>NC_064621.1:513094420-513400720 GCF_023898315.1 Schistocerca nitens
CGGTTGATGTCAGGGAAAGACACTCCGTATCACGGAAACTACTGTCACGCGCCGTAAAGGAAGTTTGTCGGTTATTAAGTTGGCAAATGTAACATATCCGGAGCACTTTCGTTGTGGTTTTGACATTGTAGTGTCTGGCTTTAGTGAAATGGAAAACCATCCGCAGTTCGGGCCTCAGTCATTCAATAATGTTTACATGAAAGTTCCGCCATTTGACTGTATAAACTATTTGTTCTATTGTACAACTATGATTTCGGTCTTTGGCCATTTTCAGGTACCACACTCAAATGCCCGTTTTGCTGGGCTCAAATTCCGTTGAAGATTAAATCTTCTACAATATCAGCAAAACGGGCATTTGTGCGTGGCACCTGAAAATGGCCAAAGACCGAAATCATAGCTGTACAATAGAACAAATAGTTTATGAATTCAAATGGCGGAGCGTCAGATAGAAAATTTTACAAAGTAACAATGAAGTCGTTGTACCATTTGATGAGTTTTTTTGACAGTTGAACACGAGTGGATGGCAGCATACGAAACAAACAGGAGAGCGAGGATGGCATACATATGGTTTCCAAAACTAAGTTTCCGAAGTGTGTGAAAGGGAAAGCTTAAAATCAGTGTGTTCGGTCTGTGAGATGTAGGCTTTTAGCGAGAAAACCAGTCATAAACCGTGAGTTACTTAGCGAGAAATGAATATCGGGAATTGTTACGAAGTGCATGAAGACAAAGCAACAATGTAGGAAACAGTCTTAACTGGAAGACGTGATTATGAACATAATGAAAATGAAGTGGTGTGCAAGAAATGTAGTAAAACAAACCAATGATAGAAAGACGTTGAAAACTCTGATGGCTCTGAGCACTATGCGACTCAACTGCTGAGGTCATCAGTCTCGTTGAAAACTATATGCTGTACTAAGACAGACAAGACACACAGACGACAAGGTAACAGAAAGTAAGTAGGGCATATTAGAAAAAAAAATTGAATAAAAACATCCTCAGTTGTGTAAACCTTCAGCTGTTACTTTATTTGAGCAACTAGTTTCAGCGCTAGCTTACTCCATCTGCAGGCCCACTGACCAACGAGTGGGAAGAATTCCATCTCTGGTCTAGTCAGACTGAAGCCAGCATTCAGCGACTGGTATCCGTAGACTTCTTCTTAACACATCTTTGATCACATGTTAAGGAGAAACCTATGGATACTAATCACTGAATGTGGGCCCCTATTTTGACTAGACCAGAGTTAGGATTCTTCCTACACATCGGTATGGGGGCCTGAAGATGGAGTAACCTAGTGCTGAAACTGGTTGCTCAAATAAAATAACAACCGGAAGTTTAGACAGCTGAAATTGTATCGAGCCGAGATTTTATATTGACCAGCCGAGGTCCTGCAACCATCTGTAAAGAGAGGCTTACAGAGAGGTATTAAAAATGTTCACGAGCAGGATGGATGGGTGTAGGTTGAAGACTTCGACGCATGGTTGAAACCTACGGGTTGCCCTTATCGAGCAATGGAACGTAAAATGGATAGTGGTGGTGGTGATGACAATGACAGTGACGACGATGAAGATTCCGCCACACAATTACAAGTCGCGCACGCAGATGAAGAGTGTTGTTATCGATCGCGCCGTAATGAGCGGGCAGGAGCGGCGGTGACTCAGACCCGCATCACACGCAGCCGCCCGCCGGCCTAACGATCTGCGCTGCCAGCGGCTCCACACATCTGGGCAAGAGAATGCTGCTGCTGTTTCCCACCACGCAGCGTTGTGTACCTACCAGTCGCTCCTAAACCGTGTGACGCGGCAGCGCTGCAGGACCAGACACGTGTTCCAGCAGTAACGGATACAACGAGGACGATTGAAAATCCTTTCGCTAGCGTTCGCGTTCCGTTACACAGAATGTGTCGTGGTCAAGTTCTTATCGTGCGGAAATCAATGCAGAAGATTAAAGATAGGTAGCTGTGTCCAACTTCTAAAATCCTGATCAATCTTTGATTTACTACTATATTTTAATCTGACACGACGGCATCAACTGTGTTACACAGACTTAGGGCGCCGTAGAAAAATTTTTATTTATTAAGGTCGCTGGGAAACAAGAAAGATTGTGAACAACTGGTCCACACGATTCACGAAACAGATGTCGTGCACTGTTATCTACCCACTGCGAGTCGGACACATTTCCAGATTCACGACAGCAATCTGGCCACACATACAAGAGTCCTGACCGCAAAGCGTACGAACTCTTGTTGCGAATGTGATAAGCATATGAACTGACTCGTCAGGTCGTAGTGAAGTTACACATGACACTACACCTCGAATAAAATACGTCTGTAGTCGAAAAGTTGCAGTGGTGGGGGACCTGGGAAGCGCTAGTACGAATGCCGATCAAAAGTTATTTTACACATAATATAGCGCCGTGCCTTGTTAAGCAATGCGTGCAGACGACCGTGCGAGTAGAGAACCTGCAGTAGTCCGGCTACCGTATGCGCAGCCAGAGCCACAGTGGAGCTCGTCAGCTTGGCGACCTGTTGCGTTTCTGTGGGCGGCGCACTCGCGATCGCGAGGAAATAGCACGGTCGCCTGTCTACGATACACAGCGGGGCAACGCCGCGAGTAACGCGAACTTTCAACTGTCGATCATCAACGTATCGCGAGGCCACATGTGCCTGCTTAAGCAAATGCAGGGCAAACAAAAAAATACAAAACAAACCAAAACAGCTGACACGTATCGATAACGAGCAGTGTAACAACTAATTTCTTCTGTCATGATAAACTGGAATAGCTTATCAGTTCAAGTCTTTCGTCGAGGCACCGCCACATCCCCAGAAAAAGCAGCAGACAAACTATTAAGAGCAGCGACCGTCTACTGTCGCCTACATTCACCAGAACAAACTGTTGGCAGCTTGACAGTGGAAACTAAAGCACACAAATACTGAATCTCTCTAGAAGGTTCAGACTTTGTGTAGGAGAGGTACATTATCGATATAGCTATCCAAGCCGTCATTGGACCTATCTTCATAACTGCAGTTCTGTAATAACTGTCACGTACTTCCCAAATTTCAAGGTTCTGGGATTAACACCGCTGCTTCAGTATCGGGATAAGTTAATTTTCTTGACCTATGATGAGGTGTCGTACTGTAATGTGTCTCGGCGGCTGTGCGGATAAATGTCAGACTACGCATCCTAACGTACGGTACTCAGTCCTCAGCGGTCCCTGGGTATTTTCAATCTTGTGTGTGTGTGTGTGTGTGTGTGTGTGTGTGTGTAAAATTCCAAGTCACACGGTGGTTCAGTATCGCGTTAAAACGTTGGTCCTCATATAAAGGTCTAGGTAAGTTTAAAGCTCAGAGAAAGGCAAGGGACATATCACCTTGAATAGGAGCAGGCCTAGTAAGGCACAGTGGTGTTCAACCTTCGCGTTCAGCAGTAAAAGAGGTCATATTGTCAAAACAAAGGTACCTTATAGCAAAACAGTGGTAGTTAATATTTCTTAAATATAGAGAAATTGATTTAACATGCAATTCCCAATTCAGTTCATCGTAATCTAAAGAAGAAGGTAGTGCTGGTTTCGTTGATAATAACACGCTGTCTTCGTTTCAAGGGCATCACTGAACAATTTTCAAATTTTATATGTCGAACACTAGCAAAATGTAGCAATCAATTTTCTCCTTTTTAGCAAAGCGCTGGAGCTTCGGACAAGTAGTGTCAACGGTAACCCTCGTCGCCACTCATCCCACGCCCAATTTTGCGCCAAGAAATCGGAATTACGAGATCCTGCCTTCTCTGATATTCACGTGTTGCAGACCTCTAAAACTGTTCAGTAATGCCCGTTCTGGTTCCATTAATGTCTGTACTTGATACAGAAATGACACACTAAAATTTAATATTTCGCGAGTAAGCCGGAAACTCCGCTTTGGTCTATAAGGCAGCGTAAACTCGTGTGAAACTCTTAATAATCTCCGATCGTAGGTAATCATATAAACTCGGTAATTGTAATGTAGCGCGCTGGAATGGACTGAAAGAAAAAAGCAAGATTTCTTTGATATTCACGTGTGGGGGACGTCTAAAACTGTTCAGTAATATCGTTCACATATCTGTTTCTCCACGCACAGTGGCATTTCCTTTAGCGTTGCGTACCTCTCGAGAATTAAGTGGTGATGACTATGAAGATTACTTGTAGAGTGCAGCAACTGGTCAGTAGATGTGTTTGTACAGAGGGTGTGTGGGGGAGAGGGAGAGGGACAGGGGGAGAGGGAGAGGGAGAGGGAGAGGGGGAGAGGGAGGGAGGAAGGGAGAAGGGGAGAGGGGGAGAGGGAGGGAGGAAGGGAGAGGGAGGGAGGAAGGGAGAGGGAGGGAGGAGGGAGGGCGGAGATCAACAGACCCACATGACCTCAGTCCAGCAGACCATACGGAGGTTTGAAATTAAACACACGGACATTGATGCGACTCTGAAATACGGTTATTAGAAACTGTTCGTCACCACAACTCTTCTTGTTGCGGGAAAACAGGAGTGATAAAATTGTGTGACACCTATCGGATTAGAATCGGATACCTCCGGTTCGAGTGGCGCTACGTAAGACTTACGCTAGCGACCTCGGCTGCGCGGCCGTGTTGTTGTAACGGAGATAAGGAAGGCCGTGTGGATACAAGCAAGAACCGCAGATTAACACTTGCTTTCTGCGAGGTGCACAACTGGAATAAAATGTTGTAAAAAGGTTTCACAGAAAGGAAAGCGACATGAATGAGAGGCAGCGGCTGCTCGCTCCAGCGGGTAGAAGCGGCTGGAGGCTGACGTTGCCACAGCCAGAGCGGCCGCGTGGCGCCCCGCGCCGTCTGTTTACTGCCTTGGAAAACACTGATAAGACAGTCGGCCGGCCGAGCGAGCGGCAGCGCGGCCTCGCCTCGCCTCCGTGGACCAGCCAGGCCCAAACAGTGCGTGGACCGCCTCTCTAGCCGACTAGGCGTCAGTGTCGTTGGCGCGGTGTGTATGTAAAAAACAGAACTGTGAGCACCACTACTACTTTTCAAACAGAAACCCCGCGAAGCGTTTAACCCGAAGTATGTGGAGGGTGCAGTTCAGGTCTGAAGTGGCTGTATGTCACAGCAGTTCGTTTCGTACCATGACAGTTTAGCGTGAACATCAATCAGGATGTTTATTTCAATATTCTCAGATACCAAATGTTGTCCTTTCTTCGACATCTTTCTCATGTTTATGCTGTGGACACTTCCGTCTTCCAAGACGACAAATGCCGTGTTCATACGCCTGGACTTTCCTGGTTTGACGAACAGTTAGGCACCCATCTGACCTTGACTGGACCGCTAAATCACCCTGTCTTAATCCCATAGAAAATGTCTGTGACTAATTGGAACAGCTGGCCAATTCAGAATCAACATCACAGGAATTTGGTACTTCTACGGGCTCTAATCCTCCATGAGTGGCCTGATGAAACTTGTGGACTCTCATATTCGCCGAATTGAAGCCCCTATCAAGGCAACAGGCGGTTGCGCGCAACTTTTTGCTGGCCGTTTAAGACTTACCTTACTGTCGAGATACTAAAGCATTTTTAAGTGCACTATGAACGTTTTAGAGTCATCCCATAGGACGTGAGAAAAGGAAGACAATGATACACTACTTTCCAATGCTCACAACAAAACTTTTCGCAAAAACATAAGAAAAATCAATGGAAGAGCGTTGTTGATGCAGATGCTAGTTTCTACGGCCCCTCTCCCACTGTGGAGGACCAGACGAGAAGCAGTTGTTTTCGCCAGAGACAGACTACCAGTGATAGTTGAGCAAGCAGTGTAGTTTCGGAAGGAAGGAAGAAAGAGTACGCTTTAACGTCCCGTCGACATCGAGGTCGTCAGAGAGAAGCATAAGCTAGGATAATTTCAAGGGTCGGGAAAGAAACGTCCGTATCCCTCCACCGACATTTGCTTGGAGCGATTTAGGAAATCACGGAACATTTAAATCCGGATGTTCGGACGTGGATTTGAACCGGCATCTTCCCGCATGCGAGTCCAGTCCGGTAACCACTGCGACACTTCCCTCGGCGTCGTGTGCTCCGAGAACAACGTGAGTTTGCACGCTGACGGACCTCACGCGGAACGCCATGCGATGTTGTTTCTTATTTAGTGATCGCGACTTATTGTCACGATCGCCAGCAGAAAGATGAAGCTTGCTGCTGCCTAGAACAGGTCTCCTATGAATGCGATGCTCTGTGGCCGTGGTGGATGACGGTTTCGGACACGCGTTTCCATCTGCAATTTATGTTTCTCCTGTATCCGAAAAACACTGCGGATTTTAGAGGATTCCTGGAGAAAAATAAACTGCGGATGGAAACCAGCGTCTGAAACTGTCATCCAGTGAGGCATCAGAGCATTGCGCTCGTAGGAGACAAGGCTTTTCTACGCAGTAGCTAGTTCCACCTTCTCTGCTGGCGATTGCGATAATCAGTCGCGATCACTGAATAAGAAACAACATTGCGTGGCGTTCCGCCTACTGTCCTTCAGCGTAAAAAGTCACGTTTGCTGCCGAACGGGTGGCTTACTGGCAGATGCTGGCACCTGCAACTTAGATGCACGCGTTCTTGTCCTCAATTTGTTCCCGAAGAAACCTTCTACAGCCCTTTGACGCTTGTCGTAACTTTTCTGGGACACCCTGTAGTCTGAAAGCTTTTCTGTGAGCTCTCTGCCAAACAATTAAGTGTGAATAGTAGAGTAATCGTGTAGATGCAGATGTATCACATTCTATGTGTGTATTACGAATATTTTATTTTCACTGCTACAAATGATTTGTTTTGGAGAACTTGTTTCGAATTTTCTTTCACACACACACACACACACACACACACACACACACACAAGTGTGTGTGTGTGTGTGTGTGTGTGTGTGTGTGTGTGTGTGTGTGTGTGTGTGTGTGCGCGCGTAGGTCTGCCACATCTAAGAATGGCTCTGTGTTAACCGGTGCAGGATTAAACCCGCGACTATACACAGTAGTAGCTGCTGATTGGGTTTCCTGGCTCGTTCTCAGGTGACCCACACGAATGCAATAGCGCGTGTGCTGGCCTCCACGCAGAAACGCAACAGGTGTCCGGATAGTGGTGAGAAATGAGCAGAATGTTAAAAGTTTGGCTGCGGCGTTGTGCAGGAGGGCGGCGGTATCTTCGTCCCGAGTCGTCCTCTTTAAAGGCCGCCGCCGCGGCTCGTTTAAGAGCCGGCCGGTACACGCTGTGATGCAGTCACTCCGCGTCCAGAAGTGCAACGACCACCCGTACCGTCGGTTCTCGCACGTCTGGAGTAATCCTTACAGTTGACGTATTCGCCGTGGCCACGTCAGAAAGTAACAACGGGCTACATCTACATCCTTACTCTGGACATCAGCGTGGAGTGCATCGCACAGGCCGGTTATGTGGGCTTCTTCCCATTCCGTTCACGTATGGAGTGCAGGAAGCAATGTTTAAAAGCCTCGGTGCTTGCTGAAATTACCCCCCTTATCTTGTTTTCGCTGTCGCTAAAGGAGCAATTCGTCACTTAATACTAGTTCTTGCACATTTGTAAGCAGGCTTTCATAGGATAGTTTGCATCTAACGTCCGAAATTCTTCCCTGGGTACAACAGACCAGTCTCAAATCATGCTACTCTTCTTTCTAATCGCCCTAGCAGTCCTATTCCGTATGATTGCATTTTTTCAATATCCACCAATCAACCAAAGTTTGCAACCCGTTTTACCTACGGTTGACCCTATACGATCATTCCACTTCACGTTCCCACAAATTATTACCCGCAGGTATTTGCACGAATTCACCGATTCCAGTAGTGATCCACTCATGTTGCAGTCATACAATACTATGTTTCCTCGTTTCGCAAGTGCACCATTTTACACCTGAAGCAAGTTGCCAATTTTTGCTCCAGTCTGAAATCTTTCTCAAGATCTGACTATATTTGTGCAGCGTTTCTCAGATAGTAATTCATAATAGTTAAACGCATTATCTCACAAATGTGAGGCGCTACTAACAATATTTCCTGCTAGGTTAATAATATATAACATGAACAGCAAAGGCCTGGGCATACTTTCCTGGGTCACACATGAAGTTACTTCTACAACTACAGCCTACTCCACAGAGCAGCGCAAAGGCACAGAAAGAGCTCGTCCAGAATCGTGAGCAGGTCGAGACAATCATTTTGTAAAATGGAACACAATTAGACAAGGAGCCACTAAAAACATATCGACAGAATTTTGTCCTTTTCGTGTTGGAAAAATTATTACGATCTGTGTTCATTCTGAAATTGCCTGGGCGTACACTCCTATAACGTTTGTCTTGGCTATTTTTGTATGTTACGTACCAATTTTCGTACGCTACAGCTAGGGCACGTAGTACTGCGACGCAGTTTTATGAGGCACCAAGCGAAGAGCACGGCGTATAGACCGCCGCACACCTTTGTGATGCCCAGTTCAAATGGCTCTGAGCACTATGGGACTCAACATCTTAGGTCGTAAGTCCCTGCCCAGTTCACATCAGGCGTAAAGCAAGTAGTTTCAACAAATAATGAAACACTCTCGCCACAGAGAGGACATGGTAACCAAGAAAACTGGATGAAAAATGACAACAATTTGTTGAAAAGGACGTAAGTTGTTACACGTGCGTTTGGAGAGAAACGTGCGACAGTAGAACGCTCACATGACAGGCAGACGTAAGGGAAACCGCATTGTCACCAAAATTGTTTTGTCTGAGCGAGCTCTCAGTGAAGGTGTGATTGCTTTGCCTGGAAAGCGAGCTCTGAAATCATCCTAGTTGATGACGATGCTAGTAGTAGCGATCGATTAGTCAACGATCAACACCTGCATCATCGTGGGCTAAGTGATCTCTGTTGAGGTGCACTGTCTTTCTTTTCACCTTGTGCCCACTTACTTCAAACTACTTTGATAAAAAAAAGTGGTGGTATTGACCTTCTGCACACATCCCCTGCGTCTTACTACGTATTTTAGATGACCACTATACACGAAATTTGCGTCAAAGATGAATTATACAAGACTAGTTCGTCAATAAAAGCACTTCGATAGTTAATGGTATTGTGCTACATAAAAATATTCACAATCATGACTAAAAAATTTTGAAAATCATATTCAGGCAGTCAAGAAGACAACACTCCTGAAAAAGAAATAGCTATGTCAAAAAGGAAACAAATTTTTTTTGTTTTCAGTATTATCCATATAAAAAAGAATCACTCTGCTTCACAGTGATGAACCGTCACATAGAAAAAGACGAACAGTATACTAGAGGAGGCAAAAGCAAAGTTGTGCCTGTGAGTGAAGCTGTATGCGAAACAGTCAAAGTGAGTCATAAAATGTACCAGTACAGATATCAAGCATTTTTTGCCGCGTGACTCTAATAAGATGGTAAATTTTACGACCCACTAAAAAGGTCGTTGGACAGTGTCTCAAAGCAAATATTGTAAATCTGACATCAACCTGAAGGCTGGTGTGACCCCACCGTGCTTGCTGGGCGTGGTTTTACTGCGGACCGTATGGCTCCCTGCAACCCCAGAAAAGCGTCATCCCGTGAAGAGTAGGGACGGCAGTTCTACGACCATTCCGAGATCGAACCGAACGCCGCTGCACTGGTAACTTAGCACATAAGAGAGCTCCGAAATAAACGTCGAGACTGCACCTTCTTATCAAGATAACAGCGTTTGTTCAGGCAGTTCCAAGGACAGGCAGTCGTGTCATCATCAGCTCCTCTTCCGATGTTTCGGCTGAAACTGTGAGGTTGCAACGGGTTGAGTTGACAGAGCGTTGCCGTGGAAGTATCTGGGTTTGACTCCCGATCCGCCGCCAAAAATTTTCTCTATCAAGCAATTGATGGCGAAGCGCACAGCATTGTGACACTTTGACGGTTTTGTAGGACACAGAAAACACTTTTCCTGCGACGTTTGTTGTGTGCACTTTTATGCTCCCGACCTATGTTTCAATTTCCCGCATGCTTCGAGACGTATGGCGATCAGTTAGAACGGCCTAAATGCACAGCGTGATAGCGTAAGAGAGTGAAACACAGCTGAAGAAACAAATGACTACAACAAATAAATTTGCAAATTTCATTTAAAACTAAGATCCCATTACTGCGCTCAGTCGGGGAATATCAAAGCAAGTGACTTGGTGTTACCTGAAGGTAGCAGTTAGTGAGGGCGCCGATGTCTGTGTCACTTGACAATGGCGAAACAAGGATAGCGGCTGCGAATATAAATAACTCAGGTACGAAGGCTGAAATGGCAACGTGCAACGTCTGAATGACTGATATAAGGAGTCAGCACAGAAATATGTTAGTTTTCTTCCATTAATACAGAGCGGAAGGATCGAGATATCGGCATAGCGAAGTCGTAGCTGCTCGATCGAGAAACGTGCTAATACTGCCAACAGCAGCCGAATACGATACAAGCCGCCGCCTAATTACGACGTAAGAAGCGAACACTGATCGTATATCGGCAGCACAACGCCAGTCAGCACCGGGTACCGCTCTACACACAAACCAAACAACACGACGCGCGGATGTAAACACTTGTTCGAACCAGATATAACAGCACGGCAACATTACGCAGCGCAAAACACTGATAAGAAACGAAGTACACACAAATGCCAAATACCTACTGCTATCTAAAAGGCTAATCCAAATAACCTTCGCTGCTGAAATTCTTAAGAGGACACGAGAAAATGTTTTTTCTGGAATTTGTGAAGCATGGAATCGCTAAATTTTACGTTACGTCTGCCTGTGTGTGGCGATAGCACAGAGACTGGGTGAATGGCGAGGTACTAAAGTGATGGCAAAATGAAACATCTGGACAGCTAAGTGCCCCACCTCTTGGAAAAGAAGTCTGCTGTGAGGCAAATGAAAACATCAGCTACTGACGTAACGATTTCGAAATTAAAGCTAATCGCCCCATGTTAATAGGTAAGTACTTTGCTGAAATGTACAGTGGTTTCTAAGCTGCCTTATGTAAATCAATCGCTCAAAGAAACGCTTCGATCTGATTAAAATTAAAGCTTCAAACTGAGCTTCTGCCGACACTGGTGTCGTCTATGACGGAAAGCTAGCTTAGACAGTAGCGGGCACGGAATCAGCCGATGCGATTTTCAACGAACTGTTTCGGTATTCACCGGAAGTAAATTAGTGGAACCACTGGAACGAAATTTAGGATGGCCGGATAGAGATTTGACGGATGCTGTTCTTCGAAGCCAGTTCACAGACACAGCCACACCTCTTTGTCCAGTGTTTATCGTTTTAGAGTGGTACTGTACTGTAGGCTTCACATCTCCCAAGTCGTAAGGCAAAGGCATTTCAGTCAACGGCAAACTGTTCTCGAACGGGCAATTTAACATGGAACGGAACCTTGCCGCAATATCGCGATAAAAAGGCGGTAGCGCTATAAAAAAAACCCAGAAGGGATCTTTCATTCTGCCTTTCAGCATGCGCTGTTATGAAACGTGGCGGAAGGTTAAAACAGCAGTGCCGGACCTGGATTCGAACAGAGACCCCTTATATAATCCGGCCGGGGAATGTTGTTGGCGGCTGAGCTATCGACACACGATTCTGGACTCTCTTCAATCCTGCCAATAACATCTTTTATGTCAGGCCGTTATAAAGCTACTGCGGACGAAGAAACAGTTTTTACGGCGATGGAGTTTTGAAAGTTAAATATAAATAAATGTTTGGCTTTGTTTACAGTATCGTTCAGATTACTGCCTGAAAAAGAAACCAGAACAGAGTTTCCGAAATGCCAACGCAAACATATCGAAGCGATAGTGGTGCTGTCACACGTCGCGTGCCGGTGCTGACGTTGCACTCGTTGCCGGGAAGCTGTGTTTTGACGAATTTCATTCCGCCCGTTGTAGAAATGCAATGCTCTATAGTGTTCTTGCTTTCTACTGAGATATCCGAGGAAATTCCGACACATATATATTCAGATGAATTGGTATTTCAAGTGCGTTGTGACAAACTTCGATACGAAGTGTAGGTAACTAAGAGCAGTACTTTGCCTAGATGCTTGTCGGGCAAACTAAACTTCGGCACATGCAACACACCGAATGAAGAAGGTATGAAACATCTGAATTTATTTATTGGCATATCAACAGCTAGAGATAGTTTCTAGAACTATCCGATGCGTATGTCACCCACTAACGAGGATTTCGCATAATTTACATCGTTCCGCCGCGAGTGTAACACTACAGAATCCGAATATCGCACAGAAACTGTAAGAGGGAGGAAACTTGGTCAGGAAGTACGGCTGACAAACGGCCCACACACACAGATATTTTTCTGCAAGATAAGGAATAACGGCCACAGCCGCGGGACGGCGGCTCGCCCTCGCCCTCGGCCGGCCAGCTGTTTGCTGGCGTCAGTCGGCGCGTGCCGCGGCGGCAGCGCGCCTCTTGTAAACAAACCGACGCGTCTCTCGTACTCCGCCTCTCTACTGCACCCGCTCTCCACACTGCACCAGCTCGACTACACAGTTCTCTCGTCTCTACATGCATTTGAGGAACTACTCAAGATTACCATGTAACAGTTATTCTCTAACGACCAAGTTATCGAAGAGACGGGTAAACTGCAATCTCCTTTTCCTTCCTCTCGCACAACACTTTTTTTTTTGGTCTTACGAAAGTAGTACAGGACGTGTGTTTCCACAGTGATCGTGACGTGAGAAAAGAATCTGTTCGCAGAATTTTACAACATGTAACTGGTCCCTTACACTTCGAACTTTGTGTAGCAGGCATTCCTTTCAACACGTTCGCTAAGTCGGAAGAGTACGGATCACGTGTGTGTGTGTGTGTGTGTGTGTGTGTGTGTGTGCACACCTCACCTCACGACATTGTTGAGAAAGGTGACACGGGTCCTTAACCGAACACATTTCGTTACCGTCGTGGAAAAACAACGAAATTTCAAGAACTTCACAATCCCGAGACAGAACCTCGTATGCAGACACACAGATTCGCACACAATCGTTCGAAACGAAGGAGAAAAAGATCGGGCGCGGCTCTCGTAGATCGTCGAAAGCACTTTGGTGTAGATGTGGTGTGTGTGAGACGGCGCGGAAGACAGGAGCGCGGCAAGAATCCGTCGGCGTGCGCAGAGGGTGCCGGCCAGTGGCGGCACGTGCGAGCGCAGCTGGCGGCTTGGCGGCTACGTACCATCATGACAGGGCGCGGGCTGGCATGGCACTGCCGGCGGCGGAGGAGCCGGCGGCGGCGGCAGAGGCGGCGCGGAGCGGCGCGGCGCGGCGGCGGCGCTGGAGGGGGGCGGCTGGCGGCGCTGGTGGGGGAGGGGCGCAGGACGGCGTTGCCGCCTCGCGCCGGACAGACGGCGGGCAGGCAGCTTGGCCGCCGTTATCGCAATACGGCCGCAGCGCGCCGCGCCGCGCACAGCCGATCATTGATCCGAACAACGGCCACCTGCCGGCTGCCGCTGCGCCCTCCGCCCCCGCAAAAATGTGCCGGCCGCGACACCCCGCACGCGTCTTCCCCGCCTCTCACTGCCTGCATTCGTTACGGCCTTCAGACTACAACATCACGCGATTGCTGTGGCTTGCTGTGGCTCTGAACGACCCAGAACCACCTGCCTAGTAACGAAATTTTCTACATTCCGCCGTAATTTCATCCGCTGATGTAAACACAATACGAAGGTGGTTTGATAAGTCTAGTAAATTTCCATGAAAGAATGTAACATTCTTCATGCGTTCGTGGTTGGTAAGCTCGATTATTCCAAGGATCGTGTACAGAATTCCATACAATGTTCAGCGCACAGTTCATTGACGACAGTGGTCTGAACTGGACAGTGTGCCGAATGCGATTGAAAATGAAGAAAACCGAGTTTCGTGCTGTTATTAAACATTCTCATTTGAAGCGTAGGACTGCCGCACAAATCAAAACAGAATTGGATGAATTTCATGCGGACTCTGCAACCATCACTGAGGACTACTTACTTTTGGATTAATGAATTTAAACGGGAAACTTCCCGGCAGTGCGCTGGATCGAGTCTCGAACTCGGGACCTTTCCCTTTCGCGGGCAACTGCTCTACAGACTGAGCTGCCCAAGCACGACTCACGACCCGTCCTCACAGCTCAACTTCCGCCAGTACCTAATCACCTACCTTCCAAACTCGATAGAAGATCTCCTCCGAACCTTGCACGACTAGCACTACCGGAAGAAAAGATATTATGGAGACATGACTCAGCTAAAACCTGGGGGATGTTTCCAGAATGAAAATTTATCTCTGCAGAGAAGCGTGTGCTGATATGAAACTACCTGTCTCTGTGCCGGACCGACACTCGAACTTGGGATCCTTGCCTTTCACGGGAAAGTGCTCTAGACCGCGAAAGGCAAAGATCCCGAGTTTGAGTCTCGGTACGGCACACAGTTTTAATTTGCCAGGAAGTTTCATATCAGTGCACTTTCCTCTGTATAGTGAAAATTTCATTCTGGAATTTAAACGCGGTCGGACAAGCACCGAAGACTCCGTGCGCTAGGCCAACCAACTGAGATCACCACAAAGGTAACCATTAACAAAATCCATACTATGGTAATGCAAGACCGCCGAATAAAAGTTATTGCCATTGCTGGAACTGTAGGCACCTCAACTTTGCGAGTGCGTAGTATCCTGCACGCAGAATTGGCCCTAAAGAAGCTGTGTGCGAGGTGGGTGTCGTGATTTCTCACAGTCGACCAAAAGCGCTACCGGCACAACATTTCAACGCAATGCCGGGGGATGTTTAGTGACAACCAGCAAGAATTTTTGTGCCGATTTGCCATTACTGGTGAAACACGGATCCATCTTTACACACCGGATTCAAAATGGCAGTCAAAACAATGGACAAAGGCTGGTGAAATCGCATTGAGGAACGCGAAGGCTATTTAGTCAGCTGGTAAGGTAACGGCCACTGTTTTTTGGAAACTCCAAGGAATAATCCTCACAGATTACTTGATGAAAGATAGAACCATAAGTGGACTCTATCAGGCTTCACTGCTGGATCGTTTGAAACTTGCGTTGGCTGAGAAAAGACCAAGGCCGGCCGCTGTGACCGAGCGGTTCTAGCCGCTTCAGCCTGGAACCGCGCGACCGCTACGGTCGCAGGTTCGAATCCTGTCTCGGGCATGGATGTGTGTGATGTCCTTAGGTTAGTTAGGTTTAAGTAGTTCTAAGTTCTAGGGTACTGATGACCTCAGATGTTAAGTCCCATAGTGCTCAGAGCCATTTGAACTATTTGCAAGAAAACGCTGGAGAATCGCTGGACAAACCGTATATCCGTCGAAGGAGACTATGTCGACTAAACACACATTTTTCTTGCTCTTTTAGCAGACTTTTCAAACCATCCTCCTATGTAAAATTCCTTGACTAGCCATAATCATATTGGAGGAGGTATGCACTGCCTTCCTCCGACCTTTTGATCTGAGTCACATAACCAGTTACAGAAAGGTAAACAGTTTATCATGCACACTGAACCTAGTGCAACTAGGCATTTTTCACATTAACAGAACAGTGCCAGCGGTGAAAGAAGCGATTAGATCCTAGTGGGATCAAACCCAAACCTTTGTGTTACTATCCTAGCACCTACCCACTGAACCACGAAAGCGCACCTACAACTCCATTTTCAAGTGTTGTGTAATGTCCGACACTAAAAACAGATCAGTTGTAGGATGATAAATTAAAAGGCGCTGCCATACAAATATAATTCCTAATAGTCGACTGTCCATGTCACCACACGTCATATCATATTTCATGACGAAACCCGAAGGTGAGGGAACATTACAGGGGTAGATCGTGTACCGAATCAAGAGATACTGGATGGAATCGACTGAAAAGAACTCACGGTACAACTTTTCTACAGGAAGGGATAGGTTGATAGGACGCATTCTCACGCATCTGGAAATAGTCAATTTGGGGAGGAAAGTGTACGTCTATAAGGAAGAGGAACTGAAAAGCTGTACAGTCTACACGAAGACCAAACCAAGGCTTGAATTACGGTAAGAAGTGTGAAGTGGACTTGGGTGGAAATTGATATGCAGATATGTACAAACTTGCGTTGACAGCTGCATCAAACCAGTCATCGGATGAATGAGCAAAACGACGTGCTCCCTGTCGCACCAAAGACTTCCCACACACTTGATACCACGCCTGTCACTTTCTAGAATATCCTCACATTATGCCTGATGTGATCAGATAATTATCAAAATCCTTCTATACCCTCAAATTTCAAATGTTTCCAGTTTCTTTTTTCATAGAATGCTATTTTCTATAGTTTTAGAAACTTTAATTACACGTCATTCTGATATATTCTGTGTGTGAGTCACATCATGGCATATTGTTTCTTAGGTAGAACAATTCTTTGACTTCTTTCCTGTGTCTTTTCCCATAACGCTGCTTTATACAAATCATATTCAGCTTTAACTTCCTCTGACTTAGTTCTTAATCTGCCACAAGGGCTGTGCCACCAGCAAGCGGTAGCCTTGGTATAAATTGATCAAATGTTCCACTGTGGCATCATGACAAATATGAGTAAAAGTATGTTTATGATTTTTACGTATAAATTTACAACTAATCTGGCTATCGATCCCAAAGCTGGTAAAGAACGCCACATTTCTTTATTAGAAACTATTGCTTGATGTTTATTCATAAGTCTGAACTGCGATGTTGAGTACATATATGATTTGCACATACAAGACTCGCGCTAAGTTAAAGAAAGCCGCAAATACATTTTCTTAGCGCTATACGAACGTAATTTCATTACAGGACTTTTGCAAGTACTTACATTGCACAAATTGTCATGCAACGTGTTCTGGTAGAGCACAGTAAGATCTATGCAGAATGTAGCCTACGATATACTTTTTTTGGCGATTGCTTGACAGTGGCATTTGATACTGAAGCGCTGGAACTAACACTGTGTTGAATAGTAGTTCCAGCGTTGGATAGTATTTCCAGTATGGGTACGGATTAAGACGAGTAATGAATAGTAGTGAAAATTATATGGCACCAGCTCTGCATATTAAATGAAGATGTTCAGAAACTGAAGGTTGGATTGGTCACCACAGTGCTTTCGTAGTCGTCCTTTCAACTGACAAAGCCAGCCAGTTACAGGGGGACCTGCAGGTTAACTGGACTCCCGACCAGACGCGAAGGAAGCGTTAAGCACAGGGAAAAAGTCCTGGGATTAACTGGAGATTGAACCCTGGACCTTTAGATTGATAGTCTGTTACTTATTCGAGGAACCAACGAGTGCTAAAAATGACACATTTATGCTAGCGTAAGCATTTAATTAGTAACTGTCACGTATGCAAGTCTCGGTGACGGTTATCCAAACAAACATCACAGAAGCTGTCAGACTAAAATCATTTGTTTGATCTGTGGGAATGGTAATTTCATTCACAAATACTGTACTAAGGAAAACGGATTATACGACGCGAAATTCTCTCCCAGATGAAGGTTTAATTAAATCACAAATTACGGTAGCGCGCAATCATACCAGTCAAATTTCAACTGATTCCGAGCAGTATTCCTGATTTGTGTATTCCTATATTTCCCTCAATCAGCACCCGCAACAGTCCACAGCGCCGCACACTTTCTCAGTTGAAAACTTTTTTTTCAGCATACTATAATTAATATCTTGTAACGAGAATTGATTTATATACTCTGCGCGGAAAATTTGCTGCAATGATTGTATGTGACAGATTAAAACTTTTCGCCGAGCGCAGAGTGCAAAAGCCAGAGACCAAGTTCCAATCCTGATATGGTACACAATATTAATTTGTTACAGAGGATATTTTGAAAACGGTTCACGCCTTAACCGAATATCAGTAACAGCTACAGTAATTTAAAAACGTATCATTCCCACTTTTGTAGAAGATAGAAGTATAACGTCAACATTTCATTTTCGGGAGGACGGATGTTCAAATCCCCGCCCCGCCATCCAGATGTATGGTTTCCGTAGTTGCTGTAATTTGTTAAGTAGAATGCCGGGCCGGTTCCTTTGAAAGGGCACAGCCGATTTACTTATTTACTTCCCTATCATGTTCCAGTTCGAACTTGTGCTTCGTTTCTAATAACCTCGTCGTTGACGAGACGTTAAACCCTATTCTTTCTTCCTTTCCTCTCCTCCAATTATTTCTGTCGTCGGAATATTGCGTTCAGTTCAGAGCTCACCATAAACCGCGATATTATACTACACAGACAAGGCAGTGTGAATCGTAAAGTGCAGACCGACCAGGTCTCTCTTCCACACAGTGACCAAAATATAGGAACGGGTTGTTGGGAGGCGGCAGGGGCACTGTATGCACCATGGCACGACGGCCACGATCTGCGGGCAGCGTGCTTTGCTGCAACCGCTCGGAGCTATAAACCGACCGACGTGGTGATAGTAACGTACGCATAGCCCAGCAACTTTCAAACGACAGACGCCTTATACACTAATAATTCCGTTTTAGCAAGTGAAATTAGAATATTGACGAAACAAATGGTTTCTTTACGGAGCAACAAACTTTGCAGAGCGGTTCATTCAGACTGTCTGCTATGTGGGAAGAATTTCAGAAAAGAATGGTGAAGAAACCGAAATTCTTAAGCTGCTTTCCAAAATTACGTTTTTGAAGTGTGCATGGAGTACTATCACTTACGGTAGCAATGATGCTGTGTGGGGTAAATGTGAGAGACGTCACAGAATACTATAGTTATAGGAGTACTACGCACCAATTTGAAGACAACTGTCAATATACGACGGTGTACTGAAAAGTAATGCCTTCGAATTTTTTATGTAAAAGCTCTTGAAGCTTTTTAAATAAAACAAAAAGTTATTAACATTCTACGTCATTATTCTTCACGTACACACATTTGCAGGCCTGTGCCGCAAGAGGGCTCCGAATAGTACCGTATAACATGGCAGTGTGTAACGTAACTGTCGGTGCGTCAAAAACAGCGTTCTGCAATCGAGTTTCGAATTCTAAGAGTTCGTCCACACCTGGAGCATCCTCTTCTTCAGCATGGCAACGCCAGAACGCACAACAGCGCCGCGAAATCCGCAACAAACCGACGCTATGGGTTCATTGTCATCGATCATTCTCCATACAGTCCCCACTTGATCACAGGCGATTTTCGTATGTTACCAAAGCTTAAAGAACGCCTTTGGGGACTTCGCTTTGACAGTGATGAAGCAGTATAAGCAAAGGTAAGGTTGTGGCTCCGTCAAAGAAGTCAAACACTCTATAGTGACAGTATCAACAAATTGGTTTCTCGTTGGGGGAAATGTGTTCGTCGCTAGAGTGACTATGTTGAGAAATACATATGTACACGTGAAGAATAAATAGGTAGAATACTGATGCCGTTTGTTTTATTTAAAAGACTTTAAGAGTTTTCACATAAAAAATTCAGAGGCACTACTTTTAAGCACGCCCCCGCTACTAGCTACTTTCCCTAGCAAGAAGCGAAATAACCGAAAATTATGCGAGAAGACAAAGGCTCATAAGATCCTGAATACATTTTCGACTCGCACTGCACAGGTATGGAATGAGAAATAATTACGGAACATGCACATGATACGAAAAGGCAGTTGTAAACTGTGATAGAAAGAGTGAAAGGACTGCGGAGGAGAAACAAGACATCAAGCTTGTAACGGATTCGTGGCTATTGCTACCACCAACGCAAGCCAAGCACAAGCTGAGTATGTAGATTTTTTCAGATGGAGGATCTTTTTTGTGTTGTACTGGAGAAGAGGGAGGGAGGGCGGCGGCACACGCAAGGAAAGAGGAGGAGGCATGAGAAAATTTATACGTAAATTATAAAAAAAGAGTGTACCTAAAACAGTACATGTAATACATACGTAGCCTATAGACCTATTTGAAGGTAAAAGTAGAAAAATTTGACTTCGTACCCCATCATACCACAGTGAAAATTGCCGGCAAGTGACATGTTCTCTTCGCAGCCATTTTCCAGAAAATTTGGTATGGCTAGTGAACTAATAGTCTCATCTTCACGAATAAGGCGTTATTTTAAATCGTAGAGAACACTCTCAAAAGTAACTCGAAGTTCATTCAGGGTTTCACTCACTATGGTAATGAAACAATTTCATGTATTATTTCCAGAATTTAACAAGTTACCTAAGCTTCGAAGGTATAGATATATCCAGAGCACAGGGACAGACAGATCATAAAGACAATGGAAGGATGCACATCAAGCCAACGCAGACAGAGCGGGAATGCGGGTAACGTTAGGCCGTTTAGCGCGCGACTCAGCAATAACTAACATGCACAGTGAATCCGAGCTCCAGCGACAAAATTTCTGATGTTTTTCAGCGTTATTTTCTAAGCATTGCGGTTTAACGGGCCCCTGGTCTCCACTGACCTACTACAGAAGAATTGCATTTCATTTGCTTTCTCATCCCATTTATCTTTGCATTTGTATTGCGCTGAAAATATATGAACAAAGGCGCAGATGTCGACGGTATGCGCTGTGTCTTCTTTGGAAACAGACTCGCCAATTTACTCACGGTTCTCGCTGTTGACAACAGTAACGCCCTATTTACACTTCGCCCTTGTGCTTCTTTTCAGTAATGAACGGTTTTGCCTCAGTTTTCTTTTTAGTGTTAGATGTATAAGAGGCAGTCAACTGAAAGCAAGACAGACGGAAAAAAGTAAGTAAACTTTATTGTCTCGAAAGTAATCCCCAAAACTGTTAATACAGTCATCCCACTGTGAGACAAGTCGGTGAGTGATTTCCTGGAAAAATGTTTGCGGTTGCCCGCGGAATAACGACGACCACGAATGTTTTTCTTCGGAGCTCCAAAAATATAGAAATCGCATGGGGAGAGATCTGGACTTTACGGAGGATGTGAAGGGCTTCCCAGGGAAACTCCTGCAGCATGTGGGAGAGCATTATCCTGCAACAGAATGATTCAGTCCCTCAACGTTCTTGGACCTTTGGACTTCAATGCGTGCTTCAGTTTTTGGGAAGTGTCCACGTGGACAAATGTCGTCAAGGTGGTTTGGAAAGTGCTGCAGGAGTTACGTTCGGAAGCTCCTGAAAACCTTCTATACAGTTCCATTCTTCCCCATGCGATTTCCATATTTTTGGAGCACTCAGGAAAGACATTCGTGGCCGTAGATTTCTCTTGGACGAAGAGGTGCACGCCTAGCTACAAAATTAGTTTGGTATGCAACAGCAAACATTTTTCCATGAATGTTTTGATCGTCTTGTCTCAAAGTGGAATAAACATATTAAAAGTTATGGCAATTATTTTTGAAATATTAAACAGTCCACTTGCTTTTTTTTATCTGTTTCGCTTTTATTTGACTGCTCCTTCTAACACGGTAGCGTGGGTAGGTTTACTGGTGGAGAGTTACCCTCGCGTGTACGGGTTCAGTGAGTACAATGGAAGAGCGCCGCAACAACGCTGTGTTTTGTTTTTTGTACGTTTCCTCTGTGTTTTGTTTTGTACGTTTCGGTAACTGCATATTACAGGCTTTTTCACCGTTGTGATCGTATTTTCACAGAGACTAAGGTAATTGGTATAACAAATGGAATAAATCATAACTATGCAGGGTCATTTTGCTAAATGAGGGTAAACTCCAGGAAACAGTACCTCAGAGGTAATGCGCAAGAAATGTCATATAGATGGACGTATGGCCCGAAATGCGTTCCAAGGGAGGCACACCCATTTGAAGGCGGAGATAAAAGATATTTAACAGTGTATAATTAAATGATTTAATTATTTGACTACCAATTTTATTTCAAACACATTATTGTATGGTTATTGTAATTAATGTCTTAGTCAGAATTAACAACATGAAAAGAATATTTCCGCCGTTTCGTTTTCCATGAGGATTGGGGGGGGGGGGGGGGCGGGGCGGCACGTCTTATGACTTATAGACTTGCCTCCACGTGACGGTTTTTTCGCAGGTTTTTCGCAAAGGCCACCACGGTGGTGGGATTTCTGTCACACGTCCTATTTACAGATGAGGCTATCTTTACGAGGGCACAATCGTCAACCTTCACAATGCGCACTTGTGGGCTATGGTGAATCCCCATAGTATGATGGTAGAGACGCATCAGAATTGGTTCGGCTTCGATTTGTGGGCGAGTGTTATTGGCGATCGCGTCGTGTGACCAACCATCTCTCCACAATCTGCACTTCCTAAAGGAGACCATACCCCGTGTTGAAACACGTGTCTTTGATGGTACGAAGGGCAGTGCATCACCACGTGACTGTGGCTCCAGCTCTCTTCCGCATTTTCGTGCGGAGCCATCATCTCGACAACATCTATCGGACGAGGCTGTCCAGTCGCAGGACCAGCCTGCTCGACGGACCTCATCAACCCTTTAGATTTCTACCTGTGGGGGAACTTGAAAGTCGTGTATGAGGAGCATCCCGGACGTGTGGACAACGGAACAATGCACTCACTCTGCCTGTCAAGCTATTTCGTTGCAGGATGGTACATTTGAAGGTGTGCATCAGTCGCTGCTGTGCCCTGTTCGCGCTTGCTTAGAAGCCCGTGGGGGAACGGTAGTCTCTCATAGCCTATCGTGCACTACACCGTAATGTACAGACAGCATGAATTAATACATTACTTTGTGGCACAGACACCATGCAGTTTCGGCCACATGTGCACATGACTTCTTAGGATTCGTTTCCTGCAGTTTGTCCCCTTTCAGCAAAATAACCCTGTAATTTTACTCCGAAATGAGCCACCAGCGACGAAAGGTCCCTTATGTTGAGATATTCGTAAAATGTCCCTGAAGAGCCTTATAATATTGTCGATGGTCGGGTTCACAGACGTGGACGACTTGGCAGAGGACTTACAACATGAGCTGGAGAGATCACACTCCCAAACGCTTAATAATTCGTGTAATTTTTATTTTCACTTAACGATATTGACAGTTACTTCGGGACTTTTAAAAATAGCCCGTTCGGTTTCAAGTGCGGTGTGTCTGCGATTGCGTTTAATTTTTTACTATGACTTGGAGATGATCTATGAAAATCCTGCCTTGAAACAAAAAATATTACTGAAAGTATAAAACTGTTATAATTAAACGCCCCATTCATAAAGACATTTCTGTTAATCACAAGGAGCTCTTAAGCTTTTCAACAGTGTCATTTCTTTACGTTTTAGCATCTCACCCACATCTTGAGGAATGTGTGTCTGGCAACCGTGTACAACGCAAATGGGGCCCCGGAACTATATGGTATACCACAATTTTTTTCAGATGATACGTGCATGCAGGAGATTCTTTTCTGACAGGTCCCTTTGCCCATCAAAATTACTTCTGTTGCTATTACGTCTCTACACAAGAATAACTGGAAAGAGTTCTCTTGGTGAGAGAAATTTTATTTCGTAGTCTCCACTTCGTAGATTGTATTCTGCTTTGGCCATTGTATCACTTTGTACGAAATGACAGGTGTTAGTACTTCTTATCGCGGCTCCAACATAAATGTGGCCGTAACCATGGTGCCGTCTACACCGCTAATAATGCCCCGATAAATTGGAGGCCCCGCGAGCTTTCTCCCCACCGAGCGCGGTAGCGCAGTGGTTAGCATACTTGACTCGCATTCGGTAAGACGACGGTTCAAACTCGCGTCCGGCCATCATCATTTAGGTTTTCCGTGGTTTCCCTAAATCGCATAAGGCAAATGCCAGGATGGTCCCTTCGAAAGGGCACAGCCGCTTTCCTTCCCCATCCTTATCTAATCCGACCTTGTGCTCCGTCTCTAATGACCACGTTGTCGACGGGACGTTTAACATTAATCTCCTCCTCCTCTTACTCCGTAGTTCCCTGTGGTTCACTTCTTCAGAAGTCACGCGCAGATCAAGAGGAAATGTTAGTGAAGATTTTCAAGCATCGATCACGGCCTCTCATCGTGAAAATTTTAGCGAAGGAAATTTTCGTGGAAGGCTTGGTTCAAATGGCTCTGAGCACTATGGGACTTAACTTCTAAGGTCATCAGTGCCCTAGAACGTAAAACTACTTAAATCTAACCAACCTAAGGACATCACACAAATCCATGCCCGAGGCAGGATTCGAACCTGCGACCGTAGCGGTCACGCGGTTTCAGACTGTAGCGTCTAAAACCGCTCGGCCACAGCGGCCGGCCCACATGCATCAACGACCACCCAGCGGCTGTCAACTACGCAAAATGCAAGTGTTGCCTTCAGGGGAATATGTCACATGGTGTATTCTATTTGGTACACATCTTACCTGTTACATTTGTTTCTCATCTATAATAAATTGCAATTTTAGTCTGGAAATGAGTTTTCTAAGGTATTCTGTTCGAATTGTTGCGATTGAGACGTGCTGCCTCCCCCTACAAAAGCATTTAAATGGTGTTCCAGAAAGATCACTCCAATTCATACTACATCGGAAAACAAACCGACGTCGGAGACGCAGTTCTACTAATAGCCAGCAGACTAATCCTTTTTCTCGGCTGCTGCTAGACCGTATTACTGCTTCTCTTCACCGACCTCGTTTATCTTATCAACTCAGACGCCATCCGGAGTAAAAAGGTAGGTAGGCTACTGCCTCCCCCGACGCGCAGCGATAAACACACTAAAAAAAAAACTTTAAGCCAAGTTAGCGACGAACTGAGAAAGGTCAACGCGCACCTGAGCGGGCGGAAGTGGGGTCACGTCAACCGCCAGTAACGGAAGGCGTATTTTTAAGCGAGCGCGCCGCTGGAATCAGTTGACCTCGGTGAACCCACACTCAAATAGGCCGACATTTAACTCAAGGTTTCTTTCCAGAAGGCGGTCCCCGTGAGAACAAAGCGAGGCGACGGCGACGGCGAGTCCTGACCTCCAGAGCCCAGTCTTACAACCCTCGCAGTTAGGAGGCGGCGCAGGAAGTGCCGCGGCAGCTAACGCGGAGGGACGAGCGCACCGGTGCCGCAGCCGTAGCTCTCCGTGGGTACGTTACAGGGAGCCCGCTGACAGGACGCCGCCCGCCAGCTACAATATCGCAGCGGATATGACAGAGCGAGTCGGCGCACCGGTTATACACGGGAGGGACGGACGACGGTATAGATTTTCGTCCGGCCATCCAGATTTATGTTTTCCGAGATTTTCCTGAACCCCTTCAGACGAATGCCGAGATGGTTGCTTTCAAATGACACGGCTGATTTTCTATCCCTCCCTAAACCCGAGCTCAGCCCCAATGACCTCGGATCTACGTGATGTTAAAACCCGACATGACTCTACACCTGCACTGTAAGAATCACTGTAAGATGCGAGGCAGCGGGTATCTTTGATCGCACATCTTGGGTTTCATTCGCCAAAGGAAGGAAGGAAAATCAGAGTTTAGCGCCTCGTCAATGCAGAGGTTACTGCACACATAAGACAAGTCTACATCTATGTCTACACTCCGCAAATTACTGTCCACTACATGGCAGAGGGTACGGCCCATTGTAGGAGAACCAATTATTCAGCTTCCCCCAATTCCAATAGCTTATGGATCTCGGAAAGAATGATTGCTGAAACGGCTCTGCGCAAGCTGTAGTTAGTCTGTTTTGTCTGGCTGTAGTACGTCCCGAGATTCATCATTTAAAGTTGATTCTTGAACCTTTGTAAGTAGGTTTTATCTGGACAGTTTCCGTCTATTTACAAGAGTTTGCCAGTTCAATTCTTTCAGTACCTTCGTGACACTCTCCCGCGGACTGAACAAATCTGTGACTCTGTGGCTTTCGTGATGCCATTTTTTTCTACAAATGAGATTGCTGACAAATCACTCGCGCAACACATCCTACAATACTGCTCACTTGTATGGGACCCATACCAAATAGGACTAACAGGGGATACGTTGAACCAAAGTGTGCTACCTGCTTTATCTAAGGATGAGACTATGTGACCGTTCCATTTCATATCCCTACAAGTTCTTACGCTCAGGTATTTATATGAGTTGACAGAGTCCTGCTGTGACTCGTAGATATCATACTCAGAGGATACTATGTTTTTCGATTTGTGAAGTGCACAATTTTATGTTTCTGTACAATTAAAGCAAGTTACCAATGTTTGCATTACTTTGATCAGACTATCGTCTGCGAAAAGTCTGATGTTACTCTTAATATTGTCCGCAAGTTCATTAATGTACTATATGATCAGCAAGGGTTTCAGCACACTTCCCTGCGACACGCCTGTTGTTACTTCTCGACCTCTGGATTACTCTCCAATACGGAAACCTACATATGGACGGACCGACGGAAGTCTGAACCGACCTCTTCCTCTCCAACAGTAATGCAGTAGGCATTGACAGATGGAATGTGGTTCGACTGACTGCTTGCACGTCTTGTAAGAACTGTGATTCGTTTAACTTCATCTGCGTAATCTCTACGATTTGCAGGGTGGTAACAAGCTGTCCGAAAAGTTTGCAAGGGTCTTGCGGGGGAGGCTGGGCTGAGAAGTAACGTTGCGCCGTTTCCGAAATATTTAGCATTGAAATTACCCAATCAGGTCGTTGCGCGTGCAAATTCAAGCATTTGCAAGCGCTAAAATGTGATAATGCACAGTCATCTATGGTTCATAAGTTAGTACCACTTGTTTAAATGCTCATTACCAGTTAAAATGAGCCTTTTTCGGAAGTGATAAATTTAAGCTAGGTGACCAAAAGCTACGTTTGTTCGGTTTGAGGAAACCAAACGAAGAACAAGTTTAGCGACACTGTCTCTGACAGGCCGCGAGCGCGACGATCTGGTTGGCTAACTTCAGTATTAAATAACTCGGAAATGGCGCAACCTATCGAATTTTTTTCTTCATAATTATATCTCAGCACGACATTCCCTGCACCAACCTTACAAGCTCTTCATACTTTTTCTGACTACCCTGTATGCATGCTGGGGGTGCAAAATATTTCTAGTTTCTGTTCTGAAAGACGGTTCCTGGAAGTTTTCTAAGCAGTTTCTGGAGAGAAGTACAGCGACTTTCTCCCAATGTCTGCCGGTTCATTTTTTCGAGATTTCTTTTACACAATATTGCCAGTCGAACCAGGCTATCACCATTCGAACCTCCTCCTGGTATACACACAATGTTCGTTGTTATTCTGAACTGATACGGATCCCATGCATGTGAACGGTTCTCAAGTATAGTGCTGTGTGTTGTACATAAAATATGGTGCTGTAAGTGTTTTGTAAACACTCTCTTATGAAAGCAGACTGCTGTTTCCCAGTATCCTAGCAAGGGATGGCAGCCTGCGAATCACGATACTCACAAATGATCTTTTAGGCCGTTCCACTTCGTATAAAATTGTTATTTCCAAATAATTCGACGGCGGGATTGCGTCTTATCAATCCACTAGTCCAAGCTTTTACTTTTGTACATTATGTTAATGGGTATGTTTCAGTCTTCGCATCAGGCTGATATTTTGTCGGGATCTAACTGGATATTACCAGGTAATGGCATCATTTGCAAGGAATGGGAGTGCAACGAACACATTTTTCTGTTTTGTGTTTAAACAAGATGTGAAGTGGATACCCGACAACTACCCAATATCCTGTCTAATTTTACTAATCGGCCTGATACCGATAATAGGACAATAACCGGCGGATACCACGCTTTCAATAAATTATGAAAATTTCTAAAGTTTTGAAAATTTGTGGTAAGGTCTTATGGCACCAAACTGCTGAGGTCATCGGTCCCTAAGCTTACGCACTATTTACTCTGACTTAAACTAACTTACGCTAAGGACAACACACACACACACACATGCCGGAGGGAGGACTCGAACCTCCGACGAGGGGAGCCGCGCGGACCGTGACTAGACCCGTAAGACCATGCGGCTACCCCGCGCGGCATTTCTAAACCAGATTTTATTTAATTCATATGTAAGATACTTTAAACACATATAAAACCACAATTTCTTCAAGTTTAACATCGTTTATTATTCATCTTAACAAAAAATAAATTAGTACTTGCACTGAATTAGGGGCAAATTATGTTGAATGAAGAAAAATTTCTCTGCATTAAGAGGGAATAAACCATTTTGCTTGTTTTCATAAACATGGCCAGCTTCAAAACTTTGTTAAATTCGGTTACCAAGTATAAGGGTCGCGATTGTGAGCGATTGGAAGTTTCTTCAAGTAACAGTCCATCTCGCTTACATTCGGATTTATTACGTGACCATCACAGTGTATACAATTATTTTCATTTGCCACCTCGTTAAAGCAATCCCAGTACGCGTCGTGAGCTTCGCGCGTCACAGTAGGTTAAGTTTCGTCCCCTCTACTCTTTTATAGCAGGTTCAAAAAAATGGTTCAAATGGCTCTGAGTACTATGGGACTTAACATCTGCGGTCACCAGTCCCCTAGAACTTAGAACTACTTAAACCTAACTAACCTATGGACATCACACACATCCATGCCCGAGGCAGGATTCGAACCTGCGACCGTAGCGGTCACGCGGTTCCAGACTGAAGCGCCTACAACCGCACGGCCACACCGGCCGGCTTTTATAGCAGGCACTGGAGGTGAACTCCTGCTGTGGGAGATTTTTCGCAAAATTCCAAATATGATCTTCTGTCGAGTTGTTTCAGCTTCAACAACATTAAACCGTCTGCCTTGAATCATGGGGATAAAAAGGTTGCAGTCAAGTAATTTGGATCTTTATTTAATAAGCTGAAATGACTTTCTAATTTAAATTTCAACGAGGCTCTTATGTGTAGTAAGTCAAGGAGTTCTTTGTGCTGTCTCACCCTTGTCTACAAATTTGTTCAAAGCGGCAACATGTAGCAATACTTCGGATATGCGGTAGAGAACAAGGCTTATTTTTGTTATTTCTTCTCGGAGCTTCAAAAGCTTCATACCACTGATGAGACGTCAAAATAGAAGCGTATCGTGACGAGCCACATACAGCAAGACAGCCCATTTTTGCTCCAACAAGTGCTCCACCGTATAAAAGATGGGATTCTGCCAACTGATGCTCCAGTAAATTTAGCTGCTATTGAATCGCCAACAATTTTTCTTGAGCTTAGCTCGAATAAGTGAAATGCTTTACAAGACATCAGTATCGATCATTCCTGCTACTACAGGCTGGACCTTCAATGACTCAGTCACAACTCTCTGACACGAATGGATGAAACATCTAGCAAAATCATACTTAGCCACTCGAACACCTTTCACCATGTTAGCATCAGTCACGAATGAGCAAATGTGTTTTGCTTTGGTCACTATCCCAGCGATATGAGATAGTATTAAGCTCCCTCGCTATATTTTCTCCTGTTTGAGCAACTAGTAAAATTTTTTATAGCAAGAACTCTGTGTTCCAGTTGGAACTCAGGAGACAACCAATGAACTGTGTAACTCAGTTATACAAACTGCTGTTATACACATAGGTTCATAAACCAAAAGTTACATGACATAGTCAATTGCTTTTCTGTCGATGTCGAAGACGAACATGTACCGAGGACGACTAAAGACGATGTAGGCACGGCACTGGCTGTAACTTTATTAACTGACTGTCATTTATCTGGATGTTTCCTTCGCAAACGATTTTCCATAGCTCAAGTACCTGTTGGACAAAAATATATTAATATATTTCATTGACTTGGAGGTAGGTTCATTATTGTCTAGTAGTTTAAACCGTTTTTTTAACTACGTTTCAGGAAAACTTCCGTGCACACCAAACAGGTTTAACGAAACCGAGAAAAAGGCCCGAACTGAAAGACGTTAATCATGATATCTATGCACAATGTAATTAAAAAAATCAAAAACAAAAGTATAGAAGACAACACGAGAAATCCGAACATGGCATGACAAATAAAAGACAAACTTACTATTGTCGCTGTTTATTTCAAAATACTCTCAAAGGGGCGATCTTCTCTTCGTGCTAGTTGGTTCGAGTTTGCTAATAGATAGTGACTATGGATCGATTAGCTTTCAGAGATGATTGCGAGAGGGACTGAGGCGGCAGGCGCCACGGGCAGTTGGAGAGACCACGACAGCAAAGGACATGAGTGCTGAGCTGCAAGGGTGGATAATGCCTGCAGGGTTCGTTGTGTTTGGAACTACTTGAGGAATTATTTATCCACTGGTTCCTACGAAGAAGCGAAGGGAATTTTGCATGCACTTTAATGGTAGCGAACCTGTAAAAAATTTGTGATTGAAAGTGAACTTGGGTTCTGAACTAGTGCGCTGGGCCGATTTGAAGGTGTAGCAAAGGTGTGTATCCTAGCACGACAATTCTAGTTCGCCGTTATTGTCACGCTTGAGAAGCGTTCGCTGGCTTATCGCGTTCTTTATTGGATGGGATTGTCACGCTGCCTTGGGTTGGGGTTGTAAAATTCATTCGAAAATAACAAACGTTTGCTCTGATGTATTCATGTGTCAGGACAAGATTTTATGACCACCTGTTTGTTGTCATTGGCATTCGGGTAATTACGCTCGTGTAGTGAATGTATATGTAAGCCTCGCTAAATAAAACACGCGAGCAGATGAAGTTACGATGTGTGTATGCTGCAAAACGAAGTTCTAATAGAAGATTGCCGCAGTTAATATACATTTTTCAGAACGGTTAAATGGCCAAATGGCTTATGTATACTGCACCTGCACAAATTTGGTTGGTGGAACTGTTGAAATAATCTGTACCGTCTATCGGAACACTGGTTGTACTATAAGGTGTTGGGGCAGAAGGGGTCGAACGCGCGGTCAGGTGGTGAGTGGTTTATGTGTCTGTTGCTGGTGAGCTCTCTTTTATTGACAAATACTAGCTCTATGCCTGGATCTTTGGGACAGTAAAGGCCGGTATTACGAGCGAAGTAGAAGGGCTACCAGCATATTGACGAGCACTAGGCTTCAGGGAACGCTGGAAACGTATTCATCTGGAGACACTGCTCTATAATTTTACAAGCAGCACCATCCCATGCGATCATAAATTACGTTAGTGACTGTACTAAAATTTATTATGGAAGTGTGATCTCGTAATTAAGTTTCGGAACCAATATGAATTTGCAGGGGACGCTCTTAAACGAATTTTATGTTTCTGGAACTAAAATTCTGCCGGCCGCGGTGGTCTCGCGGTTCTAGGCGCGCAGTCCGGAACCGTGCGACTGCTACGGTCGCAGGTTCGAATCCTGCCTCGGGCATGGATGTGTGTGATGTCCTTAGGTTAGTTAGGTTTAAGTAGTTCTAAGTTCTAGGGGACTTATGACCACAGCAGTTGAGTCCCATAGTGCTCAGAGCCATTTGAACCATTTGAACTAGAATTCTGAAGAGTTTAATCAATGTCACTAACACACATTTCCCTGGTGTGAATTGCAGAACACCTTTAATCTAACGGCACATTTTTAACAATAACTTTTTTCTTAATTTATCTCGCAAGTGACGAATTATGTTCAGTAGTAACATCGAATAACATGTGTAAGTGCCGTACCATCAGTAGATAGGTATAGAGTCACACACACAGTGTGTTACATAGTAATGCCCGTCTCCAGTGCGGCGTCAAATAGTTCTGGTCACAGACGACAGAGGGCGCACAGCAGAGACTATGCTTCCGCCACATGCCATTCAAATAATCCGATCCATACGTCACAGTTTTGATCCGACACTATAGAGGTCGAAAATAACACCGACTACATCCTGATTTCGTCTGTCAAGCAAATAATTTGCAAACGAACATCCACTGATTTAAGCGGATGCACAGCTCCAATCATCAGTCAGTGTCTCCACAGTTGCTATTGTACTATCCGCCCAGCTTGTACAGGCACACAGTATCAGGACTTAAGTACATACTGTCACCACCAGCAGAGAGAGTTACCGATCATTAGAATCAGAAATTAGACAGTATTCAAAGTCATACATGTGACAGAACTGCTAACAAGTTTGCCAAGCCTCTTGTACGAACTTCAGTTCAGTATTGTGAATATTTTTGTTAATAAATTATAAATGCTTCGCAATGCGTGTTATTTTAAATTTCTGTTCGTATCTTGCTTGCCCCGTGACGGAGTTGATTACTCTGCTGTGTTTAGCAAGTCACCTCAGTTAGAGCAAACTCTCGATGGTAGGACATCCTTTCCTTGCCTCCTTTGTTGGACGCCAAGCTTGTCTGATGAACATAACAGATAGTGATTCAAACTCGCAACAAATCAAAGTCATGTCGATCAGTCAATGACAATGGGTCGCTTCACTCATAAACGACGTTGCTAGTGTTTACCCGAATCCGCTCGGCTGTCTGCGCCTGACGTTAGCGGGTTTGCGCAAACTTAAGACGTTTCGACATGCTCGTGGCCATGTTCGGCCGAATATCCGGCCGCCTGAAATCCGATATATAAGATGGCTGGACATCCAGCGAAACAGCTACCCGTTTTCTCTGCTTGAATCCTGACGGGTTGGTGACGATCTCACGTACGGTTGGACAACATTACATTTGGATTACGAATTAGGCGCGTTGGTGTGTGTGTGTGTGTGTGTGTGTGTGTGTGTGTGTGTTGTCCAAGGATCAGAGTATACACCAGAGTCGCAATTTTCGCATAGATTCCACGAAGAAGATGCCTAATGGAAGAAAACAAGTAGAGTGGTATGGAATGAGACTGAATGAAATATGATGTATCGCCACAACGTGGGCGCCCAGTCGGAGCTGAGCACAGCCTCGTACTGGCGACGACATCCTACGCCTTATCTGGGCAGTGGTACGTTTTACGCTTCGGTTCAATCCTCTTCGATTAGGAGGGCGGCAGTGGCGGCTGGCGCGGTGACGCCAGCTAGCGGCGGGGCCGGTCCGTAATGTAATAAGCTCATAAGGGGAATTGCATTCCTCCCAGGGGCCACGCCCATCAGCGGCGCGGTGGGCGTTGTCGCCTCGCCTCGCCTCTCGGTGGGGGTGTCGCGGCGCGTTCCGCCCCCGACGGTCCGACACCCACAAGCTTTTAAAACGCCAAGCTGCGGCCTCACTTTTCCAGAACGCGGGCGGCCCATCGTGTAAGTAATTTAACTAGGAAACCACGCAGGGAACGAGACTAGGGTTCAACGTCCACTCGGCGACGTGGTCAATATTGTTATCTTTGGCTGAGAACTTTCTGCAAGCCTTTCTAAATGACGTTACTTGCGCGCATTTCGTGTCAAATGGTGCAGTGTAAGATTTTCGGGGAAAGTGACTGTAATTACTGCATCAAAACCGTACTGCATTGTTGTGTCGATGACGAAAAAAGACGAGGATACGTGAAACCCGTTGCCGGGGCATAGCCCTATCTTCTCGAACAGCACCGAGGCAACTGTGAACCTCGTCTTATGGTCGGATCACCATTAGTAAGTCACACGCTCTCGAAGACGATAAGTTTGCAGCGTAATGCAATGCATTGTTTAAAAGTCTGGTACTATTCGCCAGCACCTCTGCTGCGCTCGTCGGAGAGCTTTCAGGCCGACTGCCGGAACACAAACGTACGTTACCAACCTCCATTACGGCTGCGGGATCATCACTACATGTAGAGCACAAATGCGTTTTTTGGACGCCTTCATTCTGATCACTAATCGTCGAATCAGATAATGTAAGGACAACACGGGACAGTGATCTGAACTCTGTTTGTCGGAATGCGAGAATAGTGACAACCGCTGGGCCTTCTCTCTTGGTGTCTATCAACTAGGCTGCTAACAGAATTATTTCTGAGTTACATCAGCACATAATCTGCCTACGTAACTAAGCGGTCACCGTGTCTGACTGTCATGCACAACTTACATTTGGTATGAGGACTGGAAGGGGGTGCACTAAGTCTCATGTTGCAAATTGGGAAACTACTTCAACGAGAAGCAGCGGCTCCAGTGCATGAGAAACTGACAACGGCTGGGAGAGCGGAGTCCTGACCTCTGCTCCTCCATACCGCATCCAAATGACGCTATGTGGCAGAGGATGACATGCTGGCCGCTCGGCATCGCGTGATCCTCTGCGCTTAATGAAGTTTTTTACTTTAACTTGTAGAAAATCCTAATAGAATCCATGTAACTGACACATAACGGACCGTAAAATTTTAATATTGTTAACTAACCATTTCGAGTTCAGAATGATGAGACTTCCTGGCTCTCGACGTCGAATATGTGAAAAAAAAACGCCCCATAGACCACGACTTCTACATTTGTTTTATGTTCACAACCGTTTAACGCAGAGGGATACCGTTCATCAAAATTTTAATTTCATAAACATAAAAATCAGAAAATCACTGATATGGATTTATTCACCTATACCACGCCAACAGTTCGCGTGCATAATTTTAGACATTAATTACCTTATGAATCTCTTCAGAATTTCATGAATGGGTTTTCAGCAACGAATATAACAATATTCTCCTACCACGAAGATAAGACTAAGGTATAAACCGCTAAAGAAAAAGAATTTCAATTGAAAACGCAAGAAGAGAAGAATCAGACGTTCTTACAAAGTTATATTTCCTGATCAGTGATCGCCATATTCCTAGAGCATTGGAGCTACTTTCCAAATTTGGAAATACACGGTGAGCTATTACAGCTGGAATCCGTTTTATATTCAGGCAGAATTCTTCGGAGGTGGGATTTCTGAAACTTGAGGGGCTATGTACTGTATAAAGCAGTCATTTTGTTCTTTTTGTACAATTCAGAGGGCGCAGTGACACTGGTACACGAAGTACCCTCCGCCATACACGCTAAGGTGGCTTCCGGAGCATAAATGTAAGAAACACTGCAGGGAACTATGGCGGATTCTTGGTTCAGACAAGAAGTTGTGAAGTCATTTCAAATAATTTTTTTCTAGTATATTTTCCTACATCATAGCACACTCATATAAATATTCAGGAAATGAGAAAAAAGCATATTGTATTGTTAAGTTTCAATTAGAACAATACCCTCACTTTCGGCCGCTATCTGCTTTGCCAAGGGTGCAGCTAGTCACCACCATTTGGATGCAACTGTCCACTGTTAGTCTGTGAGTCAATTCCTGCATTTTTTTATTTTTTATTTTGTTTTACATTCGTGGTAGCAGAAAAGAAATCCAAAGAAATCTGGCACAAGTATGTAGAGCTGAATACTACTTTCACTCGTAACAAAACACAGACTAAGACAGAATACCTTTCTTTGGACACAAGCGCCCATACACTTTTAGAAATAAAGAGCACAGGCTTCAACGACAAGTCACTCTGAAGCGCTAAGAGCTCAATTTCTGCTGCGGGGGCCGTGGATGACAAGTCGAAAATCCTTTGTCGACTTTCACGAAAGATGATGCGACAAATTGCGGCAGAAACTCGATTTTGTGAAATTCTGAAAGCATTTCCGATACCTTAAAACAGAAATAATTTCAGCATCTTCGCCACTGTATGGATGTGAGGATAACTGATTTTTCCATCTTATCTTTCAAACATGGGAAGTGTCTGACATTACCTTAGCTAAGATTTTTTCCTGCCACTCAAGCTTTACTGAAAATGCTTGGACATCAGGAATCGTATCTCCCAATTCCTTGTCCTTGGCTTGAAGTTTGTAGTTTAGTTCATTATCTGTTTTGTCTGCAGCCGGCCGTGGTGGCCGAGCGGTTCTACGCGTTACAGTCTGGAACCGCGCGACCGCTACGGTCGCAGGTTCGAATCCTGCCTCGGGCATGGATGTGTGTGATGTCCTTAGGTTAGTTAGGTTTAAGTAGTTCTAAGTTCTAGGGGACTGATGACCTCAGAAGTTAAGTCCCATAGTGCTCAGAGCCATTTGAACCATTTTGTTTTGTCTGCCAGAAATACGAAACATCCAATCAGGATGGGATTTTGAGTTCACCAGGAAAAAAAAAAAAAAAACTACTGAAACGCTACAGAACACGTTCGTTATTCACACATCATTATGAAGTAGTATGTCTCCAGACTCACAATCGATTTCATTAGTGCGTTTTGAGCAAACGTTGCCCTACAGGCTGTGTCCTTATTTTTTTACGATTTTCATCATAAGCATCACAATTTAATTGATTTTGGGAAACTTTCTACATGAGGCCTGCTGGTGAATGATACAGCGACACGGAATGAACTGGGCAAAGCTTTCATCTTGACACACAGTGCTATGAGTCCTTTCGTATCTCCAGCCATACTGGGACGTCATACTGTATCAACACACCATTTTACACACAGCAGTTTGGTTCGAGGTGGTACATTCATTTATTTGTGAAAACACGTGTTCGTTCTTAAGAGGAATGACTTTTACGCTCACGGTATAGTGCTTAATTTGCAATTTCATTCATATTTGTTTTATGATGTATGGATTCTTGAGAAACTATTTTTTTAGCTACCTCATTTTTTTCTAAGACAATAACTCTTCAGCTTCTGGATGAATAGTCCTACAGTAACGCTGTGTTTCCTTTCTCTCTCACCACCTCTCTTGCATTGCGCAACAAACATACACTTTTACTCTTAACAAGAAATATTCTTCGTATCACTCTGAACGAAACGAAACCTTTCGGTTCTTACGTGCACTAACCGTGCACAGAAGTAATACCTCTGAAGTCCGTAATAAGCTACGATACAGTGCAACCAATCGCGCGCGAGCCACTGAAAATATACTACTAAACTACTGGTAGTTCGCGATCGACAGTTTGGCAGTTAGTGCTCTAGAAGAAGGTACATCATTTACACTGTGCTGCTACAAATATGGAAGTTTTCCCCACGTACTTCGCAGAGAGATTTGGGTCACTGGCGAAATATACGATACGAACTACCTAAACAGTAACTGCTGCCACTAACTGCCTAAAGGCATTTTCAATAGCCTGTTGAAAGAGAACTTTTTTTGTCAATGTACACCGAAGCACCCATTGTCCTCTTCCGACAGTTTCTTTGTTTCAAAGTTCGGCAGCTTCCTCCACTGTTCACGCCTGCGGAAAACTCCCGTCTCACAGTCAAAGTCCAACAGCATTAGGTCGGGCATCTGCAATACCGCATGAAAAACACGCCGTCCCATGAGCAAAGCACGCACAACTCTCGCTGTTTCTCTAATGGCGATTATGTCGACAGCACCCTTACAACAGGGAATACATTTATACGTCGGCGTATCACTTACCGGCAACAATCAATCATTACAAAGACGACGTCTTTTTCGACGTCTTCCATGCAGCGATGCCAAGAAAATGTGTATTTTCATAGTATACAACATTAAATACAAAAACCGTGGAATTCACCAGTTCAGCTCCAGAAAAATGTAATTCAATATGTTGTCTGCTCGGTTAGAGCTTGACAGCGCGTTAAGTGTCCTGCAATATATGTTAAAGACATAAAACGTAAGTACATATTTCGTAATTATACACCAAGTTACATTCATTGTTTAAGAAATTTTACGTCTTTTGAAATATTACGTGTTCTTACTGTATGCAATTTTTGCTTTTAGCAAATACTGAAAATGGCATAAAAGGCCGAACCCTGGGTTATACTTAAATAAACAATAAAACAATCAAATGGCAGTGTCGTCCTTTAATTAAATATTGTATGACTGTTGCTCAGCAGCATCAAAAACTATTTTATGCTTTATTAGTTATGATTTAAATTTGAAGTAATCATCAAAAAAATAAAGTTAAAGTTTCTTAAATTTTTCAGAATTTTATTAGCCTACAGATTAAACAAGGTATTCCGTCAAAGTACCAGGATTCTCAGAGAAAAGTTTGGGAACCCCTGCTGTAGAGTAAGGCTTGCCGTATTGTAGGCGTGTCGATGATAACATGTTTACCAAAACTGAACAAGATGTCCAAGAAGAGAGATGAAACAGGAAAAGTGTATTACGAAATGATAGGTGCAACAGATGGTGAAATTACACGAAGCAAAATGCAATGAAATATTGATGTAAATATAAGACTCGTTCATGAAGGTGAACGACATTTCAAACACAAACATCCAAAATTATGCCAACATGTGGCGGATAAGAAAGAAGCGAATGACGCTGACAAAAAGCAACTGTTAACATTCTGTGGTTGATAAAAACGTTTGTTTGAAATGAAAGACACCCACTGTAATGAAACGAATCGATGGATACGAGTGAAATTAAGATCCATTGGCAGTGCAAACCCGTAAGATAAGTTGAGCCAGCAAAATATCTCGCGGTAGTTGAAAATTTATGCCAGAATGGGGATTCGAACTCCGATTTCCTGTTGCTAGCAAGAAGTCGCTTTAGATGTGCTGTATGACTGACTGGGTACGCCTCCGGGCTGGCTCTGAGCACTATGAGACTTAACATCTATGGTCATCAGTCCCCTAGAACTTAGAACTACTTAAACCTAACTAACCTAAGGACATCACGCAACACCCAGTCATCACGAGGCAGAGAAAATCCCTGACCCCGCCGGGAATCGAATCCGGGAACCCGGGCGCGGGAAGCGAGAACGCTACCGCTCGACCACGAGCTGCGGACAACGCCTCCGGGGCTGACGCAAATTTCATTCTCACATTTCAATTAGTGCAACTTACTCATTACATGCACTTCTTGAAGTTTTCCTGAAGAGCAGAACATATCATCGCCTTTCGGGCATGCATCTGGGATAGTATATAAATGCAGAGGAAATAAAGACTGTCCCGGATAAACGCCCGCAAAATGATATATTCATTACTTGTTTCCCAACGTTACGGAACAGTTTGCTGCTTCTGAGTAGGCTCATATAGGACCCATCATCAATGAGCTCCTGAGATCTCAAAAGAAGACACCCTACGCGTTAGCGAGTGATAAGGTGATGGTGTCTGTGGTCTGATTTAGGATGATGACTCTCAAAGCGACTCTCATCGTAAGCAGTCCGCACACCTACGGCCAGGGTGTCACTCTGAGGACAGCGCAGATAAAGCAGCTGCGTCAGCGTTCGTCACGAAACGACGCGACAGGTCGCGGAAAGTGACTTCTCGGTATCCACAGCGGACGCGACGCGGCGAGACTCGGCCTGATATCTTATCAGCGCAGGCGCGGGGCTCTGACACGCGGCGTCAGGAATGCTGATCCGCTGTGTGTGTGTGTGTGTGTGTGTGTGTGTGTGTGTGTGTGTGTGTGCGTGCTGTTGCACTTACACTGAATTTAATGTGTACCGACGGCTCTCCTTTACAACACTTAATATAATTCGGAATCTTTCACTTTTCATCAAAAGCGGAAATATTTTCGTTCAGTAACAGAGTTAGCTTTGTACAACAAAACTGAAGGATGCGCGTCTGCATGCTCCAGCATATCTCTGGAATGGCTGGAACAATTTGAAACAAACTTCGTTAATATATGTACTAAAAAAAAGAATAAAATTAAAATAAAAAAAAAACATTTGGTGACACACTATTCCGCAAGCCAACTGATGGTGTGTCGTGGAGGGTACTTCTGATACCATTAATTGATCCCCCCCTTCCCTGATCCATTCGGGAATGGAATCTTATGTGACTGGGGTAAATAGGTTACGGCAGGACCGGCGGATACAGTATTATGCTACGAGTGACATTCACCTGGGCTCCTCTGTAACCTGTGGTAGTCGTCGAAGGCTCCAGACAGCTGTTTACTACGTGTATATTATTGCGAACTCTTCATACTTGACCTCTTCCCCGATAGCGAAGGCATCTTCCAGCAGTATTCTCGTAACTATCCGCGCCACGAGACCTGTAGCATGTAACAGTGCTCTGAGGATCATATTGGTGAATTAACACTGATGCTTTGGACAAAAAATCTACCTGATCTGAACCCGATAGAACACATCTGGGACGTTATCGGGCGCCAACTCCATGCCCACAAACCACTGGCCCGTAATTTACGGGAACTGCGTGAGCTGTGTGTAGAATATGGTGCCACACTGTATGCATGAAAACCTACCAAGACTTGTCGAATCAATGCCAAGCGGAACAGCTGCTGTATTGCTTTCTGGAGGTGGACCAAAATCTTATTTAGAACGTCGTCAATACGTTTTGCCTCAATACCTCGGCCATGTAACTGAAGAAATACATGTATCTTACCAATCTTATCAGCAAATGTCTTTGGCACGTGCTATAAAATCAGTCTATCAGCGGTATTTATTAAGAATAAAAACAGTCGTCAGACGTGAGTAAACTGGTGTGCAGGCAAGTGTACTATTATAGGCGGATTTACGGGGGAGAGGAAAGTGTCAATCCCGCCCCCCCCCCCCCCCCCTCCCAGCGTAGTCGCCACACAGCAACATGGGGCCAAAACTGAAAAAGCCAGTGCCTTCATAACTAGGATTGCGAATTCGGCTTGTTCGGTTTATTTAAACCCTCAATCCCGAACTGACAAGGTATTTAAGCCGAGATGAGTCAGAAGGCAGAGTGACACGAAAAAACTGTTTGGCTAACTGGGTCTGGGCTAGAATGAAGTACCTGGTACTGGCCGCTCGGAAATGTGTAATAGATTCGATTATGCTCTGTGGTGCTTTTACGTCACTCTCATGAGAGGGATTTTTCTCAGGTGCAAGAATAAAATGCGGACTCGTTATGAGCAGGTAAAGCGAATCGGGGATAGGGCGAGATGGTTGCTGCAACGATTTTCAACGGCAGTAATAAATTGTTGCAACGGCTCGCTACAGTATATATCGCCGGGACAAAGTAGCTGGGGAGGATGTAACGTGTTCAGGAATTTCGCAGAGCTTTTTCACACTAAGGAATACGGTTTGTTTCCGTCGCTGGTAAGTCCAAGCAGCGCTTTATGTTAGGGCTTCCATCTTGAAAGTAAGTAGAACAGAAGAAAAATTCTGTTAGTAAAAATGGTGTACTTTTTTATAGTTTTTTAGAGCCCTAAGTCTGGTTATTGATAATGAAAAGAACCATTAACAGTTTAATTACGTAATAATATAAACCATCTTCAGATCACTGAAAAATTTTATTACACCTCTAGCCCCCCCCAGTTCATCCTGGATACGCCCCGTACAAGTTACAGCTGGGCTTTTTGCTGATTTGCGTAACTGTCAGTGATAGAGAAGCTGGAAATAGACGAACAGATGTCTGTGTGAGGAGTTATCGGGTCGCAGGAACGGTAGCTTCCGGCCAGCGCGCTCGCACGTGCAGGCGCCGGAGGAAGTGGCTGGGCGCGGGCACCAGGGCCGCCTGCCCCTGCCTCGCCAGGTCAGCCGACGTCTGCCGCTGATTAACATCGAGCATGCCGCGCTATTACGGCTTTCCCCAAAGTCTCGTCAACACCGACACAATCAACGGCTGCGACAGCGGCTAGTCTGCATGCGCAGTGCGATGGCTACGCCGTTTAGCCAGCAGCTGTGAAGGCCCCTCGCCCTCTTGTCAACCTCTTCGTGTCTTTCCTTCTTCTTGCTGTGTTTGATAATACGCCAACCTGATCTGACCGATCCTCGATTGGAGGATTAAGATTTTTTTTTCCTTTTCTTCGTCCCCGTGTGTTAGTCTCAGCCAATACCGGTGTGGCTCCTCACTGCTTTCGCCCTACTAGAATGTTCAGATTGGTATTCATAGACTTGTAGATGAAAACTGTGAGGTCGGCACACATTATTGCTACCTTCTAGTACGCAAAATGACATTACGGTTTTCTACTGCCAGAGTAACGAGGAATTTTTATTGCCTGGACACTATAAGGAGAGGAGGCTAATATCACGACAGGCAGACAATAATTAGAGCAGATTGCAAAATTCAAATATTGGAAACTACAGTAACAGAGGACCTACAATGTGACGCAGATATAGGATCGAGAACAGCGATAGCCAAGGAAACGTTCAAGAAAAAGAGTAAACTGCTTTGCAAACGGTTAACAAAAACCTGAAAAGATTGGCCAAATGCTACATGTCGAGTACAGCTCAATAGGAAGCAGACACATGGACATTATGAGAAAAAAAACAAGGTAGGAGGCAGTGAAAATGTGTATATGGAGGAAACTAGGTGGTTTAATTTGGGAAGACAGAGTGAGGAATGAGGTCAAGTTGAGTTGGGGAAAAAGAAAAAAAAAAAGCTCTGTCACATCTTGAGAAGACAATGCTTGCTGCAGCAATGCACTGAAGGGATAGTAAAGGAGAAGAGAGTGAGAGGAAGAAAACGGTATCAACTAAGGAACAGTGTCAGCACGGAAAGCGACACCTATGAGGAACTGAACGGGAAAGCTCAAGACAAGAACAGGTGACCAGGTACCATGGCTGGACCTGCGCAACGTGGAACAACTACTCATGACGGGGTTGAAGCAAAGTGTTAGTCCCAGTTCTTTGTGACTGCGAATGGTAGGGAGATGAAGCCATGTTTAGATGATGTATCGGAACACAACTGAAACTCTGGTGTGACTCATAAGCCTTCAACTGCCTTGACATCTGAAAGTTACTTAAGGAAAAATGTATCCGACTTACCTACACCAGTTAACGACTCGCTAAGAAATTGTAAAAATTGTAAAAATTAAGCACTGAAGATTAAAAATTGCATGTACATTGCTGTACGGGTAGAATCTATATAAAAAAAATAATAATAAAAAAAAACGCATCCCTGAAATATATGACTGCACGTTTTGACACGGCTGAACACTGGATTTTTAGCTTCATTGGAAACGCTTTTGCAGAGATGAGGTCTATAAAGGTCGTCATGAATTTGGGAGTATTTACGGTCACACGCCGCCAGCCAGTGTAGCGATCAGAAACGCGTCTGCCTACCTCTTAAAACGAGGGCAATACATTCTTAATCAAGTATAGAATTGCTTTACAGATGTGGGTCTCATTAAGAGAACTTACCGAAATACTACCTCTACTTTACAGCACAATTAACGCTTTAGTTTCTATTCTCTACCTTCAAATAATGACTACTGAGTCGGAGATATAATTATACATTTGACATTCATAGAAGAAGCTCTTGAATTGTGCGCTTCTGCTGCAGAGATATACAGATACGTATACAGCGCTTTTTCTATTGCCAGTATAAGACGCCGGACTGTTTTCATGAAGGGCAGCACTATCTGAACTTCCTTATCACACTGCAGTGATTTCTTTGCGTGCGTTCTGTCTGGCCTTTATGCCCTTATTCCTAAATAACTTTTTATAATTTTAACAGGACATAACGGGTGGGGAGAATCACTAGCCTTGTGGACTGACAATTTATTTTCTCTGAGTGACAAGCATCATTTCATTTTATGGTTCTGATTACCACAAAAGCATAATTAGTAAACTGCTCTATTATGACCATCACTTTTTACCACAGTTTTTGTGCACCAAAAGCTATGGACATGTGTATCCGACTGAGATTATTTCTGTGTGTCAGTTCCGGGTAAGATTTCATCGTTATGCAATAAGCCGATTCCAGATTTGAGTTAGACAATCGCTGTTAAGAGAATACACAATATGTTTTCCACGCCACACGCCGTCAATAACAGAGGTAATTTCTTCGCCCCTTGATACCTGTACCTGCCAATGTCTAATACGAGGCTGGACTCGGGTACGCCGTCCCTACACTGTGTCGTTACCTTGTATACATCTCTATATACATACATACTCCTGACCACTGCAAAATGGCATGGCGGAGGGTACTCCGTACAAGTATTAGTGATTTCCTGTTCTGTTCCATTTGCATGTTGAGCGAAAGAAAATTGGCTGTTTACATGCCTGAGTATGGGCGTACTTCCTCTTGCCTTATTCTCATGAGCCCTTAGAGACATATACGATGGGGGCAGCAGCACGGTCGGACAGACTTGCTGGAACATGGTCTCTCTCAATTTATACAGGTTCTTTCTATGAGCCATACCACCCTTTTACGACCTTAACAGAGCCTTCGTTCAATGTCTGCTGACATGCGTACTTGATGACGACTCCAAACGCTGGAACAGTACTCTAGAAATGATCCCACTAGTGTTTCGTATGTGATTTCCTTCACAAATCCACTACACTTCCTACGGCCCTATCAACAAGTCTAAGTCTGCCATTTGCCCCTCCTAACACTGCACTGATTTTACGTGGTCGTCACACTCCTCCGTAAATGCTTATACGATGTGATGAGCTCAAGATGTGCATCACTAATCTTGTAATCATATACTGCCGCATTCTTTCTGCAAATTATAGACGCCATCTTGGTTATATATCCACATTTACAAAGAGCTGCTACTTTTCAAATCCAGTGGAAATTTTGACAAAGTTCCTGCACTTCCTTGTAATAATTCGAGGAAGCTGCGTAATAGAAGACTTACAGCGGAGAAGCTCCAACGAAGAGCGGAGAGTTTCGCCACGGGACAGTTTAGTAAGCGCGAGAGTGTTACCGAGATGCTCAACGAACTCCAGTGGCAAAGTCTAGAACAGAGGCGTTATGCATCACGGAGAGGTTTACTGGCGAAATTTCGAGAGAGCACTTTCCAGGAAGACTTTGACAACGTATTATTTCCTCCCACATACATCTCACGAAATGACCATGAAAACAACATTCGAGAAATAAGAGCTAATACCGAGGCTTACCTACACCTATTCTTGCTAAGCGGCACTCGCAAGAGGAACAGGGATAGGGGACGAGTTAGTCACGCAGTTATTTTCAGGTCTTGTACTACATAACTAAATGCAACGGGTATTCCAGCGCGAGTAGAATGCAACGAACGTACTACAACGTGAGGCGAAAACTATAAGGTGGGCGTAAATTGCAGCAGGCGTGTTCCTTTTCTAATCAATCTGCTCAGACATACGAGTGCCACCGTCAGCACTCCCACGATTAAATGTTTCCATGCTATAGAAAATAGTTCCATCTACACAAATCTAAGAAAGGACTAACTGCAAGAATAGTAGCAAGAACTGATGAGGTACTTAACACAAAGAAACACAAAAACTACTAAATAAATAACGAAATAAAAGAGAGTATTGATCTATTAAAAAGTCAAAACTTAAAGCGGTACTTCATAATCGCCGAGTTCAGGAGAACACACGGCATAAAGTAGTTACGGTAAGAGAACCCACTAGTCTGATACAATGATGCACAACTGTGGAGAAAGCTCCTGACTCGTCCGCTACAATCACTGCATAGGCATGAAACCTAGACGGCGATGTACCTAGTGAAATTATGCTTCCCGAATCTACTGTAGCGTCTGATAAACTCATACACGCAAGAACCCACGAACTCTTCGCGCCGTGCGATGCGCTGGACAAATCAAAGGCGTGTATCTCCGTAGACCTCCTCCGACAAATTTGATGGCGCACCCGGATAATGTCTATGCACTGAAACGTATGTACTGCCAAGCTAAATAAGGGTCGCCAACTGCGCTTTGATACGCGAAACTGCGTAAAAATGGTCACTTCTTCTATGCTACTAATTAATGCTTTGTGGCAATGAAACAACTTTCATAAAACTTCCAAATCCGACAACTGGAGTGGCCAACGTGCACACTAGTCAGTCAGTACACCGTCACCAATCGGTTTCTACCAACTCCTCTGTGAACAACCGAGGATCACTGTCTTAAGTCAAAGAGGGTAAGGACATACATAATAATTCCGCACTTCAAATTTCCACTGGAGCAAAACGGAATTTATTATCTTGCCTCGCTAAGACTGCTTCGTTCGTCACATAACACTTTCAGCTAACCAGTTACTCCACGCTCTTCAAGACCTCTTCCTGTAGGGTGCGTATACGCTCACTATACAAACAGCAACACTCGCCCTGTAAACTGGCATGCCCGGTCCCAGGAACTCACTTCCGAACACTTCTTAAATTTTCTGCACAGACAGAACAAATTTTCTGGTAACTAACTACCAACTTCCGAAATACACATCGCAACACCACCTCGGTGCCATACGGTTCAACAGGCTTGTGCACGCGAGGATGACTGCCGGCGGACACTTTCAGGAGTTCGTTCTCAGAGGGAAGCAACAGCCATTCTCGACTTTGAAAACCGCCAGTTCGGGCCAGGCCACTACCATTTAGCACGAAAATCGGACCATTAGACCCATGCTGAAGAGCAAACCCCGTCCCTCGCGAGCCGGAAAACCGGCTCACAGCAGTGACCAGCCGTATCCGAGAGACGCGGATCGCACTGACATATTACACTAGATGGCAAGTAACTCAAATAAGGAGATTACTGGAAAAGCCGAAAGTTGGCCGTGTCGAGTACTGAAGCAGCCCGCGGAGTTGTCGGCTGGGGCGACCAGTCGGAGCCAGCCCATGCGTTATCTGGAGGCGTGTCCGACAACCAGTACTCGCAACTCGCAGCACCACAGACCAACGGCGCTGCACACTTCTATTCACCGGAATGACCTATCAGCCTTCCACAAGTCAGTCCGCTCGTGATCTGGGGCGATGTCGAACAGCTACACTACCTGCGTGTATTTGTTGTTATTTATTTCCCCTTACGCGTTGGGATACACAATGTTAATAAGACGCAAGGTGTCCCAGTACAGTATTAAGCGCTGGTGACAAACGTGTAGTAAGTGACACGGTTCGAGTAATACACATCGTAATGATGCCGAAAGGGGCGGTATGGCAAAGGACCGAAAAAAAAACACTAACGAGAGGAAGCAAGATTAGGGTTTGAAGTCCCGTCGACGATGAAGTCATTAGGAGTCACTCTGGGGTAGGACAAACATGAGGAAAAAATACGCGGGTTTCTAACGAACCATCCCAGAGCTCGCCTTTCTAGCTTAGGTGGTGGTTGTGGTACTGGTAAGTTCCTATGGGACCAAACTGGTGAGGTCATCGGTCCCTAGGCTTACACCTTAATCTAACTTACGCTAAGGACAACACACACACACACACACACACACACACACACACACACACACACACACATGCCCAGGGGAGGACTCGAACCTTCGACGGGAATGGGGGGAGGGGGGTTGGGGGGTTGAGGTGGTGGGGGGTTGGGTGGAGGGGGGGGGGGGGGAGGCAGCCGCGCACACCGTGGCAGGGCGCTCGAGACCACGCGGCCTAGTAGCTTAAGTAAACCACTGAAAATCGAAATCTGGGTGACCCATCAGGCGTTTCAACCGCCGTCCTCGCGAATGTGTCCAAATGAATACGCCATCTTTCACGGTTTTTCTTCCACTGTTCAAACATCCTTCCCGTATTTTAGTAGCTAACTGGCTGTATCTTCTACTACTTTCCCTCAGAGTATTAAAATTCTGTTGTGTTCAAAGTATGGTGAACATCAATCACAATGGAAGCCCATTTGCAAATGCGTTTAGTTGACGCAATTTCGTAATAAGAGTTAGATCGACGATGACCACATTTTATGTGCATATCTCATTTTGTTGTCATTGTTTTGAGCAGCAACCGCTACCTCGGCGAATTGTTCTTTCTTATGCGTCACAGTGCAGAATAGTTGCACATTCAGAATAAGCCCTTTTCTGGAAGTATCAGTACACTGGAACAAATTTATAGCTAACACACAAGAAGACAAGAATGTATCACGTTTCTGTCGACTTTTATGGCGTGTCATTAAAGATTAAAACTCACCAGGAAGACACGGAGAGCAGAAATGTCAGTAGTAGCAACCACTTCCAATGGGTTACAGAAATCACACTAAATTTTAATCCAGAGACATACAGCGAACTTTATAAGGAAGCCATTTTTTGAGCCTTTTGAGGAATGATTCAGTAATTTCTGTATACTTTCGTGACATCTGCGACGTACAGAACAGACAACAAGACTGACAGAACGCGACGCAGCGCCGCGAGCCTTTGTTAAAGGTTTGATCTTTTCTCATATTATCATTCCACTTTCGATCTGAGCCTAGAAGCACTCCGACGACTTCCTTCCTGAGAGTTAACGCGCAAGGAGAAATACAGAATAAAAACGCAATTGCGATTCATACCTCTTGACCCGTGTTAGCTATTCTTAGAGGAATCTACTAGCTACACATTGGAATTGTTTTTTCCAGAACAGAACTTACCTAATAGTACCGCTAGAGGAACATAGCTACACATTGGAATTGTTTTTTTTCCAGAACAGAACTTACCTAATAGTACCGTTAGAGGAACATAGCTACACATTGCTTTTTTTTCCAGAACAGACCTTACCTGACTGCATCATAAACCGCGAAAATACCAGATTTGATCAATGCGTAAAATGCAAAAATAAAAAAAGACTTCTGGAACCAGTACAGAAAATTGAAATAGAGATCAACATAAACATCATTTCCACCCTTTTTATTGCTCATGAAAACCACACGTTGCATGTTGTACCACCATACAGCGAGACCTTCGGAGATGGTGGTCCAGAATGCTGTACATGCATGCCTGCATTCGTCGTGGCATACTATCCACAACGTCATCAAGGCACTGTTGGTCCAGATTGTCCCACTCCTCAACGGCGATTCGGCGTAGATCCCTTAGAGTGGTTGGTGGGTCACGTAGTCCATAAACAGCCCTTATCAATCTATCCCAGGCATGATCGATGGGGCTCATGTCTGGAGAACATGCTGGCCACTTTAGTCGAGCGATCTGTTCATCCTGAAGGAAGTCATACACAAGATGTGCACGATGGGGGCGCGATTTATTGACCATGAAGACGAATGCCTCGCCAATATGCTGCCGATATGGTTGCACTATCGATCGGAGGATGGCATTCGCGTATCGTACAGCCGTTACGGCGCCTTTCATGACCACCAGCGGCGTACGTCAGCCTCACATAATGCCACCCCAAAACAGCAAGGAACCTCTACTGCTGCACTCGCTGAACAGTGTGTCTAAGGCGTTCAGCCTGACCTGGTTGCCTCCAAACACCGACGATTGTCTGGTCGAAGGCATATGCGACACTCATCGGTGAAGAGAGCGTGATGCCAATCCTGAGCGGTCCATTCGGTATGTTGTTGGGCCCTTCTGTATCGCGCTGCATGGTGTCGTGGTTGTAAAGATGGACCTCGCCATGGATGTCGAGAGTGAAATTGCGCATCATGCAGTCTACTGCGCACAGTTTGAGTCGTAACACGACGTCCTGTGGCTACACTAAAAGCGTTATTTAACATGGTGGCGTTGCTGTCATGGTTCCTCCGATCCATAATCCGTAGGTAGCAGTCATCCATTGAGCGAGGCATGTCATCGACTGTTCCTGTCTCTCTGTATCTCCTCCATGTCCGAACAACACCGCTTTGGTTCACACCGAGACGCCTGGACACTTCCCTTCTAGAGCCTTTCCTGGCACAAAGTAATAGTGACGACGCGATCGAACCGCGGTATTGACCGTCTAGGCATGGTTGAACAACACACAACAAGAGCAGTGTACCGCCTTCCTGGTGGAATGACTGGAACTGATCGGCTGCCGGACACATCCCGTCTAATAGGCGCTGCGCATGCACGGTTGTTTACATCTTTGGGCGGGTTAATAACATCTCTGAACTGTAAAAGGGACAATGTCTGTGATACAATATCCACAGTCAACGTCTATCTTCAGTAGTTCTGGGAACCGGGATGATGCAAAACTTTTTTGATGTGTGTAAATTACTTTCTCTGATCCTACCGCCATATGTCATCGTCGCTTTCTAAGCAAAATAGCCTTAATACCAGTTCCTACGTTTGTTCAGTTGGCGTTGTCTTCGAATGTGAGCTCAACAGGGGCAGAAAACGCGAGGGTGAAACAGAAGTGTTGCACGTGTGTAACATTTTATCTCGTGCGAAGTGTCTCAAGGGACTGTTGCGATACAAAAGACAACGGACGCAGAGCCGGAAACAGAGTGTGGGGTGTGTGTTGTGGGTCGGCCCGCTCTTGGTGTGTAAGAACAAACACGGAGCCCGGAGAGGGCGTCCCTGGGGCCGGCCGGAAGGGCGGTATGGCGCGGCTCGAGGACCGGCCAAACAGCGATAGCGGGCCGGGAAAGGGGAACGAGTCCCGCGTCCCGCAGACGCTATTGGCCTGAAAGAACGTGGTGACCCGCCGAGAGTCGTTACGTTCAGCCGTGTAGTGGAGGATGCCACGCTGAAGGACGTACCCTTAAAGCCGCGTTTTGACAGGCATGAATTCTTACAACAAACCGGTTAAGTAAACTCAACTGTCGGAACACCCTATTTGCACACTGTCGTGCCAACTTACGCGTAAGTTACGAAAGTTAAAAGCTGTTTAACTTCCTTACACGATCTCACTTCAGCCAGACGATCTCACTTCAGCCAGCCACTATCGCCTATGAGCTTCAGCATCTGCCGCTAGGTGGATCTGCTGTCATTCTGCTCTCGTTCGTTGGACTACATACGTCTTCAACCCCGTGAATAGTTGGCGTCATGACGAAATAATGGGCTTAGAGTTCAGTTTAATAAATAAATACTTTGTAAAGTGGTATAATTTTCTTACATCAAGCGATAGGAGTCTCATTCTAGCATTCAGCAATTTCTTACGATCGCTTACTTATAAAAAATAACACAACATCGTTTGAACCGACGTACGGATTCGAAAAACATTGTTATTTAGAGTGAGGACTTGCAGAGGTTCATATTACTGCAAAATAGACAGTAATGTAAAGATACTTTTTATTTCAAGATAATGATGATAATGTTTCGCATTAGCTACGGAGTGTCCTTAGGTATTTAAAGTTACTTTTGGCCACGATTAAAATCGTACGTATGCACAACAGTGTTCATATTGGCGCAACCACTGAGTAATGACTGTTCTGCGCAGTAGTACAAAGTTTGTTTACAAAATTAAATACCGAACGGGTAAAGGAAGAATCACATTTATGGCAACTGTGACTTATCAAAATCTTGACCAACTCCAAAAATATAAACAAGGCGAACTGTACTTTCCGATGTAGCTTCCCTGTATTCTAGACAGCGTCCAAGTACTTCACATACAATTTAAGAAATAATGCTCTTGCGAATGCGGTATCTGTATTGCAGTGACATTATTTTCGTCCTCGGCAGGTATTAGCGTATTCTATGCCTCCAAACGATTTCTACGAGATTCCTATTTCCGTACCCAGCCATTGTACAAGGAGAAGCTACTTTCACCCGAAGCTCATTGTCCTTAGCAGACAGGTGCGGCGCGCAGCTTCGTAAAACGTAGCAGTTCGACTCTCCCCACTAGCGTTCGCCTTGCAGCCCTCAAACGTCGTCTGCCGCTACCGTCAAGTCACTGAAATCGGCTGCTGATGCTGTGTCTCACACGTCACACTGCGAAAGCGGCCGAGAAACACCCTAGGAATCACATTGCAGGCGTTGGGCGGTTATCTCGGCGGAAGACAATTTCCTAACGTCTAATCGCACACAAATTTCGCACAAAAATCAGCAGCTCGATCGAGGAGCAATACTTCTTCATACTACTATTGCTCAACTGCATCAAGGCCAGGTAGCTGCACGATGTCACACTGTCCAACCACACTAATGTGACCACCGGTCAACGGCCTGAATAACCATCTTTCGCATCCCGGACCGCTGCGAGACTTGGAGGAAGAGAGTCAGTGAGGTTCTGGAACATTCCGACAGGGATGAAGAGCCATGCCGACTCCAGTGCCATGTCCAGCTGCGCTACGTTTTACAGTTGGGGATCCATGGCGCGAACAGTTTTAAATCCAGAGAGGCTGGTGGCTAGGGCAGTACGGTAAACTTATCGTGGGGCTCTTCGAACCACACACATACTCAGCGAGCTGACCCCCGTCGGAGGTTCGAGTCCTCCCTCTGGCACGGGTCTGTGTGTTGTCCTTAGCGTAAGTTAGTTTAAGTTGGATTAAGTTGTTTGTAGGCCTAGGGAGCGACGACCTCAGCAGTTTGGTCCCATAGGAACTTACCACAAATTTCCAAAATTTTTTCTGCGAGCTGTGCTGATATATGCCGGCCGGCCGAGGAAAAAACAAACTACATGTAGGGGCGGACACGGTTCCTGAAAGACAGATATATACTTGTGTTGACCCATTGTGCCTTCCATAATAACGAGATAACCCAGGGAATCCCACGAAAACATTACCCAGACCATAAAGCTCCCTCCTCCGGCCTGGAAACCAGCGACGATTGTTGCAGGGCCGTACACGCCAGTGGCTATCTGTCCGATGGAGCACAAAGCGTGATTCATCTGCAAAGCCCACTTGCCGCCACTCAGTCGACGTCCAGTTGCGGTACCGGCGCGCAAATTTCAGTCTTCATCGCCGATGAACAGCAGTCAGCGAAGCAGGTGTCTGCTTTGGAGACCCATACGCATAAACGTTCGCTGAATGGTTGTTGAGGAGGCACTGTTGGTAGCTCCTTGGTTCATCTGGACAATTAGTTGCTCGACAGTTGCACGTCTGTCGCCGGTACACATCTCCTCAGCCGTTGTTCACCGCTGTCATCAATGGCCCATGGTGCACAACTGCTGCCTCGGCACCGGTTTTGTATAGCGCCCATTTGCAATGCACACTATACTTCAACCGCGACGGCAAGCGAACAGTTTACAGATTTAGCCGTTTCGGAAATGCTTCCACCCTTGGCCCAAAATCAAATGATCGAGCCCTTTTGGACGTCAGATAGATCGCTCCGTTTCGCCATAATGAAAACGACTGCACTGTTTCTCGCGTCCTCCCGACACACTTTATACACTCCTCAGTGATAGTGCTGCCACCTGCCGTCTGTGAGTGGTTATTGCAAGGTGATGTCGAACATAGGCGGAGGTCACATTAATGCAACCGGAGCGTGTAATAAGGACAGGAGGAATAGGGGGAAATCACAGATTGTGCACTGAAGTGGAATCGTATGAAGATAGAAAGCTTCTCAGCGTCATTCTACTCCTTCTTTTACTAACAACCTTCCCCTGTGATGTGCTGTCTTCAGGGCTGTTCCTCTGGTGACTGTAAATCACTTCCTAATATTCGCAGACCACCCCAAGTGTCACGAAAAGTCTGCAGCTTTTCTAGCCCTGCAATTGAGAACACTCAGAGTAGCAAACCTCCTGCAGTACAGATCAGGGGTAACTCGTTAAATGTCATGGAAAGCTACACTGTCATATGAACAACACGGCGGCATTAAAAATACGACATCGGTCTCTTGGAAAAAGAAAGATGAAATGTAGAAGCAAAGTTCCGAATTTTTGACGTAAAATGCATTCCCATGTCTTACGCCGTATACGAAATATAAGGGATGTTTTAACTACGCAAGCTACGTTACATTCTGCATGGTGTGAGGACATTTCTGGGCGTAGCACTTCACCGTAGGCCCGACGTCCCACTCTAAAATGCTAGCTGCGCCGGCAGGTCTGCCTCGGAGTACAACCCGCCGAGGTGACGGCCGCTCAGCGTGGCCGGCACGCGCATTAGTGTGCGTTGCTAACCGACAGCTTTCTACACGTCCCGGCCAAACAGACGAAAATGACCCCGAGTTTGAATTGCGCACTGCCGCACTGTTCACCAGGCTTCGCGAGCTAGCTGGACCGAAAATTTGTCTTCCTGTTCATGGAAGAGTAGCTCCAGGCGCCCTGAGACGGAACCGAAGAATTTTTAATTTTCTTACCGGGCTGGAGCCGCGCCGTTAGCTCAAACTGGCTTCAGATGATTACTTATAACGTGTTGGCAAAGCATTTTCAGGCACCGGTGACTAAGAGCAGCAGGTGGCGACGAGTAAGGCGCACCTGCCTGGGGTAGCGACGTGGGAAGTGACGCCAGGCCAGTCGTTGGGCAGAGGCCGACGGGGACCACACACCACAAGTGGAAGAGGCGCCACCGAAAACAGCGCGAAATATGCTGCTACACTGTTCATGATTTAAAGGAGAAACGCGCTGCCACACCTGTGAAATAGGCATGGAAAAAATCTCTTATCTTAATGTGCCAGTTTATGTTGTTTAGAGTCACTTTATAGGTAATTTAACAAAACAAAAGTATAAGTAGTTACGACCGCCCTTGTGAAGAACTTCCAAAAAGTCGTTGTCATTTAACACTTGTAATCCCACAATCTACTGTAATCATCACAGCTGCCAGATCTCAGAGATACAACTCCTATGACTTTTTTCGCCTCGAATTTGTTTTTAGGACAAATTCTATTGTCTCAATACTCTCTTGCACTATTTTACATTGTAGACGTCTTAAAGAATGGACGGAATAAAAAGGTGTTGTCTTATGATGGTGTTTTAAATCGGCTGAATTACAATAATACAAATATTTACTTTATTCATTTGTATTACTTAATTTTTATTTATCCTTATCTGATGTTTTTTAATGTTTTCCAGCAAATATTCGTTGCTGGTCATCTTAGTACGATGATACAATGGCTCAGCCGCCAATGTCGCAGTCTTAAATGCTCAAGCGTCATTTATTGCAAAGTTAATTCTGAAGCACGAAACTATTAATTATCTTTCCACGGTCACGCATCGTCGTGTTAAACAGACCTACAACACAGGCTTCACCGATTTTTGTCGTTCATCTTACCATCATAATCGCCCTTTCTCTCCTTTGGCTTCTGTATTCACTACAACCAATATTAAAAGCTTACTAAAGCGATTTTACACTCATAGTGAGATGTCAGTAGCGTTTGCTCACAGTGTTCTGAGCAAATTCAGACTGAAACCTTACAGACAAACGGTAATGCATCGACTGATTGATTCTGATGCTGTTCCTCGACGGATATGCTGCAACTGGCTCCTGCGGTGTGTCGATGATGGACAAGTTGATGCTGAAATGCTCTATTTTCTCAAGAAACATGACACCATTTATCGGCATTCGTGAACTCCCAGAATAATAATCGACGTTGGAGTTCTGAAAATCCTCATCAGTTACATAACGAAGCTGAGCTTGATGTGAAAACAGCGGCGTCGTGCACAAGCGGTGCAATACGAATTACTGGGCTGATCTTTATCCACGAGTGCAGAGAACTAGTAATTAACAACAGTACTTACAGTGATATCACGTAGAACGTTGCATCAGGTCGCTTCACCAACGCATCTATGTAAGTCTTACGAGGCTAATTCCTATAATCAAGAAAGACCTTTGTCCGAAGAAAGAGCATTTAATGATCCACACTACCTGAATTGGTCAGTCGATGCAGTACCATAAGTTTGTAAGGTTCCACTATGAATATGCGCACACTCTGTGAGCAGAAGCTGCTGACACACCAATGTTCAGCCGCTAAATGGTGCGACGATTTCCTCGGACTTACAGCTAGTGCTGTTCCTAACCCAGCTAGTTCGACAAAAACCGAGGCGCCACTTGATAGCGTCCGACGTCTGGCTCCCCCTGCTTAGATCCTGCTCAGCGCTTACGCTCTATGTGAAGCAGCTTCTGTCATCTACACCTGTATCTACGTCTTCACGACTACTTCACAATTCACACTCAAATGCTTGGCAGAGGGTTCGTCGAACCACTATTCCACTATCCTCCCACACTCGAGTAGCACGTGGGGAAAATGAGCACTCAAAATCATGTCGTGCGAGCTCCGATTTCTCTTACTTTATTACAGTGGTCATTTCTCCCTTCGTAGTTTGGCGATGATAAAATATTTTCACATTCGGAAGAGAAAGTTGCTGACTTACACGTCGTGAAAAGTTCTGGCCGCAACGAGAAACCTCTGCCTTACAATGATAGCCATTCCAAACCTTATATCATATCCGTGATAGTCTCTTCCCTTTTTCGCGAATAATATAAAACGAACCGCCCCTCTTTGAACTTTTCCGATGTCCTCCGTCAGTCCCGTCTACTAAGCATCTGATATTGCGCAGCAATAATCCAGCATAGGACGGATAAGTGTAGGAGAAGTGTAGGCAGTGTCCTTTTTCACCATCTTGTCTAAATAATTTTGCAATTCGTTTTGATCTTCTGCCGACTTTACAAGACGGTAGACGACTGCATCATCTGCGCTGCTCAGACTGTCTCCTAAAACTTTTATACAGAATAGTAATAACAGAGGGTCTATAATACTTCCTTGGAGAACGCCAGATATCACTTCTGTTTTAGTCGACTGTTTTCCGTAATTTACTATGAATTGTGACCTTTATGGCAGGAAAACACGAATCCAATCGCAGAACTGCGACAATACTCCAGAGACATGTAATCTGATTAGAAGCCTCTTGTGAGAAACGGTCTTAAAAGCCTTCTATAAATCTAGAAATACGGAATCAACTTGAAATACTCTGTTAATGGCACTCATTACTTTGAATGAATAACAGCCAGTTGCTTCACAAGAAAGATATTTTCTGAATCCGTGCTAGACTTGAGTCAACAGATCTTTTTCTTCGACGTACTTCGTCAAGTCCGAGCACAAAAATGGTTCAAATGGCTCTGAGCACTATGGGACTTAACTTCTGAGGTGATCACTCCCCTAGAACTTAGAACTACTTAAACCTAACGAACCTAAAGTCATCACACACATCCATGCCCGAGGCAGGATTCGAACCTGCGACCGTAGCGGTCATGCGGTTCCAGACTGAAGCGCCTAGAACCGCACGGCCACAACGGCCGGCCAGTCCGAACACAGTATGTGTTCCAAAATCCTACTGCAAATAGAAATCAGCGATGTGTGTCTGTAATTCAAAGGATTACTTCTCTTTCCTTTACTGTGTATTTGGGTGACCTACGCAACTTTCCAGATTTTACGGATGAATCTTTCGTCGAGCGAGCCGTTGTGTATGACTGCTAAGTACGGAGCTATTGCATTATCATACCTACGAGTATGGAATGGAAGCCTTGCCTTTATTAAGGTGTTTCCCTATACCGAGGGTATCTGTTTCTAAGTTACTCATGTTGACAGCTATTCTTGATCTGAATTCTGGAATATGCTCTTTGTCTTCATTGGTGAAGGAATTTCAGAAAATCGTGTTTGTGTTACAAAAGGTTATAACGAAGTAAAACCGTCAGGCTGTAGTGGCCCTGCGCCTATGAGAATGTGCCCTACCTAGCCGGAGCTTATCTTCCCACGCAGACGCGTTGCTTCGTGGAGGTTTTAGGCGTACATATGATTGATTTGTGATCTCTCAGGCGTATAGCCGAGTTGTAGATTCCATTCCTGTGAACGATATTTGGAAGACAGGCCCAGTCGACTTCTTCAGGTCCTGCGGGCTGTGTTGTACCTGCAGGACCAGGGCACCCCGGACAGCCGCCGGCGATAGGTGACGTGATGTGCCGTGGCGCAACTTTCCTGTTGTTCCTGGGCCGTGCCGGCGGCCGTTCATTACCCGCGCTGCCTGCCCGGGGTCGTCTTTTAACGTTAATTACCGGGGCCCGCGGCTAATTACCTGCTGCACACAGTCAGCCCGGCAGGCAGGCGCAGCCGCGGACACCGCGCGCCATTACCTCGCCAAGGCGGGCTCCGCGTCTCACCGGCTTCGGTGTAAGACATCTACGTCAGAAAAGCAGTTGGAATCCATAGATAAACGTCTTTTACACACACAGACCCGGTTCGTAAGCTGACTGTTCTCTCTCTCTCTCTCTCTCTCATTGCTGAAAATGATTTGGGCGATGGAAGAAGTGGACACTGCAGAGTTCAGTGAGCGACATTTACTACAAATACCGACCAAATTCAGTAACACAGTTTCACTGAGGGAAGTTTGTATTCAAGTGTGCCTATAAAAGAAATCACTTTCGAAAGTTTTGTCATAGGATACGTCATTTTGTAAGGACAAGTGCTAAAAATATAAAAACTCCCTAATAAGAAAACACCGGGGGTAACAAATAATATTTAGAAATGAGAAGTGCTGAAGAGATCTGAGAGAACATACATAAAATTTCGGGTGTAATGGCACAGACAATATCACTGTTTTGGACGTATATACCACATGAGGGAGTATACTCTAGGAGGAGATATCATTCCGGAACTTTTGGAAAAAGATGTCAACCATATCTGGATCGAAGAAATGGGACAAGTACGAAAAGAAAAAGCCTCGAAGAACCAGGAACATCACACGGAAACACTTTATGAACTCTCCATTTAGAAAGCTACCAACAAAAGAAGGGAACAACACGGACTGGAGAAACTGAAAGGCAACATAGGGAGATGAAGGAATATTGGCAGAAAAATGAAACAACAATGAAAGCATAGGAACTAAAGTTAGTTGAACTCACTAGATCAATAAGAAGATAGAAAAATAAAAAGACTGTACAGAGAATTAACCTACAGCCGTCGCCGTCGGCGTTCGTACACTTCCATTATGACACTTTCTGAGTTTTGAGTACATGCAGCATCGGACAGTAGTCACCAATGCCCTAAACATTATTAAGATGTTGCCCTCAAATGTGCAGTAAACATGGTTCATTTTTTTAGTTTTTTATTGATTCTAGTGAATGTCAAATGGATCCTGCGTAATAACCTCCGAGCTGGAGCAACATCCACGTGAACATTAAAGCTGGTCGAAATCTATGGGACGCCGAGTATGGCGTCTCCTTATGTGAGAATACACAGGCGTGCCAACGATGTAATGTTAGATCTGGGGACGAAGTTGTTAACCGGAAAAAAAAGCGAGTAACTGCGGAGTAACCAATGCTGTCATATGGGGGGGGGGGGGGGAGAGAGAGAGAGAGAGAGAGAGAGAGAGAGAGAGAGAGAGAGAGAGAGAGAGAGAGGAGAGAGAAATATAAGAATGAACGAAAAGACATGCTAGAGAGGCGGTGAAGAAGCAGTCTCTGAAGGGGGATATTACATAAGTCGAAGTGGCACAACGTAACGCACACGACAGGATGTTTTCAGCGCCTGCATAGCGCCCATCCTGTCACGCAACGTCGGACCCCGCGGGTCACAGCCAGCTAGCTAACCGTTCTATCGGTCTTCCTGTTTCCCCTCGCACTGTGTTTCTTCAGGTAACCACGCAGATAGGCTAACTTTCTTCCTGGTATCTCGCCACATATTATTCCCAATTCCAAACTGATGTCGGACTAGAATTCGGACGCACCGGTAACTGAGGTCATCTTCTGGTTCACATATTCCTTAGAAAACCTTAACTTTAACGTATGAACACCGGTATCTACATTTACCTGTGATTATTTTTTAAATTAGCAGGCTATTGAATCTCGATCTGCAAACATTGTTTCCTTAAACGTGCTAGCTGTCGCCGTTATTGCTACAGCTGTGGTCATCAGTTCGGAGAGTGGTTTGATGCAGATCTCCGTGTTGTCGATCTTGTCAAAGTATATTCATACGCGCATTAGCTGCTGCAACCAACATCCATTTCAACCTCATTGCTGTATTCAAGCTTTGACCTCCACTACCAATTTAATTATTCCTTGATGTCCCCAGGATTTGTCCTGCCAACCTTTTCTTTTTTTATAGTCTGGACGTGCGATAAATTTCTTTTCACGAAGATTCGATTCAATACTTCATCAGTTACCCAATTTACGCATCTAATCTTCAGCATCCATTCGTAAATACAGCACTTGAAAAACTCCTATACATCTTTGTCTGTACTGTATATCCTCCAAGTTTTACTTCCATATAAGGCTGCTCTCCAGACAAATACTTTCATAAAATATTGCAACACTAACATTTATATTCGATGCAAACACATTTCACTTTTTCATGAAAACTTTTCCTTGTTATTGACAGTCTACATTTTATATCGGTATCACCTCTGCCGCCGTCAGTTATTTCGATGCTTCAATAGCATGTATCGTTTATTATATATAGTATAAAGAGGTAGTTTCATCTATTTCATAGATATATTAGACTCTTAATTAGTCTTAGGCCTGTACTTACAGTACTTGTTTCTTGGAGCAGGTACAGTTTTTATTTCCCGTATGTTCTACATTCAAAATTAAACCCCCCACTGCTCCGTAACTTCCTTTTCGTGTACTACTTTCAGTGTAGAAACTGATTTGCACATTCATAAAATGAAATATACCCGTGGTCTAGGTAGCGTCTTTGATTCATAATCAAAAAGTCTTCGGTCCTGGGTTCGAATCCCGCCGCTGCTTAAATTTTGATTAATAATTGGCGGCCGAAGACTTCCAGCATAAGAAGTCATCCTTATTCCGCCAACGGCCTTGTCAAAGAGGGCGGAGGAGCGGACAGAGGTTCAGGGCACTCTCTTGTCCTAGGGGTGGGAAACTGCCCCTAGAGACGGAAGAATCAGCAATGATTACCGGTATGAGGATGCAGAAGGCAATAGAAACCACTGCATTAAAGACACGTAACGTGTATCCACAGGACATGTGGCCTGTAATTGATTGAATAATCAACGAAAGGATAACGTTCTACGAGTCGGGGCGTGGAATGTCAGAAGCTTGAACGTGGTAGGGAAACTAGAAAATTTGAAAAGGCAAATGCAAAAGCTCAGTCTAGATATAGTAGGGGTCAGTGAAGTGAAGTGGAAAGAAGGCAGGGTCTGCTGGTCAGATGAGTACAGGGTAATATCAACAGCAGGAGAAAATGGTATAACGGGAGTAGGAATCGTTATGAATAGGAAGGTAGGACAGAGAGTGTGTTACTGTGAACAGTTCAGTGTCAGGGTTGTTCTTATTAAAATCGACAGTAAGCCAACACCGACAACGATAGTTCAGGTATACATGCCGACATCGGAACCTGAAGAGGAAGAGATACGGAAAGTGTACGAGGATATTGAAAGGGTAATACAGTATGTAAAGAGGGATAAAAATATAATAGTCATGGGGGACTAGAATGCAGTTGTAGAGGAAGGAGTAGAAGAAAAGGTTACAGGAGAATATGGGCTTGGGACAAGGAATGGGAGAGGAGAAGGACTAATTGGGTTCTGTAACAAGTTTCAGCTAGTAACAGTGAATAGTCTGTTCAAGAATCACAAGAGGAGGAGGTATACTTGGAAAAGACCGGGTGGTAAGGGAAGATTTCAGTTAGATTAAATCAAGGTCAGACAGAGATTCCGAAATCAGATACTGGATTGGAAGGTGTACTCAGAAGCAGATATAGACTCAGATCACAATATAGTAGTGATGAAGAGTAGGCTTAAGTTCAAGACGTTGTTGTTGTTGTTGTGGTCTTCAGTCCTGAGACTGGTTTGATGCAGCTCTCCATGCTACTCTATCCTGTGCAAGCTTCTTCATCTCCCAGTACCTACTGCAACCCACATCCTTCTGAATCTGCTTAGTGTATTCATCTCTTGGTCTCCCTCTACGATTTTTACCCTCCACGCTGCCCTCCAATACTAAATTGGTGATCCCTTGATGCCTCAGAACATGTCCTACCAACCGATCCCGTCTTCTGGTCAAGTTGTGCATCCTTCTGAATCTGCTTAGTGTATTCATCTCTTGGTCTCCCTCTACGATTTTTACCCTCCACGCTGCCCTCCAATACTAAATTGGTGATCCCTTGATGCCTCAGAACATGTCCTACCAACCGATCCCGTCTTCTGGTCAAGTTGTGCCACAAACTTCTCTTCTCCCCAATCCTATTCAGTACTTCCTCATTAGTTATGTGATCTACCCATCTAATCTTCAGCATTCTTCTGTAGCACCACATTTCGAAAGCTTCTATTCTCTTCTTGTCCAAACTATTTATCGTCCATGTTTCACTTCCATGCATGGCTACACTCCATACAAATACTTTCAGAAATGACTTCAAGACATTAGTCAGGAAGAATCATACGCAAAGAAGTGGAACACGGAAGTAGTAAGGAATGACGAGAGACGCTTGAAGTTCTCTAAGGCTATAGATACAGCAATAAGGAATAGCTCAGTAGGCAGTACAGTTGAAGAGGAATGGACATCTCTCAAAAGGGCCATCACAGAAGTTGGGAAGGAAAACAAGGTACAAAGAAGGTAACTGCGAAGAAACCATGGGTAACAGAAGAAATACTTCAATTGGTCGATGAAAGGAGGAAATACAAAAATGTCCCGGGAAACTCAGGATTACATAAATACAAGCCGCCAAGGAATGAAATAAATAGGAAGTGCAGGGAAGCTAAGACCAAATGGCTGCAGGAAAAAAGTGAAGACATAGAAAAAAAATGACTGTCGGAAAGACAGACTCAGCATGCAGGAAAGTCAAAACAAACTTCGATGACATTAAAAGGAAGGGTGATGAGAGTCGATAAGGAAAAGATAGGGGATCCAGTATTAGAATCAGAATTTAAAATAGCTTTGGAGGACTTAGATCAAATAAGGCAGAGGGGATAGATAACATTCCATCAGAATTGCTAAAATCATTGGGGGAAGTGGCAACAAAACGACTATTCTCGTTGGTGGGTAGAATGCATGAGTCTGACGACAAACCATCTGACTTTCGAAAAAGCATCATCTACACAATTCCGAAGACGGCAAGAGCTGACAAGTGCGAGAACTATCGCACAATCAGCTTAACGGCTCATGCATCAAAGTTCCTTAGGATAATAATACAAAGAACAATGGAAACGAAAACTGTGGATGCGCTAGATGACTATCAGTTTGGTTTTAGGAGAGGTAAAGGCACGAGAGAGGCAATTCTGGCGTTGCGGTTAGTAATGGAAGCAAGACTAAAGAAAACTCAAGACACGTTCACAGGATTTGTCGACCTGGAAAAAGCGTTCGACAATGTAAAATCGTGCAAGATGTTCGAATTTCTGAAATAAGTAGGTGTAAGCCATAGGGAGAGACGGGTAATATACAATATGTACAACAGCCAACAGGGAATAATATGAGAGGACGACCAGGAACGAAGTATTCGTATTAAAAAGGCTGTAAGGCAAGGATGTAGCCTTTCGCCCCTACTCTTCAATCTGTACATCGAGTAAGCAATGATGGAAATAAAAGAAAGGTTCAGGAGTGGAATTAAAATTCAAGGTGAAAAGATATCAATTATACGATTCGCTGATGACATTGCTATCTTGAGTGAAAGTGAAGAAGAATTAAATGATCTGCTGAACAGAATGAACAGTCTAATGAGTACAGAGTATGGAGTGAGAGTAAATCGAAGAAAGACGAAGGCAATGAGAAGTGCTAGAAATGAGAACAGCGAGAAACTTAACATTAGGATTGATGGTCACGAAACAGATGAAGTTAAAGAATTATGCTACTTGTATTGTATTGTACGCTAACCGGGGACCTAGAAACGACGGAGAGGCTCCGTCCCCGCCGCAGCCGCAGTGGTCTACAACCCCACGACGTCTACAGCAGTCCACTTCACCCCTCTGCCGCCCCACGTCGAACCCAGGTGGACCCCCCCAGGGAACGTCTCACAACAGACGAGTGTAACCTCTCTGTTTGCGTGGTAGAGTAATGGTGGTGTACGCGTACGTGGAGAACTTGTTTGCGCAGCAATAGCCGACATAGTGTAACTGAGGCGGAATAAGGGGAACCAGCCCGCATTCGCCGAGGCAGATGGAAAACCGCCTAAAATCCATCCACAGACTGGCCGGCTCACCGGACCTCGACAAAAATCCGCCGGGCGGATTCGTGCCGGGAACCAGGCGCTCCCGCCCGCCCGGAAAGCCGTGCGTTAGACCGCACGGCCAACAGGGCGGGCAGTAAAATAACCAATGACGGACGGAGCAAGGAGGACATCAAAAGAAGACTAGCAATGGCAAAAAGGGCATTCCTGGTCAAGAGAAGTTTACTAGTATCAAATATCGACCTTAATTTGAGGAAGAAATTTCTGAGAATGTACGTCTGGAGTACAGGATCGTATGGTAGTGAATCAAGGATTGTGGGAAAACCGGAACAGAAGAGAATCAAAGCATTAGAGATGCTAGAGATGTGGTGCTACGGACGAATGTTGAAAATTAGGTGGAAGGTAAGAAATGAGGAGGTTCTGAGCAGAATCGGAGAGGAGAGCAATATGTGGAAAACATTCATAATGAGAAGGGACTGGATGATTGGACATCTATTAAGACATAAGGGAATGACTTCCATGGTAGCAGAGGGAGCTATAGAGGGCAAAAACTGTAGAGGAAGACAGAGATTCGAATACATGCAGCAAATAATTGAGGACGTAGGTTGCAAGTGCTACTCTGAGACGAAGAGGTTAGCACAGGAGATGAATTCGTGGCGGGCCGCATCAAACCAGTCTGACGACAATTTAAAAAAATAAAAAAAAAAACTTTCATAAAGTAAAACACTGTCTCATCGGAACACTGCTTCCATCCCACAGCAGGACAATACTGTGAAATTTCTGCCCTCCTCCCGAACCTTTTCTTTTTCAAAAAGAAAACAAAATTACAAATATACGGACTGACACTGATACAGTTTACAGTTGAATTACTTATATACTAGGGTCATTCAATAATTAAAGAGACAAATCGATCTGGAGGAAAAACTGTTAGTAGGGCAAGTTTGGTACTTTTATGGCTTTAAGTTGGCATCACTGGGATGAGCCCTGATCAGCTGATGCATCAACATTGTTTTGTTTATAATCTCAAAAATACATTTCAAGATGGCGACTCCACTAGAAGCGTCCACATTAGTTGAATAACGTTCGGTTATTCGTTTTTTACTTTCTGAAGGCGAGAAACCAGTGAATATATATTGTAGAATGCTTGAAAAAAGAGACAGCATTGGTCGTATATTTTTACTATTGCAGAATCGATTTTCTGTCACTGAGTGACCATCTTCAGTGCTATATTGTATAACTTAAATTGGGATGCACTGTTGACACTATGCATTACGGCGATCACATAGACTCTATGTGATCGCCGTAATGCATAGTGTCAACAGTGCATCCCAATTTAAGTTATACAATATAGCACTGAAGATGGTCACTCAGTGACAGAAAATCGATTCTGCAATAGTAAAAATATACGACCAATGCTGTCTCTTTTTTCAAGTATACCTGTTATCTGGTCGTTGTGCACAAGACAACATGGAGTCGCCAATCAATATTGTAGAATGTCTAAACTTTATGGTGAAGGTTGTATGAATCGTGCAAATTTTTACAAGTGGGTCACGACTCAGTGACTGGCGAACAACGTTCTGGCCGACCAGTTACAGTTTCAACTCCCTCACTAGAAAGTCAAATTGATGACATTATTCGTGCCGACCGCCGTGTGACTATGGGAATGATAGTTGACAAGGTTCAAGTTAGTACTGGTACAGTCCATAACATTATCTGTAACAAGCTGAAGTACAGCAAAATATGTGCAAGATGGGTCCCGAAGGAGCTGACGCGGCTACACAACGAAACAAGGTTGAGAGTGTGCACAGAGCTAATGGAACGTTATGAAAGAGAAGGTGAGCACTTCCTCAGCAAAATTTAAACTTGTGATGAAACTTGGGTTCACTATTATGAGCTAGAATAAAAAAGACAAAGCATGGAGTGGAAGCAAATCCACTCAGCTGTCACGAAAAAATTCAAAACCTAAGCATCAGCAGAAAAATTTATGTTGACGGTGTTTTGGGATGCTGAAGGTCCAGGTTTTTGTGATTATCTCGAAGAACACCCAATACTAGTCGGATTTGCTTTTGAACAAGGTGAAGCCAGCCATGAGAGAGAGACATCGTGGATCTCAGACGAGAGCTGTGATTCTCCAGCAAGACAACTCGCGTCCTCATATTACTCAACCAACCCGTGAAACCATCAACAAAGTGGGCTGGGAAGTACTACCTCATCTCCCTTACAGTCCTGATTTAGCACCTAGTGATTTCCATCTGTTCAGTGCACTGAAGGAAGCATTACGTGGGAACAGGTTCCAGGACAATGAGGACGTGGAAACGTTTGGAAAATTGGTTCAAACATCAAGATAAAGAGTTCTTTGAAGCCGGAATAAAATCTCCGTTTGGCTAAATAGTTTCAGCTGCCTCTCCACTCGGATCTCGTGGCTGTAGTTGCCGCTTGCGCCAAGTGACCCACGAATGCAATCCACGGCGGCTCTTTAGCGCTTGCGACACTGAAGGAGCCATAAATCTAACGCCACTGTCGCTCTCTCTTTGTCGCTGGGTGGGCTCAGGATTTGCGTCGCCCGTCAGGTAGCTGGCTGCCTAGCCGCCTGCTCCCCACCCTCTGGCCCCTCCAGCGCATGCGCAGACGCGTCAAACGGCCGATAATTAAAACGTCCCGCAGCGCCGGCCAGGGCAGCCAACTGCTGCGACCTCACCGATCAGCCTAAGCGGAATCACGCCGAGTGAAAAGACTTTCTGGCATCGCTTACCACACGACAGCTCCAAAACTGAGGATGTCATCGCTGCAAACTAGATACAGAATAGTAGTGTCATTTTAACGAGCATTTACGTTTAAAGACCAGAGCGATTATTAGTTTAGAGTCCCTTCGACGCCCAGCGTCACGGAAGGAAGATAAGGGTAACGTCCCGTCGATGATGAAGTCGTTAGTGATGAAGCACGTGCTCGTATTAAGAAAAATTGTGGAGAAACGAAGCCGTCCCTTTCAAAGGGACCATCCAGGCATTCGTTGTAACTGATTTAGTGAAGTCATGTAAACCTAAATCTGGACAGCCTGACGGGGATTTGACCCATCGTCCTCTCGAATATGAGTCCTGGATCTTACCGATAGCCTCGTTTCCATTTTCTACCGTACTTATGTTAACTGCAGGAAACAAGGTACCATACAGAGCAGCGGTTCCCAACCTGCGGTAATTACCCCCAGAGGGGTAAAATGAAATTTTCTGAGGGGCAGCGTCTAAACGATCCAATTCTGTTTCAGTCAAAAAACTAGACTGTTTTCAGAAGATGATTACTAGCAGCCGGCCGAAGTGGCCGTGCGGTTAAAGGCGCTGCAGTCTGGAACCGCACGACCGCTACGGTCGCAGGTTCGAATCCTGCCTCGGGCATGGATGTTTGTGATGTCCTTAGGTTAGTTAGGTTTAACTAGTTCTAAGTTCTAGGGGACTAATGACCTCAGAAGTTGAGTCCCATAGTGCTCAGAGCCATTTTTGCCATGATTACTAGCATCACAATTTTTTAAGACTCTAATACTGATTATATAAGTTACGAATAATTACTTTTTCTCGATTAGTAGCATTAATGCGGTGGAGATTACGGTTTTCTCACATAGTCCACTCACTACACGCATATGTTGTGCATTGTCCCGTTCGTCGCCGATGATAGAAGTGAGACATATACGTAACAAATGCTAAATATCTCAAGGAAAAGTTTTCTGCAAGTTGTAGAAAATGCCTGCGGTAGACCAGAAATTGCTTCTCACTCGCTTCTTCCATTACTAGCTTCGAAACAGATAAATGAATTAATTGACAGCACGACGCCGCTGTAAGTACATAAGGGCTACTATAGTGCTGTACAGTTTAACTAGCTAACGTCTGATTGCACTCAGGGGTAATGGTTAAGAAAGGCTGGGAACCACTGATATAGATCAATGAAATATAACGATTGATACTTGCAACCAGTCACTTTTGAAATATTACTTAAATTTCATGAACTAGTTTTCAAGGCCATTCCAGACACAGCTTCAGACGAGGCATGCAGAAGCCTACGTATTCAAACTTGCAAGACAACACCGAGCACCGAACGCTACTTCACAGTCACAGGCAGAGATAGCAAACACTTCAAGGTGCGATAGTTATTTGGAAGACTGATGAAACTTGATTTAGTTATTGTAACAGTATGGGTGGTATCGGTATTAAGACCCAAGTGACAGGTATATAAAGGAAAACAAACTGAAGACACTGTTGCAGAAGAGGAGAGGAAATACATTAATATCAGACAGGAAATTAGATACTGCGAGAACAGTTCCACAGTGTACTGAGACACTCAAACTGAAACAAGGTATCTGGGGCAGACAACATTCCCTCGGTATTATGAAGATCTTCAGGAGAACCAACCCACGACAAAACTGTTCCATCTGGTATATTTATAGCATTTTTATATTTAGAAAAGGCTTTTGATAATGCTGAGTGAAATATGTGAGCGGAAGTTTGTCTACCATGTTGTACACAAACCCGACGGCAGTTATAAATGTCGCAGGGCATGGAAGGGAAGCAATAGTTCGAAGGCAGTGACACAGGGTCGCAGCGAATTCCCCACTTTATTCAATCTTTACAATGAGAAATCAGTAATGGAAATCAAGAAAAAACTCGGAAAGTAGGGTAAAGTACCATGGAGAAGTAACAAAAGTTTAAGTTTTGCCGATGACATTGTAATTCTGCCAGAGACTGCGTAGAGCTTGGCATAGCTGCTGAAGGGAATGGGCACTGTTTCGAAAAGAGATTATAAAATTAACACCATCACAAGCAAAATAAGGATAATGGACAGCAACCTATATTGAGGAAATGAGACACGAAATGTCTTAGGTGAGTTCAGCTGTCACAATATAAGCGTTGGTGGCAGGAGTAGTGGGGATATAAAATAAAATGCAAACTGACAAAAGCAAGAAAAGCATTGCTGAGAAACGAGGAATTGGTCAAAATCAAATATAAATATAAATATTAGATAGTCTCTTCCTATGATATTTGTCTGTAGCGTAGTCTTGCACGGAAGTGAAACGTGGGCGGAACGAATTTCATACGACAAGATTATAGAAGCTTTTGAAAAAACTGCTCGAACAGAATGCTGAGGATTAGGTGAGAAGATCTAATAAGTAATGAGGATGTACCGAATCGAACTGGAAAAAAATAAATTTATTGAACAACTTGAGTAAAAGAAGGTATCGATTGACGGGACATATCCTGAGGTATCAAATGGTTCAAATGGCTCTGAGCACTATGGGACTTAACATCTGAGGTCATCAGTCCCCTAGACTTAGAACTACTTAAACCTAACTACCCTAAGTACAGCACGCACATCCATGTCTGAGGCAGGATTCGAACCTGCGACCGAAGCAGCAGCGTGGTTCCGGACTGAAGCGCCTACAACCGTTCGTCCACAACGGCCGGCTGAGGTATCAAGCAATCGTCAGTTTTTTAATGGAAGGACATGTGCTTGGTAAGAGAGGGAGACCAAAACTTGAATATAATAAGCAGTTGCAAGTGGATGTTGCCGGGACTGCTGCCGGTTGCGGCTCGCGACTTCACAGCCGGCGGGCATCGGGTTCGTGTCCGACGCCGACACAGGACGCGGCTATTCGCTGGCAGGAGCCTCGCTGGCGCACGAGGCGTATAGCGAGACGAGGAGGGGGTTGAGACGGTGCGCCTCGAGGTCAGTTATCGTGGCACCTTGGACGAACACGGACTGTTCATGTTTGGTAGTAACTGGGTTGGAACATGTCATTACAGATTACATGCCCAAGCCGTGATTCTGTCCACGGAGGCAGGCAATGCCGTCGAGGATGGTTCAAATGGCTCTGAGCACTATGCGACTTAACTTCTGAGGTCATCAGTCGCCTAGAACTTAGAACTAATTAAACCTAACTAATCTAAGGACATCACACACATCCATGCCCGAGGCAGGATTCGAACCTGCGACTGTAGCGGTCGCTCGGCTCCACAATGTAGCGCCTAGAACCGCACGGCCACTCCGGCCGGCCGCCGAGGCTGCTAAATGTTTCTGACACCGGAGACTGGATTTTGTCGCGGTGTCATATTGAACCACTTACAGTGCTTATCGTGCTTCCAACGAAGTGACGTTGTGGATTACTGTGGAACTGACACCCTTTCAACATTGTCCCTGAATGATATTAACTCAAGTTTGTTACAGGTGGCATTTCACTGTACCGTGTTGTTCCGCAAGCACTAAAGCAGTTGTCTAAGAGAGCGTAATTATTCGCGGGAGAAGCACGAGCCAAGACTGACGTCGTATGGAATTATTTGACTCCGCAGCAACACACTGGTAGAAGGGAACACACACTGCTTTATTTCATTAATAGTTGCAGTATACTGTTTATATATATGATACTGTTTCTCTTGAAGAACTCATTTTAATGCACCATAATAAAGTGCTATTCTATCCTTTATGTAGAGCCGCTAATGGTAACACTGAACGGAAATACAGAGTGGGTGACTGTAGCATAGGGAAGCCGTTCGTCGCGTTTTGTATTGTTACTATGTCTGACTACACAGAAGACGCCAAGTCATTTCAGTGAGGACTGTGTAATTTTTCTTCCTGCCACCTGGCGATCTTTCATGAAATAGCAAGTTATATTTAATATTTTCTTAATTAACATTTGCGTATATTGAGCAACCTGAGGGCTACAAGTCTATTGCTTAATAGGCATGTGTTTACTGTCGCTTTCTAAAATTATAGGTAACTTTTTTCAATAAATGATTTCAGACACCATTGCGTGCTGAATTTTATTAATTTTTGGAATGTCTTTAAAAAAAATGTATATGAAAAGTAAGGTCCCCTAACGCTCAATCAATCGTCCCGCCCCTTGACTTCCAGCTTCCTGCACAATGTAAATGGCAGTAGTTATGCAGAGATGAAGAGACGTGCACAGAATCGACAAGCGAGGAGAACTGCATCAAATGACTTCGAACTAAACACAGCAGCAGCAGCAGCAGCAGCAGCGACAACGACAAAACAACAAGGTAAAGGGTATACCAGACCTTTAAAATTTTGGCTCACTGTTTCTAATATCTGTTATACATTTGGAAAGCAGTTACAAGTCTACCAACCAGTTCCTCTTCAGTTTCTAACGACAATTCCTGCTCCAACGACCTGATGTAACATCATTAGGAGAAACGCAGCACTAGTTAGCTTCCGCGATTGCATTGGCATAGGACACAACCTCTTCCAATCCGACGACGGGGAGGTATGCTACTCAGGTGCTCACAGATATGTCGTGCTGAATCACGCTTGTAATTACAGGCACACGCTACGATAACTGTGACGGCTCATTTCGAGTCGAGCAACGTTCGCCACTGAAATAAAGTGGCAGAAAATAAGTCCTTCTATTTGACAATATGTAATTCCAGTACACAAGTTGAGTAGTTGCTGGTGATTTGAGACGCTCGAGGGGTACGGTTTTTCATTAGTCCTGACATAGATAGAGCGTAAATTGAGACTGGTCTTCCTCAGTTTGAACAGTTGGTATGGGGTTAGGTTGTTGCTACGAAGTATAAGTGGTTTATGTCAGTCGAAAAGTAAATATTCATTTCACACTATCAGTTCCTAATCTTGGGTCATCTACAAATTGTATAGGTTACGTATTGGATGTTAGGGACATATGCGGAGTAGCAAACTTGTCTGCTCTGAGGCACATTACGGTGTGGAAAAAAAACCTTTCCAACTGATGCCTGCTGATATGAGCAGTACACGTCAGTACTCATCATGAGATAAAACAGCTTCAGAGGCAGAAGTATAATCCGAAAGGCATCTTGGGCAAGATGGATAGATAAAAATTGTGACTGATAGCAGCAAAAAATTTTATGAAGGCAACTACATCAGAGACGAAACGAGCGAGCAAAGATGGACGAAACAGAGACATATAAAGTAGCACGTTAGAACCAAATGAAATGATTTTGTGGCATTGTTGCCCGGGAGGCCCCATCCCACGAAGTTCGGCAGCCGGGTTGCTAGTCTCATTTCAGGTGGCGTCACATTGGGCGACTTGCGCGTCGGTGATGATGATGAAAGTCCACGAGCGGAGAAAGTCTCCAACCCGGCCGGGAATCGAACGCGGGCCCGTGAACGTTATCGAATGCTGGATGAAGCTTCCGGAAAAAAGGGGGTATACTGGCAGTACTGTTACTCTACTGGTGAATGCATGACAACCCTATTTTTTAGGGGTGTGGGTCGAGATAACAGAAATATCTTCCTTTAGGCGCTATCGCTTCTATTTTTCATACTAACTGTACTACTCCGGTCTCTATCAGACCGACGTCCGCATCCGCTAGCGCCTTCTTGCTACGCGGCCGACTGCACGCACAGCGCAATCGTTATGCGGGCTGCCCACACATCCAGGCGTTACTGTCAACTGCCATTACTGTTCGTCATAACTCTTTATGATACACATTTTAGACCCCATACTTACGGGACTTAGTTGCTTCGAATGATCTTTTCTGTCGTGTCCCTGCGTATTAACCATTCCCCATGAGAGCTGAGGTAAAGGACCCTGGCCCGGAAACCAACGAGTTGCCGGCCGAAGTGGCCGTGCGGTTCTAGGCGCTGCAGTCTGGAACCGCGCGACCGCTACGGTCGCAGGTTCGAATCCTGCCTTGGCATGGATGTGTGTGATGTCCTTAGGTTAGTTAGGTTCAACTAGTTCTAAGTTTTAGGGGACTAATGACCTCGGAAGATGAGTCCCATAGTGCTCAGAGCCATTTGAACCATTTGAAGTAGCGAGTTGAAGCTCATAAAGCGAAATCGTTGTGCTACCTATGATAGTGGAATACATGTACCGGTATAGGCCGCAATGCGAGACATTCAAAACGCTATAGAGAACACATCAATGCATAATATAAGATATGAAAAGAGACGGACCTTCACATATTACACAAAATGGACAAATGTTATCAAATATGTTTACACTGAAAATTTGAAATCTTTATAAATTATACAAAATACGAAAACAAATTGCTGGACGACAAGTCAGAAAACAATTTTGTGAATTTCTCCGTAGTAGAATACTTCTCTCAATGACATCATTAACACATTTTCCTTACTATAAATTAAAGGTATGGTAACATATGGCCTACTATAGTTTAATTTCATCTACTGTGTGATACATAGAAGTACAACATATATTTCTTGCCAAAACCAACGGAACTTCACCACCTAACTACTGGCACACCTAACAATGACGACACCAACAACAATAATAATAATAATGATAATAATACACTTAAGGCAAACACAGACACTCCACACGAAGACAGTAGCACGCCGCTGAGTCCCGTCGTGCACTACTGTTCTGTCCCGTCCAACCCCGCCTCCGACTGCGTACCGTATCGGAAACACGGTAATGGGCCAATTACCGTTTTCATATTACAGCATACAACCTACATTCAGTGATTAAATACAGATACTACTTTCCTACAAGAAACTAAGAACTAATTTTAGAAAAATGAATGGTACATTTATCGCTTTACTAAAGGTAACCAGATGGATCACAAGAGCAGACATTGCGATAAGGTGGAAGAGAAACGCGATTGAACTGAAAGAAAGTGACAGGACACAGGACACACACACACACACACACACACACACACACACACACACACACTCTTCAGACCTTGTCTTGATGTGACTACTATTGTTTATCATATTGATCGTCAACACAGGCCCTTTGTCATGCACTCTTAATTAAAAGTCTATACTTGACTTTTTTCAATACAGCGTTATACTTTTCGTTAACTCAGGTACTCGTTATATAAACTGAGGAGTTTACAGTGATATTCCTTATCATCTGGCAAGCCATCTACATAAAACATCCAAAGAACATCCAGCGAGAGACATCAAGACAATCGTGTTTTTCCAGAGACTCCCAATTTTTGCCTAATTAGCTGGACAGAATTGCTGAGAGACTGTTTCAATGCCCACATTTTGCTTCAGTGGTGGCGGTCCACAGCTGAATTCAGCGTTCCGCTAATAGTGAACCAGTGGCAGCTGGGAGATGCTTTTTACTGTTTCCATCATTAATACGTTGGCAGATTCGGCTAACTTATTACTCTGATTGCTATTGCAGGAAAGTTCGCAAGAACCTTACTTCCGCGTTTGTAAATCTTATACAGGTACAGCCCGGTAATAGTTAATTGAGAAAAGCTAACTGTTAATGGGCAATAGTTCACAATTCACTATAAACTTCAATCGATGCCATTTAAAAAATACTCCTTACAAACTGACATGTGTATTAAATGCACCATGTGTGAGCTCTAATAAGTGCTCTGTCCCTAGAGGAAAGATATTTTGCCTCTAGATACGTAGAATGATTAAAAATACACGATTAGCGAACAAGCACGCCTGTTTCTTACCGTCGGCCACTCGGAACAGAGAGTTGCCCAAAACAAGCAATAACGTCAATAGCTTCTACTGCATGGCTTATTATGGCCATATACATAAATTTGAGCGTCAGCATTAAGCCCTGTCTCTAAATTTAACATACAGTGTGAGGCGCGTACCTCTTTCACCTCAAATAACTTTTGACCTGTAAAACGTACTTGTAACCTCTTAGACGATTAGTGCCCATGGGCTCATAAACAAAGAGCAACAAGTATTTGTAACTTAATTAAACACCAAGATACAGACCTTAACTTAATTTCTTAAAACTGAAAGTAATATATTTTCTGCGTCAGAATAGCAGACCTGTATGAAACAAAATCAGTGTTTGTTGGGTTGACAGGAAATCACGACGTAAAACTACAATGAATATTATTTTTGTCGTAGTTTCGGCCGTCTGAATGGCGCGCTGCGGAAAATATTACTCCACTCCCTAGGAAAACTAGCGCCGCCGCCATGAGACACAAAGTTATGGTTGAGTATCAGATTTTACCAAGGTTTAAATATTCACAGTATCAAAGACAATGACATACTACCGAAAATCTATCAGTTTAATTTGTACCTGGTGAACTTCGTCTTGTCTCAACGACGCGAATATCCGTCGAGAATTGCTTAAACATCGTGCAAGCCCTGTCTAGCTCCCGTCGAGAGTGGTGTAAAACTACGGATGGTATTCAGTAACAGCACAAATATCCATAGGTGAATTGTATTTTGACTCTGTAACTTCTTGTCAGACATATAAAAGAGTTGTAACGCTGAATTTGTTCCGCACAGATCTGTTAACATGGCGCCAAAAATACTACATACTCATTTTTAAAAATAGCTAGTGACAAATGTATTCTTTTAGAATACGTCACTAAAGTAATTTGTTGTATCGTAAGGAGATACGTATTTCGCAACAAAATAAATTCTGTCAGAACTATTTCCTTGCGGCACCAAGTTAATATACTTCTTGCTGACCCTAGAATATTATATAAAATTATTAATTTTATTTTGTTCGTTTCGACCCTTTAGGATCAGGGGTGACTTGTCCAGTAAGTCTTATTTCCTCCCAATACCTCTTCGTTCTCTCGCTCCTCCTGGTTTTCTTCATATACAGGGCGTTTCAAAATTACACCAACAAACTTCGATGGGATGTAAACGGTGTCTTGAGAAACAAAATGCGGATAGAAACTCGTGTCCGGAAATGTCACCCAACAATGCAACAGAGCGTGGAAGTTATAGGCGCCAGCGGCTGAATATGCATGTATGTACAGCGTGATTCCGTGATGATGATACAAACTTTCATGGATGATGCAGAAGGGTATATGTGTCAAGCTGAGGTAAAGGACCCTGGTCCGGAAACTAACGAGTTGAAAGTTATAACGCAAAATCGTTCTGTTACCTCTGATAGTGGAATACATGTATCGGTATTGTTGTTACTAAGATTGTAGGGTAAGCAACTTTCAGAGGTAGTAGTATGTAGTAAAACAAGAACAAATGTCTTGTAAACATGGACTCTAAAATGCACACATTAAGAGCTGTGAGCATTTTTCAATAGAGGAATTGTGTTTCAAAGTAGCGAAGATGAAAAATTGCTCATAGCTTCTCAGGTATGCATTCTAGAGCCCATGTTTACTTCACATTTTTCTCTTATCATAGTCCACACTCCCACCTCTGAAAGTTGCCTACCCTACAACCTTAGCAACGAAATACCGGCAGAAGTATTCTACGGTCAGAGGTTTGAGAACGATTTTCATTTATAACTTTCGACTTGTTCGATTCCGGACCAGGGTCCCGTAACTCAAATTTATATTTTTATCCTTCTCTATCATCCCTGAAAGTTTGTACCACCGTCATGGAATCACCCTATATAAACACAGGCGGCGGCGCCTATAACTTCGACACTCTGTGGCGACGATACTGGACGACGATTCCGGACACGGTTTCCTACCCTCATGCAATTCCAAAAGACACATTCTACGTCTCTTTGAAGTTTGTGGGTGTAATTTTGAAACATCCTGTATACTCCTAGAGCTGGACCTATCCTGCAATGGTGGGTATGATTTTTTTTTCAGTTATTCCAATTGTTTTGGATCGTCCCTGACATCTTTCATTCATTTATTCCCTGTTCAGCACGACGCATTCCGTATCTTTTTGATCAACATAATAATGTGCCCGGCAAATCTCCGTATCGCGCTCCAAATCGGTTCAGCATTCTCATACAGCTACTGTCTTGATCTATGTATCCTGCCTGACTTGTTTATTCGTGCCACACATGTCTCTCAATATGTTTCTTTCCTCCTCCTCTTCCAGCCGGAAGCAAGCTTTCTTGCCCAAGGTGGTTGTCTCCGTTGCGTATAATATGGTGTTTCTGATTGTCGACGTATAATGTCTCAGTTTAGCGTTCCTGGACAGGTTTTCCTTTCCATAGGTCATCTATGCAACATACTGTAATTTGTGCAGCGTTTGGTACCTGTCTGTAATGGTCTTGGTGGTCTGTAATCTGCCTATTATGCTTTCCTCAAGGTGAAGGAAACTGTTAACATCTTCTACCACTTGACTGCCAGTTTTCCAAAAAATGGTTCAAATGGCTCTGAGCACTATGCGACTTAACTTCTGAGGTCATCATTCGCCTAGAACTTAGAACTAATTAAACCTAACTAACCTAAGGACATCACACACATCCATGCCCGAGGCAGGATTCGAACCTGCGACCGTAGCGGTCGTTCGGTTCCAGACTGCAGCGCCTAGAACCGCACGGCCACTCCGGCCGGCCCAGTTTTCCAGATGGTCTCTGTGTTCAGATGCTTGGTCTTTTTACACGCTGAGGCCGGGTTTTGTACCAACTATGTGAACATTATCCAGTCCATTTTTTGCATCTTCTACGTTGTCCTGTAGCAATGCATTAAATTCGTAGGCAGGCAGTGTAATCAGTCGCTTCACAATTCGTTCTTGTACACGGATTAGTTCATAAAAGAATGAACGCTACTAAGCGATATGGGAAGTATCTGACGTTAGAATTCCCCTTAGTAGGATAAACACGAATTGCACGTAAACAGAATAAAAACGTAGCGAGGAATGAGTTAAGAAGAGTCCATTCTTTGACGTAAGAATGTCACGTCGAGTGGAAAAGTTAGTTGTTGTTGTGGTCTTCAGTCCTGAGACTGGTTTGATGCAGCTCTCCATGCTACCCTATCCTGTGCAAGCTTCTTCATCTCCCAGTACTTACTGCAACCTACATCCTTCTGAATCTGCTTAGTGTATTCATCTCTTGGTCTCCCTCTACGATTTTTACCCTCCACGCTGCCCTCCAATGCTAAAGTTGTGATCCCTTGATGCCTCAGAACATGTCCTACCAACCGGTCCCTTCTTTTTGTCAAGTTGTGCCACATACTCCTCCCCAATTGTATTCAATACCTCCTCATTAGTTATGTGATCTACCCTTCTAATCTTCAGCATTCTTCTGTAGCACCACATTTCGAAAGCTTCGATTCTCTTCTTGTCCAAACAATTTATCGTCCATGTTTCACTTCCATACATGGCTACACTCCATATAAATACTTTCAGAAACGACTTCCTGACACTTAAATCTATACTCGATGTTAACAAACTTCTCTTCTTCAGAAACGCTTTCCTTGCCATTGCCAGTCTACATTTTATATCTTCTCTACTTCGACCATCATCAGTTATTTTGCTCCCCAAATAGCAAAACTCCTTTACTACTTTAAGTGTCTCATTTCCTAATCTAATTCCCTCAGCATCACCCGACTTAATTCGATCACATTCCATTACCCTCGTTTTGCTTTTGTTGATGTTCATCTTATATCCTCCTTTCAAGACACTATCCATTCCGTTCAACTGCTCTTCCAAGTCCTTTGCTGTCTCTGATAGAATTACAATGTCATCGGCGAACCTCAAAGTTTTTATTTCTTGTCCATGGATTTTAATACCTACTCCGAATTTTTCTTTTGTTTCCTTTACTGCTTGCTCAATATAGAGATTGAATAACATCTGGGAGAGGCTACAACCCTGTCTCACTCCCTTCCCAACCACTGCTTCCCTTTCATGCCCCTCTAGTACTGGTACGTTACATGCTGGTATCTATTGCCCCACTAGGAAACAGTCTCCGCCAGCGGAGACGAATGAGGCAGGGAACAGAGCAGAGCCGACGTGTTCGAGAAACGTGAGCAGCCAACGCACGCCGTGCACCGGCTACCACGGAGTCGCGTGCTGCTCATCGACAGCGCGCTGCCACCGCACTCGGGTTTCCCCTCGTTTGTCTGGCTTCAGCTAATTTCCTGGATATGGCCAGTCATCGCTGGAACGGCGCGTCATTCCAGTCCTCTCGTCTGCTCAACGGTACTCTCTCCTCATCTGCTCAGTGACACCTGTTGAGTGAGTTAAATCGCAGTAGCATTACGCGTGAGAGATGAGTCCTCACAAAGAGCAGCACGTCCAGTCACTCCTGATGAGGGCACTTAAAAATAGTCTAGCAGTGCGTCAGAAACAGGTCCCAACTTACAGCACGGCGCGGCATTCCACAGCATAACTCACCTGAAACAAAAGTAAGAACACGTCAACAGCTGCAATGCACTCCTTATGTAAGTTTCAATGCTGGCGCCAAAACTACATAATAAGAAAAACTGATTAAGAAACCTTTATTAACAAAGTGAGTGCCAAGTGACATCAAACTGGGCTCAGAGGGCTTAATAGCATCCACGCCGCGCGAATCCACACTGAACAGCGTCGTAATGAAATCGCATTTGTCATTTGTAACCATGTTAAAATAATGTAAGCGCTACGGGACTGTGCTTAGCTTATTGGATTGTACATAAAATGCGGCTCCGTTTGATCTATAGCTACATGGTATCAGTCACGCTGATAACAAAGGAGTATGTTTTTCCTCTTTGTCTCGAAACATAATCTGTACAAAAATTAAATTCAGTTTTAGAGAAAAAAATTTGCTAGGTGCGAGTACGACTCGCGCGCTGAGGGTTCCGTGCCAATTTAATTATGTATGTAGACAGTTCATCCATACGGGAATCGAGAATCTGTACCATTTTCGTCTACTTGGACACTGATACCGGCAAGATATCGGTCCCAGTGACTACAAGATTTTCGGGACTGTTTTAATTTCAGTAATACAAATGTGAATGTCATGCAGGAGGCAGGCGATCGGTTTTAAAATAACCAATAGTTTTTCATTCAGGCTGATTGGTTCGCAATCGTAAAAGTCAAACATCAGGCAAGGAATGACTTTACTGCTCATGTGACGCGTTTCGGAATTTACCCATCATCGGATACCCAGGTGCGATTACTGCACGTAGATATGGCGTTTCAAGTTGTATGTGAAATAAACATTCGCAGACTACCACCTAAACGCGCCATATGAGCGATGAAGCCATTCATTGCCTGTTGTTTGATTTTCATCATAGCGACCCAGTCAGTCTGAGTGTATAACTACTGATTGTTTTAATTTAAAGTTTGAAGTCGGACAACACATGAGAAAAGAAATTTTTTTTCGTGTGAAATAATTAATAATTATAAATTGACTAATTTCGGATTTTTTCTTTAACGGTACCGTGAAACCTTGCTTCTTGTCAAATTTCATAACTCTAGTCCAATGGGAAGTGACATAAATTTCAACTTGATACGTCTGCCTGTTTCCGAGAAAAAGGGTTCTTAACAGACGGACAGACAGGCAACAAGGTGACCCTATTAGCGTTCCGTTCTTACCGATAGGGGTACGGAACCTGAAAATTATTGTAATCTGTCTCTTCTTTCTAACACCACCTTGAAGAAGCACTCCAGACTGTAGAAATTTCTACAGGTTGATCATTTGCAACTTTTCGATACCATTTTACTGATCCCAGGAGTAGCAAGAAAGGAAGTTTAAAGTTTAACCAGTCAACAGAGGTCGTTAGGGACTTAGTAAAATTTCGGATAATGTAAGGCTAGGGAATGACATCACCTGGATAATTTAAATGAACCACCCCGGCATTTGTGAATGATTGCGAGTCCACTGCAACACCTCGCTCGATCAGAAAGTAGCGTAGCTATTCTCATCTATTATATCAAGAATCGGTCTTCATTTGTTTACTACACCCACACAGGAGTGAAAGGCAAACATGACAAAACTGAGTAAATCAGGTGATGATGCAGGGGCTCAGGTGCATAAACAACTGGAGTGTAATGCCACCGGTCCTGTGAGACCTACGCGTCGCCACAGTTACACCACCACAGTTTGAAAAAACATGAATTTACCACTAAAATGCAGTACTTTGCACACATTAAAAATGTTGTCCGGAATGTTAATTTTTTGTATGCCATGCGTGTTACACAATCTGAAAGATGTAGCGAAAAATATTAAATAGTAAAAACTCATCTTTTACATGGAAATGCTACTTATTTGTCTCCACTTCCGGGTGGAGATACGAGGTATCGTTATCTTGCGAATCCACCTTTAAACGATGCAGAAAAGTTGAAGATCTGATGTGTAAGAAGGGTGGTAAAGCGTTCCGCTATGACACGCCCTTGTGTTCTAACATTTTGATGCACTGTTTCTGAAGCGTTACTAACGTCATATCAATGAAACGCTGGCGAAATGAGCAAAAACGAAAAAAAAAAAAGCCAGAGCACTTCGTAGCAGAAGATCATAGTATTAGCTACTGCTGACTTGTTTTGATTATCTGAATTTCGGGTCAGGAAGAAAAACAGGGTTGAGATGTGATGGCTGATACACACAGTCCAGTCATATTAATGTGATCACAGCCTACGTTCGACGTAACGTACAATAACCACTCACGGTCGGCTGGTGGCAGCACTAGCACAGGAGGGTATATAAAGGGAGTCGGGGGCAGACAAAGCAGTGCAGTCCTTGCCGTAGAGCGCAAACGGAGCGATTTATCTGAAGTTCAAAAGGGCATGATCGTTGGCCTTCGGACCACGGGTGGAAGCATTTCCGAAACGGCTACGTTTGCAAACCGTTCGCGTTCCGTCGTGGTTAAAATATACCGTGCGTGGCAAAATGGCGCCATACAGAACCTGCGCCGAGGCAACTGGTGCACCACGGACCATAGATGACATGTGTGAAAGACAGCTGCGGAGATGAATCAAGGGGCTACCAAAAGTGTCTCCTCAACGACCGTTCAGCGAACGTTGCTGAGTACGGACCTCTGCAGCGTATGGGCCTCCGCATCTGGGGCCTGCTTCATTCACCCACGCCGCCTGCTTTTCACTGACGACGAATGCTGGAATTTGTACGTCAGTACCACAACTGGACGTCCACTGAGTGGCGACGGTCGCCTATGTAGATGACAGATGGCCACTGGCGTGTACGGCGTGATGCGTCTGAAAGCAAACACCCGGCAACAATGGTCGGAAGGGTCCACGCCGGAGGAGGGAGCGTTATGGTTTGGGTAATGTTTACGTCGCATCCTCTGAATCAACACAAGTAGGCACCTGTCCTTGAGGACCATGTCCATTCCGACACGCAATTTCTTTTTCCTTGGCACAATGGCACCTACCAGCAGGGCAATGCAACGTGTCACACAGCACGCAGTGTATGTGCATGGTTCGATGAACACCACGATGAGTTTTCCGTACTCCACTGACCACCCAACTCGCTGGATTTAAACCCAATTGAGAATCTGGGGGACCACCTCCACTTTTCGCATTTTTGGAACCAAGAGAGATTCTAGGTACGTTCTCGGACGAACGAGTTACGTGTCATCGCGCTGTGGATCCTCGACCGAGAAACTGGCGCAGCTGGCCACAGCACTGGAGTCGACATTGCTCCACATCTCTGCCTGTAACTTCCAGAATACCACTGACTCTTCCTGCATGTGTCTCAGCGCTCGCACTGCAAAAGGTGGTTTATTCGGGCTTTTGACAAGTGGTCACATTAATTTGAGTGGACAGTGTACATTTCTTCACAAGTTCTAACACCTTTCATAAAACTCTCCCCACAGTAAAGTATTTTGCATTTTTGGGGCCAAGAGAGATTCTAGGTACATTCTCGGACGAACGAGTTACGTGTCATCGCGGTGTGGCAGTAGAACCAAGAATTCGTCAACTAGCTGGCGTTGGGAGTCCAATATACTACCAACGAGATTGTGATCTGTATTCTGGGACATATTCGCTGTCAAGTTATTTCTACGACAATAAGTTGCCAAAATGTGTATCTTCTATGATTATTTTCAGCTTCCTAGTCGATTCCCTGTTCCGACATCGGGGAAAACAGAGCTTGAGGATTTTGTTACTGTATAATGTGACACGGTTAACAAGTGCCAGTAATGGAAATGTATATGAAACCGTCGGTGGTCATCGTCATCATAATACCGAAAAGGCAACACCTTACTGATGCAGCTGTCTCTCACCATTAAGTTGTAACTGCTGCGCTTCATAGCATTTGTTACAACTTGGGGTATGGATGCTCTGGCCCTACTTCTATATTTTCTCCCCAAAGTTCAAAGGTTTTTTTCTTCGAAAATGCTCTCTGTACAGTTGTTTTGTCGAATTAGATTTCCATTTCATGTATGGTGTTAATGTTATATTTTTAATGTGCTGTTGACTGCATATCCTTTCAGTACATGATTTCTTTGTGATTCTTCTCAATAACAACGCTTGCGCTTTGAAATAGATTAATAATTTGTGTTCCATTGCGAGTCGATCCAAGCACTTTGCATTTCGTATACGTCTCGCTAACTCCCTGGAGCGTTAGTTCTGCAAGGTTTGCTTATGGCTTTGTGGAAATTTGGAAATCAGGCATCGTTCCGAATTGAATCCTATGTTCGACATAAAGTTTCAAATAAGGAGCATTTGGAGCGTGTCCTAATCAGCATAACGGAAGTTTCACTGTGGAAACGACGGCGTCTCCTGTGAGGACCGTAAACTGTATAGTGCTGAATAGTACCTTCCTTTCCACCGAGACTTCATCGACTCTCAATCTAATAACTTCGGCATTTACACTGAAGAGCCAAAGGAAATGGTACGCCTGCCTAATATTGCGTAGGGCCCCCGGGAACACGCAGAAGTGCCGCAACACCATGTAGCATGTGACATGGACTCGACTTAAGCCTGAAGTAGTGCTGGAGGGAACTGATACCATGTATCCTGAGCTGTCCATAAATCCGAAACAGTACGAGGGGATGGAGATCTCTTCTGAACAGAACGTTGCAATCACATATGCTCAATAATGTACATGTCTGTGGAGTTTGGTGGCCAGCGGAATTGTTTAAACTCAGATGAGTGTTCCTGGAACCAATCCGTAGCAATTCTGGGCCTGTGGGCTGTCGCATTGTCCTGTTGGAACTGGTCAAGCACGTCGGAATGCACAATGGACATGAATGGATGCAGGTGGTCAGACAGGATGATTACGTACGTGTAACCTGACAGAGCCGTATCTAGACGTACCAGGGGTCCCATATCACTCCACCTGTGCACGCTCCACACCATTACAGAGCCTCCACCAGCTTGAATAGTACTCTGTTGACATGCAGGACCCTTGGATTCATGAGATTGTCTCCATACCTGTACACGTCCATCCACTCGATACAACTTGAAACGAGACTCGTCCGACCAGGCAACATGTTTCCAGCCATCAACAGTCCAATGTCAGCGTTGACGGGCCCAGGTGAACCGTATAGCTTTGTGTCGTGCTGTCATCAAGGGTACACGAATGGGCCTTCGACTCCGAAAGCCCATAATCAATGATGTTTCGTTGAATGTTTCGCACGCTGACACTTGTTGATGGTCCAGCATTGACTTATGCAGTAATTTGAGGAAGGGTTGTACTTCTGTAACGTTGAACGATTCGCTTCAGTCATCATTGGTCCCTTTCTTGCAGGATCTTTTTTCGGTTACAGCGATGACGAAGATTTGATATTTTACCGTATTCCCGATATTCACGGTGTACTCGCGAAATGGTCGTACGGAAAATCCTCACTTTGTCCCCTACCTCAAAGATGCTGTTTCCTCCAGCTCGTGCGCCGACTATGACACCACGTTCAAACTCTCTTAAATCTTGATAACATGCCATTGTAGCAGCAGTAACCGATCTATCAACTGCGCCACACACTTGTTGCCTTATACAGGCGTTGCCGACCGCAGCGCCGTATTCTGTTTGTTTACATATGTCTGTATTTGAACATGCATGCCTATACCAGTGTCTTTGGCGCTTCATTGTATATTTGTACAGTACGACATATATGGTCGGAACTCATTTGTGTTGGAGCGCCATACTGCCGAATCAGTTCCTCCTCTTGCAGGTTGTATTGCAGTGGAATCGGTAGAGTTGTAGCCCACAACTTGGTGGTAATTACTATCAATGGAACAAAAAGGACACTTTCTGCAGATCAAAAATAGTGTTCAATTACAGTTAGTTACAAAAGTAAATTACCGTATTTAAAAAAATCAGTTTCCCTATTTTGTTAGAATCTTAACACTTATTCGTTCATCACGGCTCATTTTACATCTGCTATTGGGAACAGCTCTTATCAATATTTTTCATCATTATGGTCTTCAATTATAATCATCCACGCCAACAGAACGTCAACTACCAGCCTACTTTCGACTTTTTCTGTGTCTTTTCTTCTGCTTTGAAACCCAGCAGACTTCCTTGGTGCGTCTACCACTCACTGGAGTGAATGAATGTTCCACTCACATCCATTTCGTTTTCATTGGCATCGTAATTACATCTTCCATTGGTGACTGTTCCCTGATCCCTAAGCTTGCTTTTCTATCTCTCGTAAATTCCCGTCTTCCGTATCTCAATCGTTAGTCGATAATTTTCCACTTTTTTGATTGTCGTCTCACATAAAATCCTTGTCTCATTGTCATATGATACCAGTTTCTGTCTAGTTTGGTGGTGGTGGCGGCGGCGGCTTCCGCCAAGGTATTTGATGTCTTGCCCTTGTTGCTGGACATGCTGCATGGGAAAACAAACGAGGCGTCAGAGTAGTACTGATAGTTTTGAACATCCATTCACCGAAACTGGTAAGAGGGAATATGACCATGCTTTTAAAAATCACATGCTGAAATGAAGGAAGAAAATCAGGAAGAAATTACCGAGGAAGAGATTGAAAACACAACAGAGTTTTGAAGGAACCAAGGCAGTCGAACATCCCGTAAGATGTTGAAGTCGGCTTGGAGAAGAGTAACAATAATTGTGCAAATTAAATTACATGTGTGAAGCTGTGTGTGTATACGTGTTTATGTAAATGTATTCATATACGAGATAAGAATTACATATTAGATTTTCATTGTTTGATATACAACTAATACGAAAAACAGTTTCCATGTTACATTATCTACATTCTGTGGACTGTAAACCATTTTGTCAGTGACGTGTACACACCATGTACAAAGTGAACAAAGAGTGATTAAATATTACTATTATTATTATTATCATTATTAGAACTGGTGACCGTAAAGATTCAATATCATAAATTCTAGTAGCTTCCTTCTGAACTCCTTGTTTAAAAAATGACAGGCCACATTTACTCTTTTGTTTATTTCTTATACTGTCCATCCAGACGTGGTGATTTTATGATTTGGAATTAAAAAAAGTAAATGCCTTGGTTGTATAACCGGTTTTAATCAGTGACAGTGCATTCGGGGAAAAGTTCTATCTGTCCAGCTGGCGAAGACAGTATCGCGTAGACAGGTTCTGGTACATCAAAACTGGTAAATTTTATAGAAAGACTGGTGTTGAGTGTGCTTTGTTACCGAAAAGGTCCTCAAGTGTAAGGAATCACAACAACTTGCAGGTCTGAAACTATATTTCCTAGTGAGGTAGTAATCAGACCGCAAGCAGGGAGCCGAATGGCCTTGAAACATGACTTGCGAATGGCAAAGAACAAGCCCAAAATAAAAGATTGTTGGATATAAGCAGTACCTACCGTTCATCGATTGCTTGGTTAACGGTTTAATGAAACACCTACAAAACTGCAGGAGTGGTACTATTTGAACGTTTATCGAACAGTTTTCATCTATAAGAACCGCAATGTTTTTTTCATCAAAGTTTCGTTGGTTGCTGAAGTTTGGGGACATTGGCTGTGGTACCGGAGTGATGGTCTCCGAGAACTGGGACGACTGCGGCCGAATAACGCGGGAGGCGACTCCACCCCTAAAGGTTCCGCGGCCGGCGACATTCCGACAGTGCGGCGTGGGTGTGGGCCCGGCGTCGCTTTGAGGCAGGCGTGCGGTGCGGGTGGGTGTCATGGCGGCGGCGGGGGCGGCAGGTCGATAGCAGCGCGCGGCCACTTGAGGCCGCCGAGGCCGCCCCCACTGCCGCCCCCGCAGCTCGGCCGCAATCTGGCCACACCACGGACGGCGATTATCGCTGTCAGCTGCGCATCGACGCCGCCTCGCTGTCACGACAAGTGCAGAGTTCGCCAATAGCAGCGAAAACCCGCTTACATGTGACCTAGTCCAGTTTTAGGTCAGTGCACCCTACACTACGTTTCTCCTAGATAATACTCCCAAACTGCGATTGTGGATAGGCTCCAAAGTATCTCATCCACGCCAGCTGGAACCTTGTCACTACAATCAAACCTTCTCTAACCTTAAATTTTAAAGTTGATGTTGATGATGATGATGATTGGTTTGTGGGGCGCTCAACTGCCCGATCAGCGCCCATACAAAGTCCCAATTTTTACACAGTCCAGTTTTTACACAGTCTAATGATAGTCATGATGATGATGAGATGAAGACTACACAAACACCCAGTCCCCGGGCAAAGAAACAGAAGTGAAGTGTCGAAACAACTGGACAGGGTGAATGCTCCTATAAAACGTTCTTCACATCTAACAGGTTTTCCGTTGGCAAAGCAAGTAAATGTCCTTTTTTTCCCTTCAAAGCCCACGAAACACTAGCCGTAAGCTTTCCTGCAGACAAAATTAACATCCACCCAACTTTCACTGACTGTTTTTTTAGTTTTGGGGGCGAACTCTTGGACACAAAAAAATGGTTCAAATGGCTCTGAGCACTATGGGACTTAACTGCTGTGGTCATTCCAGACTGTAGCGCCTAGAACCGCTCGGCCAGTCCGGCCGGCTCTTGGACACAGTATCCACAAAAACAACTCTACCCACAAAATCAACTCGCTTCTTTATGAAACAGTCCTGGCATTCCCAGTATCTGCTTTGCCGCACATACCACAAAATCAGCACCGTGAATAATCTGAGCTTCAGTTAATACACTCAGCGTCCCTATACTAAAATAAAAATAGCCCATTTGATAATTTTCCACCACTGAATCGAAAGCGAATATAGTTTAATTCAGACGAATGCAACAGCAGCTGATGATAAGACGTACAGTGTATTGGGCGCTTCGCTGGATTCACTAGCGAGTGCCTATACAATAAAGCCAACTTTCTCCCTCACATCCAGTCACTACACTTTTTGTTGAAACCTGCACTGTTCATCATTAGCCTCATGTCTCACCACGGCCTGCCAATATTTTAACAACAATAGAGAAATACAGTCATGAGCCAAACATTATGGCCACCTGCTTAAAAGTGTTTTGCTCCATCGTTCAAACGCAGTTAAGCAGCGATTCTACGTGGCATGAATGTGACAAGTTCTAGATAGGTTCCCGGAGGTATTTCGTATCAGACATCTACGCACGGGTCATGCGATTCCCCTAAATTAGGACAGGTGGCTCGTTTGCTCGTAGTTAGCGCTGCACAACGTTGCACGTGTGTTCCATCAGGTTCAGATCAAGCGAATTGAGTGATCAAGATATAATAATCAATACACTTCATACTCATCAAACCAGAGTATCAAGATTCTGGCCTTGTGATAAGAACAGTTATCCTGCTGGAAGATGCCATGGCCGCTGGGGTAAACATAAGCATAAATGGATGCCATCAGCGGGCAGTAATGTTCATACAGTCCATAGCTGTCACGGTGCTTTCGGTTACTAACACAGATCGCATAGAACCCAGATGAATGTCTCCCGTAGTATCGTCGCTAAGTTGCTTCCCCACTAGTCTCGGTTCCGTTTATATACGAGAGGGTTCAATAAATAATTCAACACATTCCTTTCTCGTCCAATTTCGGTCTAAAAATGGGGAATTTGTTGTGGGACATAGTGCAATATTCATGCTTTAGTCTCTATAGTTTCACGAATTCCGACAGGTGGCGGAGCTATTGAAAGGTGGCTACACTGAGCCACAGCGCCAGAGATCGCTAGAGAGCATTGTTCCGCCGCCTCCACTGGCAGTGATTATTGAGATGTCGTAGTGGGCAGTGCTTGTCGAGGACTCGTAGTAGTCAGTTCGTGTTGAGATGTGCTAGTAGGGAGTGCTTGCTGAGATGTGATACTGAAAAGTTCTTGTTGAGATGTGGTAATAGCGAGTCGGTGTGGAGATATATTGTAATGATTCGAGTGATTTTGGTCAATATATGAAGGTAACGAAACTTGATTTATTTTTTCATTATTTCCATGTTTTAAATAATGCGTCATTACAGGTTCAGTCAACAAAGCATCTGGCTTGTGTTCTTGTATTAGAGTGTAATTCTGGTTTTCTTGAGTAATTATGGTATTTTTATTTTCTTTAATTAATTCAGTATAAGTGATATTTAAAATTTCTTGTGTTATTGAAGAAGAACCGTGCCAGATGCGTACGTTGAGTCATACTTCCACACACAGAACAGTTACACTTGTGCTTTGGTTTCGTAGGTTTTTATAGTTGCTGGGGACTTAATTAATTAATTGTGTTAATCAAAATTTCCATTCATTCTTTGTTATTGTTCTAAGCAGTCAGATTGCGTAATAATACTAGTCAGGGCCAACCGTTTACAAGACTTCGTAATCGGACAAACAGCTACTAAAGCAGAAATTAAAATTAATTGCATTTTATTTTAATTAAGCCCCCATGCACGTGGCGACCGCTGCTTCGGATCGTCCCTTGGAATTTTTCTGATTGTAAAAATAGTAGACAGTAGTATTGTTGTAGTAATTTGTAGTTTAGTAATTGTAGTCTATTTGCATGAGTAGATTTGGTAATTGCCATTCTTTTAATGGTATATTGGCAGAATTTAATTTTCATTGTCTTGTCTACGGGTTTGACAATTAGTGCAATTATTTCAATTGTTCGATGATCGTATTTGAGGGAAACATCTCGTGTGAATGATATTGTTGATGATAAAGTGTCATTGTGTGTAATTTTTTTATAGTGACGAGTTTTGTATATTTTGTAAATGATCACGCGATCAATGAAAAAGGCAAAAATGATGGATAGTGAGAATGACGAAATTGTTAACATGGCGAACTCGCCAACAGAGGAAAACAGTATGATGGATAATGAAGTGGAAAACAATGTAATAAGTCGGGAAAATAGTCCGGAACCATTTCAAAATTTTTCTCAATCAGAAAATTCACAGAATACGAGATTAACGACAGAAGATTCTGTAATAGTATCGAGCACAGATAGCTTTACAGCTATGACGAAGGAAACTGGTTTTGCGAGAAATGTTAGGGGCGAAAAGAATTTCGAACCAGATCATACGGAGCAGTTGATGAGTGCAATATTAAATTTGGGATCACAGTTACGATCTGAATTAAAAACAGAGATGGGAACTTTGGCAACACGGTTAGACTCACAAATGGAAACACGGATGGGAACAATGGAAACTCGGTTAGGATCTGAATTAAAAACAGTGGCAACACGTTTAGAAACAGAGTTGGAAACAATGGAAACACGGTTAGACTCACGAATGGGGACATGTTTCAAAAATATGAAAGATGAGTTAAAGAAAGAAATCAGAGAAGAAGTACAACCGATTTTGAATTCTCACAATAATAGATTAATTGCAGTAGAGATTAGACAAAGGGAACAGGATAGAGAACAGGAAGAAAGAGATCGCGTGATAGTACAAAAATTTTCAGAGTTAAATTTACAACGTGCACACGATAAGAAACAAATATTTGAGAGAATCGAGGAATCCGTACCAAATGACAGAATAAATAATCTAACACAACAATATGAACAGTTAACTACCAAATGTGTCAACACTGAAACCCGAGTCGCGACACTTACGGAAGACGTAAATAAACAGAAAGAAAAAATAGGTGACTTATCGGAAAGAGTTGAGGAGATTTCAGATAAATTGACAAATCTTAGTTTACATGGGGACAGAGATTCAGATGATACAGCACCATTGCCATTTGCAGAAACCGAAGAGTATCAGAACATAAATAAGCATGTTGAAAATCAGGGAAAATTTAATGAACGCGTGAAAAGGGAATTTGAGGCATTAAAAAAGCAAGTCAAACAAATTGAAGGCGAAATCGTAGGAAAAGACGGCAAAGGAAATTTAGAATCGCAGATACCAGAGGGGTTTGAAGAAAATAATTTGTTTCATTTACGGGACGCAACAAGAGAGCGCCAGGCGCGCGAACTTGACAATAATCGACATTCAAACTGGGACACACGCGGTAGGTCTTTGTCGCCACGAGGCGAAAAGTTTGACTATAAACACTTTTTGACTGTTCGGAAATTTAAGATCTTCCGCAATTCTAAGAATGACATACATCCATGTTCATGGTTTGATCAATTTACGTACGCACTTCCGCCAGATGTGCCACTAAGTCACAAACTGGAAATTATGTGCAGCTATTAATGTCCTCAGGCAACGGCCTTGCCGCAGTGGCTACACCGGTTCCCGTGAGATCACCGAAGTTAAGCGCTGTCGGGCGTGGCCGGCGCTTGGATGGGTCACCATCCTGCCGCCATGTGCTGTTGCCATTTTTCGGGGTGCACTCAGCCTCGTGATGCCAATTGAGGAGCTACTCGACCGATTAGTAGCGGCTTCGGTCAAAGAATACCGTCCTAACGGTCGGGAGTGCGGTGTGCTGACCACACGCCCCTCCTTATCCGCATCCTCCTCGGAAGATGACACGGCGGCCGGACGGTCCCGGAAGGGCCACTTGTGGCCTACAGACGGAGCTTTTTTTTTTTTTTATTAATGTCCTCAGGGGATTCACTACACTAAGTGAATATGTGCCGTAGCGCTCACAGGGCCCCGAGCTGTAGTGGTGCTATTTCCCTTTTAGTTTTCTGCACCGCTGCCTACTCTTTCACTATTCTTTGTATCTATAAAAATAACTCTTCTACTATCCATCTGTCTAAACAGTAGGTAAAGATTAACTGGATATGACGATTTTACCCAAAAGTGACTTCGGAAATTACCGTTTGGACTTACTGTATCTTCAGCAGCATTCATTCGTAGCTTAAATGAATTTTACCTGTTTATCTTCGTGACAATATTACTTCATATGTTGACGATATTCTTATTGCTAAACGTTCTTGGAGTGAGCATAACAAAATTTTGGATTCATTATTACGTATTTTTGCACGAGTTGGCATGACAGTGAACTTGGAAAAATCTGAATTTGGTCGTTCTCAGGTGAAATTTCTCGGTCACATTATTTCTACAGAAGGTATTCTTCCTGATCCAGAAAAACTAGACGCTATTCGTAATTATGCTGTTCCTACCACAAAACGTGATGTTCGTAGTTTCCTTGGTGTCTGTAATTTTCTTAGACGCCTTGTTAGATTGGATGATTTGGCCACACCTCGTTTACACATTTCAGTTATGCGCACTTTGGTCCCAGAAAATGCTTTCATAAATTACGAGAAAATTGCTACTTCAGTAACATGGAAAAACGTATTCGATCTGTTCTTGCCAAATGCAAATTATGTCAACAGGCTAAGCCGCCAACTATTTCTCACAGAGCACCGTTGTTTCCTATCATTCCAGTGAAATTAAAGGACATGGCTGCAGTCGATTTGTTCGGTCCAGTGGTTCGTTCTACTAATGGTTTTGCGTACATTTTCGTAGCAGTGGAATTGACATCAAAATACGTGTGTTTTACACCTTTACGCAAGGCAACAGCTCGTTCAGTATCTAATGCTTTCATCAAACATTTTCTTAAAGAAGTTGGTCATGTTGATAAGGTTATATCAGATAATGGATCACAGTTTCGCTCTAAAATTTGGCTTCGTACTCTACGGCGTCGTAAAATTAAACCAATTTTCATTTCACTTTTTCACCCCCAGTCCAACGCTTCAGAAAGATGGATGAAGGAAATCAATAAATTGTGCCGTATTTATTGTCATCAGAATCACAGAACTTGGGATCAGTATCTTCATATTTTTCAAAACATTCTGAATGAACTTCCTAATGACTCAACTTCTTTACCGCCTCTATCGATATTAAAAAATAAAGTACCAACAAATCGCATTTCTGAAATCGTCCCTTTTCCGCCTTCACGGAAACTGCGGCATTCTGAAGTTGTCAACCTGGCTCTACGAAATATTGCGTCTGCGGCTGCAAGAAGAGAGAAATCAGCTAAACGTCCTGGTCGTTTAAAAATTTTGTCAGTTGGTCAAAAGGTGTTAATTAAGTCTCATCGTTTGTCTCATAAAGGAAAAGGCTTATGTCGCAAATTTTTTCTGCTTTATAACGGTATATATAGAATTCGCAAAATTATTCATGATAACACTGTTGAAGTAGAAACTCTTAAATCTCGGCGCTCACATATCTAACGTTAAAATTTTTGTGGAATGACATACTTTAGAGAAACTAACAGCTACTTGTAAACATGCGGAGAATACAAGGATACCGCGCTGTGTTTTGGCGGCGGCACATACTCAAAGCAACAGTCAGTCTGCGCGCCGCACAAGGCAGTCGTTGACCGTAAACAATTACTTTCTACGTCACGCGTCGACAGCTGATCGAGCGCTCAGTGCGAATGCACTGACAGACGTAAACAAATACAGTCTAATTTCTCCGACTAAATTCTGTATAAAGCTATGGTGACTTTATGAATTATGTTATTAACGTTCAGTATTTTTCAGGATACGGTTGTGTAAAATATTTAAGACCTTCAGGTAAATTCTGTGCGTGTCCGACGTTAAGACGACTTACTATGGAGAAATTTTCAGGAAGAATGTAATTAAAAAAAAAAATAAATAAAATAAAATAAAATAAATAAATAAAAAACCAAAAAGGTAACGATTAATTGAGTTTATTTTTCAGGTAACATATTTCCACTTAGGTACGTACTTTAGACGTAATTTGCTGCTTGCGATTACGTGATTCATACTTTGTGCTAAATTTCATGTTCTATGAATTTACTTGTGAAGCGACGTGCTTGTGTACATTTACTGATTTTGACAATGTTTTATTAATGAACAGTGTTATTACTTATGTATATTATGCATCGCTTGGCTGCTATGCTTTTTCACTGATGTCATATTTTTCTATTATGTGCCTGCTGTGCTTATTTATTTAAATTATAATTGTCACCTGATTAATTGTGCTGACTGTAGTTAGGTATGTAGGTTACACTTTGTGATTTATCTGCTTGCACCTTCATGTTTACTTATTAAGATTACATACAAACATTTATTTGCTTATGCTGATATGATGCTAATGACTTGTTTATCACGTAAGATATATGTTTGCTGCTTTTTGTATGGATTGCATATTTACACATTTCTGTTTTGTTGTCATAACTACTCTTCAATTTAGAATATAGCAATGATGATGTACAGTGTACGAACATAGAGTTTAGGTTACACTGTGGTATTAATTATAGATTGTTCGCTTGGCAGAGCCTCGTTGTAAGAATTGTGCTGCATCCACTTGTTGACATTCTGTTCGCTACTGGTATATTTACTCGCTATTGCATGTTTTGCTTACGCTCAGTGCCTTATATTTTTAAGATAAGAAAATGAACTGCAGTAATTCGACATAAACGACATTAGTACAAGAAACTTCATAGAAGTCACATGAGCTGGAGGTTTTATGAAAGCTGTATAAATGTATGCTAATAGGAAGGAAGCTAACAACATGACATACCAAAACTAGGTTTAGACCATTGACAGTTATTACACTGCGTTTTTCGTGAGCAATTGAAATAGGAAGTGACATTTAACACAAGAAATACTCCACATGTTTGCTTCTGTTTGCCATAAGTCTTGAAGTGGTGTACACACTGTGAAATATTATGATCATTCACACTCCGTAATCGTACTTAATTACTGAGAGTTATTCGAACTAAGTCTGTTAGAGGTCATGTATGCATTTCTTTTATTTAATGATGGACAAGGAACCAAAATGTATCTTACAATTTATAATGAGTAGAAAATTTGGGTCAGATGGATTACACAGAGGTTGTGTGTTGACACTGTGTCTTCGGATTGTATGGGATGATGAATTGAAGTTGCACTAGGATTTTGTCTGTACTTGTTCGAGGAGACTGACTAGAGGAAAGAGTTGTTATGGAAGTGAAATGATATTGGTGCTGAGGTTTATATATATCGACGTAGTGAAGAGGTATTATTGAAGTATTAAGATTAAGTGATGATTATTGGAGTTTTCGTGGACAAGAGGTAAGGTAAATGATATTGATGATAAGGTTTATATGTATCGACGTATTGAAGAGGTATTAGTGAAGTATTGAGATTATGCTGATGATTATTGGAGTTTTGGTGGATAAGAGGTAAAGTAAGTGAGGAGCATATTTTTTTTGTTGGTCCATATGGAACAAGGAGGATGAAGATGGCAGACTAGAACACTCAAGTAGAAGGAAGATTGTCTACACACACACTTTGCCAAATCACTAAGCAGTATATACTTTTTTTTGAGAGAGGAAGCATTTGCATATCTTGGTACACTGACAGTTGTTCAGCAACCGTACATTTTGATCTGGCTTGGCAAACATTGGTCTTGACATGATGACTATGACGTTGACTTAACTATTATTGACTGTTATACATTGCTGCCACTACTACTTGGTACACATGATGAACATCAAATCTTGGACAGAGTTACATTTACACAGTTAACACTATTCAATTACACAGTAGTACTTAATGTGGATGAAAGATGAGTGGATGTGTTTTGTGTGTTTTCCTTTCCTAATCCTACCCACCTATCTCCTAAATATTATTTTAATTGTTGGTAGTGGCTTGCACTGACTTCCATAAATATTATAGGTTTACTGGTATTTGTGTATTGTAATAGTTAATAGGACAATTATCTGATATCATTTGTGTGTTTGTTATGATTTGTATGTTTAGTGTAAAAGCATTGTATGTGTATTGAAACTATTGTTCATGCCTGAACTGTCTGATTAGTGATGGTGCTGCACTTTTCAACATGATGTGTGACATTTAGTCATGTTTAATTTCTGCTGATGAACTGTGTGATCAGTGATTGTAAAAATTATGGACTGTTACTTGTACCTTTTCTACATGATTGGTGCCACTAGGACATGTTTAATTTCTGCTTATAAACTCTGATTAACAGTGTGATCAGTGATACTGAATTTTATGGAACTGCTTCTGCTGAGAAATGTGACTTGTTGCTGTGTGTACCTGCTCAACATTGCTGGGTAGCACTGATGGACTGCTTCTACTGAAATGATGTTGCTTCTTGCTGTCTGCACCTGGTCAACATTACTGGGTGCCACTGATGGACTGCTTCTACTGAAATGGTGTTACTTGTTGGTGTCTGCACCTGCTCAACATTGCTGGGTGCCACTGATGGACTGCTTCTACTGAAAAGATGTCACCTGTTGCTGTGTGCATCTGCTCAACATTGCTGGTGCCACTAATGGAACTGCTTATACTGAAATGGTGTTACTTGTTGGTGTCTGCACCTATTCAACATTACTGGGTGCCACTGATGGACTGTTTCTATTGAAAAAATGTTACTTGTTGGTTTTTGCACCTGTTGACCATTGCTGGGTGCTACTGCTGGAACTGTCAACTGCTTATTCTTGAGCTATGGAAAGCGTTTATGTGAATATTTGTATAAACTGATTTTTTGTGTATTACTGGTTGTGAAAAGTTATGAGACTCTTACCTGCACATATTCGTCATTGCTGACGCTATTGATTGAATTGTTTAACCACATAATACTTGTGTAAACTATTATGTAAAGTCAAATGTATGAAAGAATTTGTATTGCTTACTGTATTCTATATAATAGGTTATTGAAAGGTCAGTGCAAAGCCAAAATTTTATCTAGTTATATGATATTTACGTATTAATATTATCTTTTATTTTTGTCTGTATTTTTTTTGACGAATTTGGTGGTATGCTAGAGAGCATTGTTCCGCCGCCTCCACTGGCAGTGATTATTGAGATGTCGTAGTGGGCAGTGCTTGTCGAGGACTCGTAGTAGTCAGTTCGTGTTGAGATGTGCTAGTAGGGAGTGTTTGCTGAGATGTGATACTGAAAAGTTCTTGTTGAGATGTGGTAATAGCGAGTCGGTGTGGAGATATATTGTAATGATTCGAGTGATTTTGGTTAATATATGAAGGTAACGAAACTTGATTTATTTTTCATTATTTCCATGTTTTAAATAATGCGTCATTACAGGTTCAGTCAACAAAGCATCTGGCTTGTGTTCTTGTATTAGAGTGTAATTCTGGTTTTCCTGAGTAATTATGGTATTTTTATTTTCTTTAATTAATTCAGTATAAATGATATTTAAAATTTCTTGTGTTATTGAAGAAGAACCGTGCCAGATGCGTACGTTGAGTCATACTTCCACACACAGAACAGTTACACTTGTGCTTTGGTTTCGTAGGTTTTTATAGTTGCTGGGGACTTAATTAATTAATTGTGTTAATCAAAATTTCCATTCATTCTTTGTTATTGTTCTAAGCAGTCAGATTGCGTAATAATACTAGTCAGGGCCAACCGTTTACGAGACTTCGTAATCGGACAAACAGCTACTAAAGCAGAAATTAAAATTAATTGCATTTTATTTTAATTAAGCCCCCATGCACTATACGTAGCCATCAAAATGGCGTTTGTAACGGAGGTGCTTCCCAAGCAGAGAGCTGTCGCTGAGTTTCTTTTGGTGGACAACAAGAGCATTGTAGATATTCATAGAGGCTTGCAGAATGTCTATGGAGACCAGGCAGCGAACAAAGGCACGGTGGGTCGTTCGGCGAGACGTCTGTCATCTTCGCAACAAGGTCGCGCAAACCTGTCCGAAATCCCGCGTGCCGGCCGGCTGCACACAGCTGTGACTCCTGCAGTGTTGGAACGTGCGGAAACACCAATTCGAGATGATCAATGGATTATCACACACCTCGCTGCTCAACTGGACGTCTCTGCTGGTAGTGCTGACAAACACTTCCACTCAAAGATGTGTGTCCACAGGGTTCCTCTCTGCCTAACAGGAGGAGGAGGAGGAGGAGATTAGTATTTAACGTCCCGTCGACAACGAGGTCATTAGAGACGGAGCACAAGCTCGGATTAGGGAAGGATGGGGAAGGAAATCGGCCGTGACCTTTCGAAGGAACCATCCCGGCATTTGCCTGAAGTGATCTAGGGAAATCACGGAAAACCTAAATCAGGATGGCCGGACGCGGGATTGAACCGTCGTCCTCCCGCATGCGAATCTAGTGTGCTAACCACTGCGCCACCTCGCTCGGTCTCTGCCTAACAGAAGACCACAAAGAGCAACGAAGGACCATCTGTACAACAATACTTGCGCGTTACGAGGCTGGGCGTGTCAATTTTTTGTCGAACATCTCACTGGCGATAAAACTTGGGTTCATCACTTCGAACCGGAAACAAAACGGTAATCCATGGAGTGGCGCCACACTACCTATTCTCCGAAGAAAAAGTTCAATGACGCACCCTCAGTCGGTGAAGTCCCCTGGGATTATTCGGTTTGATGTGCTCCCTCACACTGCAACATGGTGCACTGGAATCTTGAATAAAGCAAAACCCGCTTTCAGAAAAAAATGTTTTGCATTAATTACTGAACACAGTACATTCCTTACCGCGCGGAGTGTCTGCAACGCCACCTCGCTGCATTCATTCTTGCCACTGGCAGTGGTCAGAATGCTTTGGCTCATTAGTGTAAGTCCATCATCACCACCGATCCAGTTCCGTCAGTTCCTTCCCTATATTCGCCTGGCCAGTATTTTAACGCTTTCACCGACTTAGATAGTTAGTTCTATTTCTCCGCTTTACGTTCGTCGCACTATCTAACAGTCACCTCAGTTCCGATGATCGTTACACTGCCTCCCAGCTCCAACTCACATAGTGTCTTCTAGCTTCTTTTACTCTTTTCCCTTGGGAAAGATTTCTAAACTATAGCTTATCATCTTTTTTTCAGTGACGGTAAATGACAACTTTAGGATCTGTGACTGCAGTGTATTCCTCACATTTTAGACACACCTGTCATGTGATACTAGCCTGACATCGCCGGCCAAGCATTTCAAGCAGTCTAGCTGTGACTACGATATTAATGATCACTTGTTTCCCTAGTTCAGAAATGGCAGAAGACTTCATGTTGCTAGTATCTGGTATTCAACCATTTCCACCCCTACAATGACAATACCATGAGAGTATTGCCATCACCATTACACTGTAAATGATTCTATTGCATTCGGTTACATTAAGTTTGTTCGTTATGCACGGACAGTCCCATTCATTTTTCAACGACTCCAGTAAAGAATTTCTTTGATTTTAAAAACTCGTTTGACTGTTTCAATATTATTACCATTCCTTTATTAGTAATTAGTTCCTGATATACTATGAACTTTCAGTTGCATTATAAAATCACAAGGAAACTATATGATCGGGTAGACAATACAGTAGAAAGACGTAATCACCATTAATACTTGTAGTCATGAAAACTAAATGAAAAACTACGAACATGCAATTCTTATAATTGTTTCTAAAATTATGGACTTACTTTTTGTTTCTCTTTTCAAACCTTGGCAGACAACAAAAGCTACATTCGTACTACTTCACTGTTATGCACAGGAAATGAGTGTTGAGAATGAATTGATGATTTGCACACCCAAAATATCAACCAATTCGGTCTCTCTATTCCTTCAACGATCTGCAGTTCTTCTACAGATGTTGTATTTTGCCTTGCATCGCCATTATTATTTGTATTCTTTCCTGGTCCATTCGCGAATGATGCAAGGGAAAACTGTCGGTAAATCTCCTTATCAGCTTAAGTTTCTCTGACTCATCATTATGGTCTCCTCTTGAGGTTAATTGGAGAGAATCATTTGTGTTGCTTGATTCTTCTTAGATATAATTTTAACAGTAAACGTTTTCGTGACACACATCGTCTCTCTTGTAGCATCTGCCACTGGAGTTTGTTGTAAATCTGAAAAATGCTCTCGTTTTTACTAAGCGAATCTACGACGAAAGGTGCTCGTCTCATTTAAATCTTCGCTAATTCTTATATTAATCCAATCTGTTAAGCATCCCACACTGTGGCCCAATGCACAAGAATGGCTCGAACGAAGGTTTTGTAAGTATCTTCTTTCACGGATGAATTTACGAGTAACTTCCTCAATAACCTCAAGACTGTTGCTTCTTTCCAGCTATTTAATCGCAATACTTTACAATTATTTAGGCTGAGATTCCAATTGCAGTCCCTGCACGAATGGTTCATACTCCGTACGAATTTCTGCATTTCACCACAAGTTCATGTCGTTGCGACTTTGCTGTATACAACGGCATCTTACGCGAACAACCCGCCACAGCCACCCATATTATCCATCAAATTATTTACATAAATCGTGAACGGCAGAAGCCGTCTTATACGACTTTGATTACTCCTGAAATTTCTAGTAAAGTAAATAGTCCCATTGAAATAAGAGCAGGGGAGCAGGTGCCACAATCCTGCACCGCCGTTCTAGGCAAGGTTATGGTGCAGGTGGTTTGCCATTGCCTTCCTCCCACCTGATATGAATCGTCAAGTGCGTATCTGTGTCGTCGGGATGATTGATGAGTGCTTGCACAGTCTAACGATGAATTTGTGATGTTATGAATGAAAGGAAGGGAGAGGGTGAAATCCGATGCCAGCACATAGCCTATTCCTTGGGAATAGCAATAGGGGGCGTCGAGCTTAACGCCCTCATCCGGTGGATGGATCACCAACAACATGCCCTCACTTCATGAGACAATGCGGAAGGATGTAGATTTAACCTACGATACTGGTGCAAAAACTGGTGATCAGGGACGCCAACCCCCTTGTTGACCAAATACTGACAGTGAAAATTTCTTCCGCCACCAGGATCCGAACCGGCTTACCTACGAGTTGAGCTCCAACGTACGGGCGTGCGTTAGAGAACTCGGTAGCAGACGCGGTTTTCATCTGCTAGGAAGTTTCGAATTCCGTCACAAACTTGATCACATTGTAAATAAGCTCGTTTTTTGTTCACTATTCAGCAGTGTAAATCTGTATCTTACGGCTTTTGGAGTTCAAGGAACACGGCAGTCACCTGGTCACCGTTGTCTCCTTAGTGCAGGACGATCGCCACTTGCGAAAATCATTTTGATTCCTATATAAGTGGCTTCCGACGCTGATGTTAGCTGCTAACATCACTTCATTTTTTGCAGTGAAACGGGAGTGTAAATAAAATCTTAAGTAGAAAGCGTGACGATAAAAGCTAATACTCGACATCAGACGTGTTTTTGTCCCCTTAATTCACGCAGAGTGCAGCGGATGCGCGATTTGAGACGCGGGTAGCCTAGTCTGCAGGGGTCCTCAGTCTGGGCATCACACAGTCAACTACCTGTTTGCTGCCGTTCCGATTATTGACAACACATTTTCTCGTGATAAACGCAATAGTACATGTGATGTGGAATGGAGCACCTGGTTTTCTAAAGGTCTGAAGGTTACGTATATCGTTAATAGCTACCTACAATGACCAATGGTCGATTTTGTGAAATCGAATAGTTGCGAAATTACAGCTCGAGCGATTACGCAGATAAACGAGGAATACTCGTGCGAAAAAATTATTCCCAAACATCAAGAAAGACACATGAGAAATGGGTAAGACGATTACAGTAAACACACACGTGATAAACCATTAGTACAATTCAGAAATAGAAAAATAATTGTTAATTTTGCAGTATCAATTCAGAGAGAACTGTATAATTTAGATAATTTGGATTGAAGCATGTTAAAGGGCACTTAGCAGGTAAGTTTAAAAACAAAAAGTCAATAACATAGGAAGGGGCTATACGACCAACGTTGTTAGCGTCAGCAGGTCTCGTACGGTCAAGTCTGGAAGTACGAAGCACGTAAACGAATTGAAACCAAAAAGTTACACACTGCAAGTCTGAAAGTTAGATCTGCAGTAATGAATATGCACCTTCTCTTCCAACTTCATTCTTCCCTTCGCCACACTTCATACAACTGAAAAGTAGGCAACTGTTTCTTATGTAGCCAACTTGCGGTTGTAGAATAGTATAACGAACGGTGATTACAGGTACATGGACACGGGAACAGCAGGGCGAGAATAAGAAGATGGTGAAAGAAAAGGCCGGATATGACAGCTTATGTCAGCATCGGCCAAGCGGTGTAGGTGGAGATGGCCGAAGTATTACCACTGATGGGATCTCTCTACAGTTCGTGTTCGAAACGTTTCTACCGCTGCGAATGCTTTGGGACGGAAGACATTCAATTAGCTGTGCAAAATAATTGCTGGACAAACAAACCGCCACGTGGCAACGGAAACTGTACGACAAAGTTGATAAATTAACGTTAGATATTTCATTCGTTTCCTTCAACAATGCACGTTGTACGCTTCACATATACGCTGTCGAAAGAACGAAACCAGAAATACGCCACCGAGGTGTCTGACTTGTACACGGTACCCAAAAGTCAGTGACGCCGATAGTTCGTAAGTCGCTGATTAGCTGAATCCGGCGGGGAGCATCACTCGCTATACAGGGCGTAAAAACAGGCACTGCCAAACTCCCAAGAAACGTTCCTCACACACAGGAAAGGAAAATGCATTACTTCCATAACGTGAGGGTCGTTCAATAACTAAATGTTTTTCTCAGAACCTTTCTATCCTGTAGAGTTAGAATTTCAGGAAAATGTCAACATTCTACATGACGTTCTATGCCCTTACGCCAGCGTTGAATAAGACATTTTTTCACTGCATGAATCTCGATCTTATCATCTTCAAAGAGGGTCCCACGTACGGAACACTTCAGAGGCCCAAACAAATGCGAGGCCGTGAGTGGCAGGTCCGTGGTGTAGCGAGGATGGGGCTGTGACAGGACATTCCTAACAGCGCCGGTCATGGAGCTCAGTTTCTGCGTTTCCTCGTGCTTTAATTCTCCTTGCCCATCGGCCAAAAGTACTCCTACAACCTGCACCTTTACCATACACTGCAAGCATACGATTATGAATATTCACTGAGGTTTCTTTCTCCGTATCCAAGAAATCAATTACAGCACGTTGCTTGTAGTTAATGCTTTGCTTAGACACCACTACGATATGTCACTACTGCTCTGCTATCAGTAGGAATTGTTTGTAACTTCGCACAGATACAGAATAAACATAAAATCTGAACTACCTCCGAGAACGTTTATCTACATGTATCTATATTAACTGATGTAAACGCAAATAAATAAAAAAAATTGGGCCATAATTTATTGAATGAACATGTCGAACTCGTTTTCTACAACCCTTCAAAGTACATTAATTTTAGGAAACACACAGTTAGCACTGACACATTGAAATGCCACTACAGTGTTTTTCTAGTTAAGAAAAATTACACAGTACCTTTTAGTGTATTCTGTTGCAACACTGCTTCCAATTTGTAATAATATTTATAGCTAAATAGCTGGTAAAATTCTTTGACAACACTATAATGTTTCACTCAATGATGCCAGGAATAGAAAGTTAGAACATGTTAAATTTATAACCAGCTCAAATAACATCACAAAGAGAGAAAGAAGGTGATGACTTTTACACCACGCCGTCCTAGTATCAAAACTATTACACACTAATACACTGAACTGCACCAATAAAAAATATACTTAAGTCTTTTCAAAGGCGCTGAGCACTGCTTTTAACCTCTAACGAGAATTGCTACAGTACAATAAACTTGCAGATTTTCATTGTGGCTCAGATGTCGAAGTATCGTCATACTTTGTCAGCACAATAGATCTTGCTGCAACGGAATGCATGCCATAAGCCGGCATACAACAACTTCGAACTGGCCCATAAAATATATACAGCCACTTGTTCTTCCTTGGATACGAGATGGTTAAAACACTGCAGAATCAATAATAGCAACTTTACCATGTCCATCCGAGGCTTTTACAACAATTATGCTCAATTTTACCACCACAACGTAACATAAGTGTTCACCATTTTACACGTCTCTCGAGACTGCCTTCCACTTTTACTCAGAGAAAGTTCTAGCGAGTAAAAAAGAGGCACTTTTGCCGCCAAAACACTCTCGCGTGGAAGTTCCTACTGATTATGTATTAAAACTAAAGTTAAGGTACACAATTCACTATTTAGAAAGTAAAGTTCAAAAATATACTTACGATTGAAGAGTACTCATTTATCTATCTAGCGGCTAGGTGAGCTCATTTTATCGCTGCTACCGCTAGATGGAAGAAGCATACTGTGCTTGCTCTAACACCTCACTGCCTTCTATATATTGCTATCTATCTGTGCACGGCTGATACTTACAATAACCAGTTACGGAAAAATTCTCTATTATTGAAATTAAGCAGTTTATACAAGTTGGTAATGATACTTGTATCGTTACAACATACCAGGTGTACCGGTATGAAATGGGCGTTTTTTTGGGAAAATGAGACACTAATTTTGAATTGAAAAGTAAAAACATTTTATTCAAAGTACTGACCATTGCTTTCTATACATTTTGACCACCTTTCTGGCAATTTGTGGACACCACGCACATAGAAATGTTCGTCTTTTGAAGCAAACCAATCAGACACCGAATTTTCGACTTCTTCGTAGGAATCGAAGTGTTCTTCAGCCAATGCGTGCCCCATTGATGAAAACAAATGGTAGTCGGAAGGGGCCAAGTCTGGTGAATACGGCGGGTAGGGTAGCAGCTCCCAACCAAGTGTTTTGATTGTATCCTGAACCGGTTTTGCTTTGTGTGCAGGTGCATTGTTGTGTAAAAAAATTACTTTGCCATGTCTTCTGGCCCATTCTGGTCTTTTTTCGATCAATGCATAGTTCAAATTGATCATTTGTTGTCTGTAGCGATTAGTATCAACAGTTTCACCGGGTTTTAGAAGCTCATGATACACCACACCTTTCTGATCCCACCAAACACAGAGCATTGTCTTCTTGCCGAATTGATCTGGTTTTGCAGTCGATGTTGATGGTTGTCCCGGATTAACCCATGTTTTTTCCCGTTTAGGATTCTTAAAATAAATCAATTTTTCATCGCCAGTAACAATTCGATGCAAAACTGACTTTCTTTCATGTCTTTGAAGCAAAATTTGACAAATGGTTTTTCCGTTTTCCATTTGTCTTTCTTTCAATTCATGTGGCACCCATTTTCCACACTTTTGGAACTTTCCCATAGCTTTCAAACGGTCAGAAATTTTTTTTGTGCAACATTTAGCATGGCTGCCACTTGCTTCTGACTCAAAGTATCATCTTCATCCAATATTGCTTGCAATTCAGCGTCTTCGAACTTTTTTGGTGGTCTTCCATGTTCTTCATTTCTCACATCAAAACCATTATTTCTGAACCGTTGAATCCATCTTTTGCATGTTGCTTCTGATAGAGCATGATCACTATATGCCTCGACAAGCATTCGATGCAACTCTGCATCACTTTTTTTTTCAAATGAAAACAAAAAATTGATGCTTTCCGCAAATCATCACTTTCTGGTACAAAATTCGACATTGTTAACACGATGAAAACATATGATGTTGTTTGTTCCATGACTTGATGTATACTAAATATCTTTGACAGATGTCATACCAACCAAACAAAAAAAAATTAATGCTCGTTCACAACAAATGTTCCCTATCGACAAATTTGTATCTTGACGCTCATTTCATACCGGTACACCACGTATACTGAGGTGACAAAGTCAACGGATAGCGATATGCAGATACACAAATGGCGGTTGTATCGTGTACACAAGGTATAAAACGGGAGTGCTTCAGCGGAGCTGTTTTTTGTAACAAGTGATTCACATAAAAAGGTTTACGATGTGATTGTGGCAGGACGATGGGACTTTGAATGCGGAATGGTTGTTGGAGCTAGACGCATGGGACATTCCATTTCAGAAATCGTTGGCGAATTCAATATTCCGAGATCCACAGTGTCACGAGTGTGCCGAGCACACCAAATTTCACGCATTACCTCTCACCACGCACAACTCAGTGAGCGAAGGCCTTCACTTAACGGCAGAGAACCGCGGCGTTTGCGTACACAGTCCTAACAGACAAGCAACACTGAGTGAAATCACCGCAGAAATCAATGAGAGATGAACGACGAACGTATCGGTTAGGGCACTGCGGCGAAATCTGGCGTTAATGGGCTATAGTAGCTGACGACCGTCGCGAGTGCCTTTGCTAACAACACTACATCGCCTGCAACGCCTCTACTGCGATCGTGAACATATCGGTTGGACCCTTGAAGACTGGAAAGCTGTGATGATCACATGAGTGCTGATTTCAGTTGGTAAGAGCTGATGGTAAGCTTTGAGTGTGACGCGGACCCCATGAAGCCGTGGATCCAAGTTGTCAATAAGACACTGTGCAAGCTGGTGGTGGCGCCATAATGGTGTGGGCTGTGTTTACGTAGAATGGACTGCGTTCTCTGGTCCAACTGAACCGATCACTGATTGTTCGGCTACTTTGAGAGCATATGCAGCCACTCATATTCACAAACAACGATGTCATGTCACCGGGTCACAACTGTTAAGTGATTGGTTTGAAGAACATTCTCGACAATTCGAGCGGATGATTTGTCCACCCAGACCGTGGGACATGAATCACATCAACGTTTATGGCAAACAATGGAGAGGTCAGTTCGCGCACATCATCCTGCACCGGGAACACTCGACTTGTCGAGTCCGTGTCACGTGGAATTGCTGCACTATGGCAGGCAAAAGGAAGTCCCACACTATATCAGGAGGTATCCCATCACTTTTGAAAGCTCAGTATGTATCAACCCGTCGTACCATTCATTCTCGGACGCGACGAGAGTATTGCGTCTGACTTCTGAGCCTTCCACAATATGTACACGAAGATATACTGCATCTTGTACCGAGGTTCGATACACAAGAGTTTTCAAATACCAACACAAATTAAAATCTCATTGATTTAAGTCCTGAGAACGTAGAGAGACCACGAAACTGATCTACCTCTTCCTAAAATAATAAACTCCATCAGGCGTAAGAAATAGGGCATTTTGAACATTCTACGTAAGAAAGAGTGTTTCGTGTCGTATGTCTCTCTACCTGGATGTTTCTAGTGACTACTGTATTATGAAGAGTTGTAAAAAAATGAGTTCTAAGATGGGAATGGTTCAATCCGACATGTCGACTCCTACCCTGAATTTTTTCACACAGGAAGAATACGCTGAAAGGAATGCACTATCAAAATTTTAGCTACAATTATTTTTTTTAATGTTAAAGTTAGTAATTTTTGCCGCACGAAGAACACACGCGAATTTCGAGCACTTATCTACACCAAAAATGTCTCAAATGATTAATTTTTTGAATAACTTGCAGTTCATATCGACAGCTAAGCTGTTGCAGATGTAGTTATTACACAAGTGACTAGCACAGGAAATAAAATCACGGCAGTCTATGATGTTACATTACAGACGACCTACATCAACTGGGACCTTAATTTGTTGACAGGAAATATTCTATAACAATACCTGTAGCACAGTTCTTATGGCAATTTATGAATAACGTATATTTTGCTAACGATGCAACAGTCTCTTGTTTATTTGCTGTTGTCATCACAAACATGTGAAGCATAATATTGGATGACGAAAACAATCTGTTTCTTTATCGAGAGGCTGAATCATTTCCGGGTGGAAACCAAATTACATTAAGTCGTTTCGTCGTCCTCCTAAAGACAGAGGTGTCGTTATGTCTAGGCCAACAGTCCAACAAAAGCTATGAATTATTGTCTGTAAATGGTACAAAGACGTTTCGAATGTAGGACTGAAAATTATTCTTTCTCATTTTTCGTAATTCTGTTACATCGATTACAACATTTTTTGCAAAAAAAAAAAAATCTGGTTTTAAATTTTTTGTCCAAATTTGCTGTGATGTTCATGAAGACAGATAAAGTTGCGGAAACGGTAATCCGCTGATACTTAACATTTGCATTCTTTATACGAATATGACGTAGCATTCATCGACAGCACAAGTGAAACTGTCTTTTTTTCGAACGAAACGATAAAATGCGGTTTGCACGCAGTTCGATTGGCATTATAAAGAGCACTTCAGGAGATAACTGGAACACGTCAACTACGAATTTCTCTATAGTATTGTCCATTAATGTCGCCTTCTCTACACGTTTACTTGAAGTAAAATTCGTAATATTGCGGTTTTATTTTCCGTATGATTTGCTGCATATGTTTAACCAGTTGAAGACGCTTGGAAATCAGTAATGTTTATTTTACTTGCAGTTCGTACGGCATAATCTAGATCTCCTGCAGTATCGGTGCATTTACTCTCAAGAGAATTTCTAAATCTTTCGAACAGTTTTTCTTTCACACTTTTGCAAGTTTTGTTTGGCATATATTTCGTACTTCTTGTAAATCTTTCTTGCGTTTATAGAATTCACGTTCAAATTTTCTCCTTCGTTTCCTTTATCGCTAAAAGCTGTTACGAAACATGTTTTCTTTGGGCTACGAAGATACTCTATTTTTGCTCTGGACTTTAATTAGCACAACATTCATCGTTCGAATCACAATTCACAGAATCGTCAGAGTAATTTCATGTGTCTAACGAAATGTCGATTATCATTCGAATGAATGTCCAAGAAATTAACTAGTAAATAACACATAGATAGGTCTTCAGGAGAAGTAGGTGATTTCGACTACATACCACATCCTTCATACCTCATTTTTGCAAGATCGGGAACATTAATTAGATTCTACATTACTGAGAAACTCTGAACATGCACAAAGACAGATGCAAGCATATACGAAGAAAACAAAAAGAAAATTAAGTTTTATCTCCACTGTTAATACTTACCGATACCGCAAAGGCAACTGATAATAATTAAGAATAGTAAATGAGTTGTAAATTCGAGAGAACAGTAACTGTGAACAACTGTACCGGAGGAACTATCAACGGAAACAAATTCGCTTTACAAATTACGATCAAGTTGCACCGTGTTAACTGTTTACCGATGGGCTGTCAGCAGAGGATGTATGCCTGCTGTGTTGCGCATGCTCTGTCTGCTACAGCTACGGTAGGGGTGACCTTTTCTCCAGCCACATGACGAGTTACGAATTTTGCAATTTTCCACATTTTTAGAAATATTTCCAGTGTGTGTTAACGGCCAAAATTTTGATGCCGTGTTTCTTTCGGTGTATTCTTCCTGTATTTCCAGTTGGATAGTTCCATCGTAAGACGGGAACAAAGGATTTCCGGACCCATATCCGTATTAAATTTTTTTCTTCTTCAGTGTGTCAGGAAAGAGTCCCTAAGTTCGATCGCACTTTTTTCACGCTATAAATTATTTGTGATACCCCCATAATGTGTCTCGGATAATACTCTAGTGACCTTATATCTGCTGCAGGTCGGTGGCTACTTTCAGCTGCAAGGGTCCTGAAAAAAGAGGAGATATGTACAACTGATACTCAAAAAATAGATGATTATACGCGATAAATTGAAACTGTGTGCCACGTGGGTACTCGAGTCCAGACAACAGCTTTTCGCGGACAAAGGTTTATTAACTGAGGTATCCGAACGTGATGGTCGGGTAGAAATGAAGCGTCAACTTACCACTGGCACCAGTCTGTTCTTTCCAAATGCAACGGAGGCTCTCCCGAAACAATTCATATCTTCCGGCGAAGATCAGTTTTACAACCACTGGGTGCATTTGTTGGACATTATTACAAATAAATTATATCCGCTGTCCTAGGATTATTTTATTGAAGAAAGTTGCGAAAATGTGAAGCAAGATGGAAGTTCAACATCCTGTCAGCAACGATGGCATTAGAGACGGTATGCACTCTCGGATGGGATTGGAATTGAAGTAGTTGTCAAGCGTGTACTTCCAAAAGAAATCTGTGGACGTTTACCTTTACCGACTTAGGAGAAGCAAGGGAAGTCCAACTGTGAATGCGCTGCAAAATTTATCATCCCGCTACTTCCAGCGGCCGTCCCGTTCCTTAACCAATGCGCCATCTCGTTCGGTAACACCTGTGGAGTTCCCTGCCGCCCTAAGGACCCAATGTATGAGAGACGCTCAGTGGATATCAAATTTTATATTAGTCTAGAAAATGATATGAATTCTTTATGCCGTATAATTTGGCTAACTGAACGACATTCAGTGGTGGTTAAATTAGCACAAAACATGGCTGACAACACCGCCAAATCATCCACCAACACGTTTATCGGGCATCGACCACAGATATTAATCGCACGTCGTGAACACGTAGTATTTATTGTTGAAGGTTTCTTGTCGTAAGAATGGAAGAAACTTCTTGAAGAAACAAATCCACAGCCGGAAAAAATAGAAATAGCACTTCGTAAAGTAAACGGAAAAAACATAATTCTCATCGCTAAACACTACTGAAAACACAACGCTATGGTGTCTTTAGGGAGTATAATAATTATCTATGTATCCAGTATCTTAGGGAACACATCTTTCGGCAGCTGATGACTCAGACGACCGTGGCGTCGCGCCTGGGTTTCAGATGTTACTGAGCATAATGAAAACATACGTACTATAGATCTTTGACCATCGATTTAGGAGGCTTTCTATGTTGATGAGAGATTCAGTAGTTCGCAAGTTTTAAAGCCATTGTTCTTCAACGCTAAAGAAATCGACAACGCAGACAGCGACAGAGGCATCTGCACTGTCACCTCAGGTAGAGCAGTCATCAGCCACAGGCTGGTATGTCCACCACAGTGATGCGGTGTGCATGGTCCTTTTGAATGTTTATTTACGTTAAGCACGTTAGTGATGCGATATTTTGTCGTGTTTAACGTCACGAAATGCGTAGTGCTGCATGTCCAACTGAAATTCGCCCAAAAACCTCAGTGCCAATGTTACTTAGAAAATGTGCATGCAGACGACGCTTCCTGATGTAAGCGGAAATCAGACAAAGATGGACACACTATGTATTAAATGAATAAAAAATGAAACCCATATAAAAAAATGTGCAATTTTACTAGGTGTGAAGACGGATCTGAAGTATCTGAAACAACCTTTTTTTCGTATTTCGATATCTCTTTTTTCACTAAATTCGATGACGACTTTCTAAGAAGTTTGAAACAGTATTGACACTATGTGTGATCTTATGCTGGAAAGATAAATGAAAGAATTTTGTACGAATATATTGTCTCGAGGCGACGAAAAATAACAAAATCTTTCTCGACCTTCCAGCCAAATCAGGTGGTTACACATCCACGGCCTTTCAGACGAGTACAGCTTGCACACTGTCATCGCTTGAGAAAGGCCGACGTGCACCCGTTCGAAAGCTCGTGTACGAGTACGTTTAATCACTTGAGGAGGATGAAAGTTCGAGAAAATTCAAAAAGAATTTTATTTACGAGCGGGTGAGTGTGTTCCCCTAAGGCAGTCAGGCTACGGTGTGGGAAAGCCGGCGGCCGGCGCCAAGCGAGCGCGGCAGCCGAGGCGTGGCGAGGCGGCGGCGGGCGGCGGGCGGCCGGCGGTCGCGGCCAGTGCTCCTCCAGACACCGGCTCGGCTGCGCTCTGGCGCCCGCGCCCGCGCCGCTGGATCGGCTGACGTCACCGCGCTGCACAAACAGCATATCGATCACGTCACACGGGCGTCGCGTCGCGCCGCGCGCCACGTGCCGCCGGCCAAACCACGCCACGACACGCATCTGCCCAGCCCTAGCACAACTGCTCTTTAAATGCCGCCGCAGCTGTCGCTGACACCGCCAGCTCTCGGGCCGCTACCGCTTACCAGCCTCCGCACCCAGTGTGGCTATATCGCGACTGTTCCTTACTCGTTGACATCAGTAAATTTCAGAGGCTTGCGCCGGTTATGTAGTTCGGTAGCTAACTCGTGACGAGAAGACACTGCCTGACAAAAATACACTAACAGAAAAAAACTGCAACACCAAGAAGGTGCTGTGACACATAAACGGAAGTTGGTAGGCGGTTTTCTACATCTGAAAGATGATCTCGTTTCAAAATTCGCGCCACACGCATGAGAGGATGCAAATCAGCTTTCCTTTAAATACGCGCTGTAACTGTCGTGAGCGTTAGTTACCTTTGAGATTCGACGTGATGAGTTGACGTTAGCTAAGGCGCTGCAGTCATGGACTGTCCGGCTGGTCCCAGCGGAGGTTCGAGTCCTCCGTCGGGCATGGGTGTGTGTGATTGTACTTAGGATACTTTAGGTTAAATAGTGTATAAGCTTAGGGACTGATGACCTTAGCAGTTAAGTCCCGTAAGATTTCACACACATTTGAACATTTTTTGAAGTTGACGTTAGCCAAAATGCGACAAAGACGCCATTATCAGCACCTCGCTGAGTTTGAACGAGGTCGTGTAATAGATCTACTAGAAGCTGAACTTCTCTTGTACGATATAACAGAAAGACTTGGCAGGAATGTAGCTACAGTACATCATTGCTGGCAGCGATGGTCACGGGAATGTACGGTTGCAAGACTGGGCTCCGGACGGCCACTTGGCACTACCGAGAGGGAAAAACATCGTCTTAGGCGCGTGGGTCTGGCACATCGTACTGCATTTCCAGTGGCAACTTGAGCAGCACTTGGCGCCAGAGTGACGCAACCAACTGTTATAAATCGGTTGTAATGTGCATTCTACTGACCTCCAGACTTCAGTGCTGGCAAGCGAGAGTTTAAAGGAGGGCCGGCTGAGGTCTGTTGTGTTTTGTAATGAAATCTGGTTATACCTCGGTGCCAGTGATGGCTGCGTGTCGCTTAGAAGTAGGCAGGTGAGAGCCCCCAACCAACCTGTCTCCGCGCTAGACGCACGGGACCTACAACTTGAGTTACGGCCTGGGGTCCGCTTTTGTATGACAGTAGGAGCACTCTCGTGGTTATCCCGAGCACCCTCAGTGCAAATCTGTCCGCCAGTCTGGTAATTCGACCTGATGCGCTGCCATTCATTAACATCATTCCAGGAGATGTTCCCAACAGGACAACCCATCATGCTCTACAGAGTATCGACATGTCGCCTTGGTCTTCTCGATCATCCATTCTGTCCCCAATATGGCACATACGGAACATCATCGGATAACTCCAGCGTCATCCAAAACGCCGACCGCGGTGGCCACGCGGTTCTAGGCGCTGCAGTCCGGAACCGCGCGACTGCTACGGTCGCAGGTTCGAATCCTGCCTCGGGCATGGATGTGTGTGATGTCCTTAGGTTAGTTAGGTTTAAGTAGTTCTAAGTTCTAGGGGACTGATGACGTCAGATGTTAAGTCCCATAGTGCTCAGAGCCATTTGAACCATTTAGCCATCATCCAAAACCAGTCTTAACCGTCCCTGGTCTGACTGAGCAAGTGCAACAAGCATGCAGCTCCATCCCATAAAATGACATCCGACGCCTGTACAACACAATACACTTACATTAACCCGTCACATTCCAAAGTTAATCACTCAAATATCTTCCCTAGACAAATGTATTCTGGAAATTTCATTATTCAACATTAATTATTTTTTGGTGTTGCGATTTTTTTCGGTCAGTGTAGTTTAGCACTGAGAAGGAGAAGATGAAACGAAATGAAGCTTTACGGGTTGAGAAGGAATGTGACCTTATTTCACTGATTACAAAATGAGTCAAATTTGTAAAGAACATGGAAGTATGAGTCCACTGATCGGTATGACGTAGCGCCCCTGATCGGTATGGCGTAGGGCGCCATAAAGCCGTTGTCCGGAGCTCGTGGTCTAGTGACTAGCGTTGCTGCCTCTGGATCACGGGGTCCCGAGTTCGATTCCCGGCCGGGTTGGGAATTTTCTGTGCCCGGGGACTGACTGTTTCTGTTGTCCTCGTCATTTCACCACCACCACCACCACCACCACCACCACCACCACCATCATCATCATCATTCGTCATAGTAGCTCGAATGGACTGCGTGAAAAATTGGACTTTGTACGCTGATGGCCGAGCAGTGGAGCGCCCCACAAACCAAACATCATCATCATAAAGCCGTTGTGTCTTGCCATGAGGCAAGTTGGCCCACAGCTGTTGTAGCTGACAGCCGTCAAGCTCGCTGACGATTGACATCTGCGCTAGTGCAGAACCGTGATTTATCGCTGAACAGAAAAACTTCGAACAGAGCTATTTTTGTTGTAGTGTTAACGGCAGCCTACGCATGGAGCAATATTTCCCTTGTCTGGTTGACGCTAGTCCCTTACCAAGGGTGCTGGATTACACGGAATGTGGCAGGGAGTCGATTACTTGTGTCCGGCTGCTGCTGGTCTCCGACCAACGGTGCGCGATGACACAAAATGTTGCTGGCAATGTATTACCTGTTCTCGGATAGCAGGTGCAGATGTACTTGGTGCACAATTTAATTATCCACCCTCGTTGTGTTCAGACGTGGTCCACTGGAACCTTGACGACAAGTATGCCTTCCCTCACGCTCCCCATGCAGTCCAACACTGGGACACTGTCACATCTGAATGCCCCGTAAATCTGGATACTTCACAATTGAAGCAGCCAGCCAAATGGAAATCCGCAATGAGGCCCCTTGCTAACTCTCTCAGCAGCTAATAACGCTGTCTCAAGACGAGTAAGTGGTATCTCCGCGTCCTTCACAGTGATCACTCAACACCTGACATTGTTCACGCCTTTTACATAACCTACCAGGCCTAGTAACAATACTAAATATGAACAACACTAACATTACCAATGGCCGTTCTACCTATCACAGAGAATTCAAGGCGTAATAATTTACATACCGGTGAAGGTATGTACGTGCACAAGTTACACTGACATCCTAATGTGAACAGAAAGATCTAACCTTTCTATGGACGTCCACACACTGAAGCTGGTATCAATGACCACGAGGCACTCGTGGCAACAATTATTATCGAGTACAACTGCGAGCAAAACATGTAGAAAGTTTTACATGTTCAGTAAACTACATAAAGAGGCAACAGTGTCAACTCGAAATACAGCTCTGGGCAGTCGTATGTACAGCAACTGCGACTCAAATTTTGAAAAGTAGTGGACTAAGCACTGGATAGAGACGTACCTCATACGAGAGTTCGTGACGGGAGGGATCGTCTATGGTACGCAAGGAGAAAAAACGGAAAGGCAGAAAGTAATTGAACATAACTACATAGTCCCTTAGTGTTTCAATTTACAGCTGTTCTCTGCATGACGAGTTTCTCGCGATAATTGTGTATACTTTTCATAGTATAGAAAATTAGTCCTATCCATAACTGGGAACGCTGTGGGATATGAGTCCGTGTTAAAAGGGACCAAAGGCGGTGTGATCAAATGTATCCGGATACCTGGATGAAAATGACTTACAAGTTCGTGACGCCCTCCATCGGTAATGCTGGAATTCAGTATGGTGTTGGCCCACCCTTAACTTTGATGACAGCTTCCACTCTCGCTGGCATACGTTCCATCAGGTGCTGGAACGTTTCTTGGGGAATGGCAGCCCATTGTTCACGGAGTGCTACACTGAGAGAGGTATCGATGTCGGTCGCTGAGGCCTGGCATGAAGTCAGCGTTCCAAAACATCCCAAAGGTGTTCTATAGGATTCACTTCAGGACTCTGTGCAGGCCAGTCCATTACATATATGTTATTGTCGTATAACCACTCCGCCACAGGCCGTGCATTATGAACAGGTGCTCGATTGTGTTGAAAGATGCAATCGTCATCTCCCCAGCGGGAAGCAAGAAGGTGCTTAAAACATCAACAACAAGGGGTGCAAGTGCCCTCCATGGAAATAACGACCACACTATAACACCACCGCCTCCGAATTTTACTGTTGGTACTACACACGCTGGCAGATGACGTTCACCGGGCATTCGCCATACCCACACCCTGCCATCGGATAGCCACATTGTGTACCGTGAATCGTCACTCCACACAACGTTTTTCCACTGTTCAATCGTCCAATGTTTACGCTCCTTACACCAAGCGAGGCGTCGTTTGGCGTTTACCGGTGTGATGTGTGGCTTATGAGCAGCCGCTCGACCATGAAATCCAAGTTTTCTCACCTCCCGCCTGACTGTCATAGTACTTGAAGTGGATCATGATGCAGTTTGGAATTCCTGTTTGATGGTCTGGACAGATGTCTGCCTATTACACATTACGACCCTCTTCAACTGTCGGCGGTCTCTGTCAGTCAACATACGAGATCGGCCTGTACGCTTTTGTGCGGTACGTGTCCCTTCACGTTTCCACTTAACCACCACATCGGAAACAGTGGACCTAGGGATGTTTAGGAGTGTGGAAATCTCGCCTACAGACGTATGACACATGTGACTTCCAATCACCTGACCACGTTCGAAGTCCGTGAGTTCTGCGGAGCGCCCCATTCTGCTCTCTCACGATGTCTAATGACTACTGAGGTCACTGATATCGAGTACCTGGCAGCAGGTGGCAGAATAATGCACCTAATATGAAAAACGTATGTTTTGGGGGGGTATCCGGATACTTTTAATCACATAGTGTATCTCGACTGCCTTTCAACTTGTACGCCAAAGAAGAGGAACAAAGAGCAAGAGGAACAGGTACAAATATTAAGATTTGCCAAAAACGTGTTCGTCTTGGCGAGACGCGCAGAAGACTTAGATCACCTGTTGAATGAAATGGACAGAAAGCTTTGTTAGTACGGAATATCGAAAAAAAAAAAAACGTTCAAATGTGTGTGAATCCCTAAGCGACCAAACTGCTGAGGTCATCAGTCCCTAGTGTTACACACTATTTAGACTAACTTCTACTAAGAACAACACACACACCCATGCCCAAGGGAGGACTCGATCTCCGGAGGGAGGGGCCGCGCAATCCATGACGTCGCTGGCGGGAATATCGATTACGGATAAACATAGAGAAATAAAAAAGGTGAACAACGACTCGCTTAACATTGAAATTAGCAACGACGCGGTAGTAGAAATAATGAGAGGAAGATTTCACTTCCTGTCGATGACTAGATCATTAAAATCGAAGGAAAAGCTCGGATGGGAGAAGAATGGAAAGGGAAAAATACACGAACGGGAATGAAAAAACGATGCATACGAACAGACGATTGTAACATTTGGAAATTCTTTTATTTCAGTGGACCATGCGTAATAGCAAGTAACATCTCAAAATATGAGCTCTATTTTCAGATTAAGCCGTCTGAAGGGAACGAAATGTGACAATACGAAAGAGCAAATTAGAAGGCGACCACCGCGACTGCGACGAGGGTCGGGAGCTGAATGTGGCCATTCCCTTTAATGGCTCCGGAGAAGATTCCAGGGGAAGAACTAGAACTAGAACACGGCGCGTGCCAGGCATCTGTAACCTCGATGTCACACGCCTTTCGCCAGACACTGTATCGTCCGCCTGGAGATGATGTCTCGTATTTATAGCGAAATGTGGTACTAGACAAGAACGGTAAAGATTAGATACACAGATCGAGTACCGAAAGTAGTGGTACTGAATGGCACTGGGAAGGTAAATAGGGTTAAGTAAAAACGTTACATACCTAATCGCGTGCAACACAGACTTGGAATTTTCACTGTGTTCTCCAGGGTAGATTGGACTCTCTTGAAGTAGTTATCGAGCGAGATGTCGCAATAGTATGACACTGGGCTCTTTTTGGAACTATGAGGGTTCAAATCCCCGTTCTGCTATCCTGATGTAGCTTTACCGTGGATTCTCTAAACTGATTAACACACGTGCACGACCAGTTTCCTTCCAAGATCCAAGATTGTGCTCTGTCTCTAATGTTCTCGTCGTCAGCGGGACGTTAAATCTTACTCTCCTATCCTACGATCCCTGTTGGATGGGGTAAGACACTACACTCGCCGAACCACTCGGTGGTTTCGTGTCAGCCAGTCTCTCCAAGCTGACGAGACGCAGCCCAGTCCGGCGAAACACGTGGGAACCGAGTTTCATAGTGCAGCGCTCCAGCTCTTGGTTGATCTTGCACGCGCTGCTGTCGAGCAGCACCTTCCGCTGTTCCCCACAGCCGTGGATCTAGGTGCTACATTCAGCTCCCAGCCCACATCACAATTATTTGCTGTTTCAGCCTTCCCTTTTTTCTCTTCTTACAGATGCCTCAATCTTTTAAAACTGCCATGCAAAATAAGTGTCATATTTTTTGCATTTTACTTGTTTTTACACGCTGGTACACAGACGGAAAATCATTTTGGTGTATTATAACCATCTGTTCGCATGCTTCTTTTTTCTCCTTTGTCTACGCGTACCGTTCATGGTTTACACAAACACACTCTACGTCACGATCGATCAGCGAGTATTCGTTCCGCACGTATCTCCTCTGGTCTGTTGCAAGCAGTTTTAACAATTAAAGTAAAATAATAAGGCCCCTTCATTGTGTTTGAAAGTTATTAAAGCCTTAATGCAAGGTGTGAGAGCGATAAGATAGTTGCACCAAACAGCTAGTGCTGGTATGGCAGGGATCATACAACGCAACTGACGACATCAGTAATGGAGTTGCGCGAACGAGTGATCGGCTGAATGTAATTTATCAGGGCTGTGGATTTTCACACTTCACAAATTTATTTCCTAATCATGAGATCATTCTTCAAGCCAACTAGACTCACGCACGATTTGATTGGCCACATAACAACTCTTGAACTCAGTTTTGAATTACAAGACAGAGATATCCTTAACAAATGGAAAGTAATGGCATTCAAGGAAGTGTAGCCAGTTTGTTCAATGCTTGTAACTGAAACACCATAATCGAATACTTCAGCATACTTAACTACTTACTGCGGTATCCACCACTATTAAAGCTCCGCACTGAGCAGCGGCGCGCTCCATTAGGCGCGGCCGAGAAATGCATCGTCGGCCGCACTTCTCCGTGTGCGGCCCGCTACTAAAGGCCTGGGTAGACAGAATCCGGCCTGCCGCTGCGACGGACGGCGCAGCAGTGGACCGTACCCGTCAGCGGCCAGGGACGCCACACAGGCAACGGCCGGCCGCAGCGACTCTTGATGCCTCAGCTGTTACACTGTGGAAAGGGCCGAACGCCATTATTAAGCCTGCATGCGTAGCTCGATTGTCTTGCCGTTAGACGATTTGGAAGCTTCACGCGGGACACGTTATCTCTGCGCGAGGTTTTTTTTAAGTGCAGACATGAGTATCTCGCACTAGCGATACGAAATGGCACCAAGAAGAGGAAATGTTGGGTGCATGACATTAATAGCAAGAGAGAAAGCCTAGGAGAATACCATCGTCTGTGTATTGATCTAGAGTTTGAAGAAGATAGTTTCTTCAAATATTTTATTATGTCGCGAGAATGTTTCCAGGAACTGCATCGCCTGAAAAAAGGTAGCACCGAGAAGTGCACAATGAACTGGAGAAAGCCAATTGATACAAGGCGCAGACTAGCCATTTGTTTGAGGTACTGTTGTTGATAATTCTTCCGGGTTATAACGCCGTGGTCCATGGAATTCTTCAGTTCCTAACGTTTCGTCCAATACTACGTTGGACATCTTCAGAGGTATGGCTGGTCCTGCTGAGTCCTGCCGACGGGACTCAGCAGGACCAGCCATACCTCTGAAGATGTCCAACGTAGTATTGGACGAAACGTTAGGAACTGAAGAATTCCATGGACCACGGCCTTATAACCCGGAAGAATTATCAACAACAGTACCATCCGGTCGTGAAAGCCTTCATTGTATGTTTGAGGTATGTTTTACCATTTGTGGCCTCTTTGTGCTTCAAACAGAAGTCATATAATTTATTCCATTTCAATTTTGCTGTATCATATGAAAGGTTCAGCAGAAGTAAGTGCTGTCCCACAACGTAGTTACGAGTGGAGTGATAAATTTATCTGCAGTGTTTACGAATACAGCAAACGATAGTAACATCTAGTTCCGTATGTCCCGCTATAGAGAGCTTTCTACTTAATAAATTGTTTCGTTTCGTTGTATTCATAGCATTGTCATTGAACTTAAACAAACATATCTTTGGTCGTTAACTTATCTATTCGTTCTATCGGCATAATTTATTTTAATCTCTTCCAGATACTTGACTACAGGCAAGAGTCACCAGAGCATAGCTTTTTCTTTTCGGTTAGGACGTTCAACAGTCTCAGAAATTGTGAAACAAGTGTGCCAGGAAATATGGACTGTTCTACAACCCAAGTATTTACCTACTCCTACAACAGAGATGTGGAAGAATTCTGAAGGAGGATTTCTAGAACTTTGGGGTTTCCGAACTGCCTTGGAAGCATAGACGGGAAGCATAGCAGGTTAAAATGCCCGAAGGATAGTGGATCCCAGTTCATCTGTTACAAACAATTCTTTTCGCTGGTTCTCCTGGCGATCGTTGATCCATACTACGAGTTTACAGTAGTTGATATTGGAAATTATGGACGTCACAGTGACAACACTATTTCTGAGAATTCAGCTTTCTATCAAGAGTATATCGAGGGCAAAAGTATTCTACCTCCAAATAAGGATTGCGTGTATCATACAAAAAGTTGTATTGTCTCACCTCGGTAGGCCGGGGTGGCCGAGCGGTTCTAGGCGCTACAATCTGGAACCGCGCGATCGCTACGGTCACAGGTTCGAATCCTGCCTCGGGCATGGATGTGTTTGATGTCCTTAGGTTAGTTTGGTTTAAGTAGTTCTAAGTTCTAGGGGACTGATAACCTCAGAAGTTAAGTCCCATAGTGCTCAGAGCCATTTGAACCATTTTGTCTCACCTCCTCTATACGTCTTTCTGTGTCCATGATGCATGCACTACGAGCTGCAAGACAAAAACCGCCTCACGCCGCTGCTTCCAGTGTGACCACAGAGCAGTTGAGTGCGCCAACAGAATCAAGCAGCCGCTCCGGCTTGCGGCGAATCTGTAATCTGTGACAACCCGGCGGCGGCCGGTGCGGCAGAACCGCACTCTGTGTGACCGCGGCCATACAATAACGAGAGATTCAACAATGCGGCCTGCCCGCTGCGGTTCAAGGCCTGGCAAGACAGAATGCGGCCTGGCCGTCCGAGGCCTGTGGCCTTGAACCGCAGCCGGCAGGCCGCACTGTTGAATCGCTCGTTATTGTATGGTGGCGGTCACACAGAGTGCGGCTCTGACGCAGCGGCAGCCGGCCTGCCGCACCGGCCGCCGCCGGGTTGTCACAGATTACAGATTCGCCGCAAGCCGGAGCGGCTGCTTGCCTCTGCTGGCGCACGCAACTCGGTGCTACCTTTCTATCAGGCGATGCAGTTCCTCGAAACATTCTCGCGACATACGAAAATATTTGAAGAACCTATCTTCGTCAGACTCTAGATCAGTACACAGACGATGGTATTCTCCTAAGCTTTCTCTCTTGCTATTAATGTCGTGCACCCAACATTTCCTCTTCTTGGTGCCATTTCATATCGATAGTGCGAGCTACTCATTTCTGCACCTCTTCTTGGTGCCTTTTCGTATCGCTAGTGCGAGCTACTCATTTCTGCACTTAAAAAAAAAACCTCGCACAAAGATAACGTGTCCTGCGTGAAGCTTCCAAATCGTCTAATGCCAAGACAATCTCGCTACGCATGCAATCTTAATAATGGGGTTCGGCCCTTTCCACAGTGTGACAGCAGACGCATCAAGAGTCGCTGCGGCCGGCCGTTGCCTGCGTGGCGTCCCTGGCCGCTGACGGGCCCGGCCCACCGCTGCACCGTCCGTCTCAGCGGCAGGCCGGATTCTGTCTGGCCAGGCCCTAACATAGCGGGCCACCGTCGCGCGCGCTTCAAACCACAGCGATTGGTCGCCCAGAAAATACACCGACTCCAGCCGCCGGCTCCATTAACTATTGAGCCTTATTTAACGCCGGCTCCATTAACTATTGAGCCTTATTTAACGCCGCTATTGACGCCTTGAAACCTATTCTCTCATGCTATGTTCTACTCCACAACTCTGGAGTGCTACCCGTCGGTGGACCTGCTGATTTGGCTGCGCTCTGAACTTACAATCCGAATGCTATACTGGAAATTGTACTTAAAACGTTCACTAGGTTTAGTAAGACAGCGGACTGGTGATTTCCCCAGAATTCTGCATTTCAGTTGCACTTCCTTGACATTTGTATAACCACCATCAATTCATATAACGTTCCATAAAGTGTACAGCTGCCACTTGGCGGTTGATAACAGAATTATCTGTATCAGTATTGTGTTAATAAACCGTAGAACGGTGATACATTTATTGACGCTTGATTTGATTGATGCTTGATTTCCTAAAATCAAGATGAAGACCTGATAAATATAATAAAAACAACAGTTCAACTGCTGTCTGGCATTGCAAACAGAAAACTTAGAAACGAAACAAGAAAGGACACACAAATGAAATTATGTTAAGGGATGGCGGTGGCTATGCTGTTGTAAAGTTGTGACAATTGTACCCTGAATGTGATGAAGAAGAGTGCAACTTAAACAGCTGGAATAAAATTCCTGATAAGAACGGCTAGATCTACCGTTAGAAATCAGACGGAAACTACAGATATCTAATGTGTGAAAACTGTCATCCGAGGTGATCGACGGATTTCAATCAAACACCTCGCAGTACAGCTGAACGTCTCTTCTCTGTTGGCAGTGCTGACATATTCGTTCACCAGTTGGGGTACTCAAAGCTTTGTGCCCGCTAGGTTCCTCAGTGAATAACAGGAACAGCAACGAAGGACCTTCTCTGTGGAATTGCTTGCGCCTTACGAGGCTGATCGTGACACTATTATGTCGAATATTGTCAAAAGCAATGAAATATGGGTTCATCACTTCTAACCGGACACGAAACGTCAATCCATGGAGTGGCGCCACATCACCTATCCCCCGAAGAAGAAGTTCAAAGCCGCATCCTCAGCCGGTGAAGTCATGGTGACGGCCTTCTGGGACTCTGGGGTTATTACGTTTCATGTCCTGCAAGGTATTGCCTCATACACCATACAGCTCGAACCTCGCTCCTTTCGCCTTCCGTATGTTTGACCCAATGAAGGATGCCCTTCGTGGGAAGCAGTACGTGTATGATGGGGACGGTACTGATGTGGCAAAACGTTGGCTCCGACGCTGACTAGCAGAGCGGTATCAATCGGCCATACAGGCCATGTCAGTAAGGTGGCGCAAGGCCGTCGCATTGGACGGAGATTGTGTTGAAAGAATAGGGTTTTGTAGCCAAACAGTGGGGAATAATACGGTATATTGAAAGCCTGAATAAAGCCAACATGCTTTCACGAAAAAATGGTGTTGCATTAGTTTTTAACGCCCCTCATGGAATGCCACTGTCCACACGGGAGTACCTCGGAGAGACGTGTAGCTTCTCGCTCTTGGGCAGACATCGACCAATCTACTACCACTACTACTCGCCATCCAAGGCGAAGACCTCAGCAATACTTTGAGCCTCTCGCCCTTAAACGGGGTATGCTACATCCAGTTTACGTTGTATTTTTCATCTATTCTATACAGCAGCGTGTGCTGTCTTCTATTTTTGCTATTGTCTTACAATATAATCTTACTGTCTAATGTACACTTGTTTTCGTGATACACACGTCACTATCGCTAGTGTCGTTTAGTTATGATCTTATTCACAGTTTTACCAACCTAGACTCTTTAAACCGCTACAATATGTGTGTGTATATGGGAGAGCCAGATGAAAACCAGACAATGGGGAGAGATCGGGACTGTATGGAGGATGTGTAAGGGCTTCGCAGCGAAACTTCTGCAGCGTAGTCGAAAAAACCTTGGGACGAAGAGGTGCACGCCTTGGTACAATAAGGTTCCATAGGAAACCGCTAACAATTTTCGATGGAAGTATAGACCGTGTTGGCTCACGGTGAGATAAATGTATTAAGAGTTATGGCGATTACTTTTGAAATAATAAACTGTCTACTTATTTTTTTCCATCTGTCTCCTTTTCTCTTGACTTCCCCTTATATGTATGAGAACGTTGTGTTTTGTTTAATGAAGTGGTCAGTAGTGTTCCCTGTCTATGGATATAGGACTCACGTACGGTGGCAACTAGCAATGCCTATGTTAGTACTTTACATGTCGGCCCATCTTTCCATGTGCTGCTGTCGCCTGTACTGTTTGCAGAGTCATTCGTCGCCTATGTTCGTTTCACTCTCGTTGCTGCAAGTACTCTTTACGTAACGCTCTGTATTTTCTGTCTGCACAGTCGTTGACACCAGTCTACAACGCCTGGTCGCTCATTGATTTACGTTATGTAGTCTTGTGAGTGTGCTAGTCGTCTTTCCTGCGACCAACGATCACAGTACAGGCGGCAGTCGCAGCTGACGGAGTGGAGTGGAGTGGAGTGGAGATGAGGAGCGGGCAAGCTGCAGGCGTGGCTCCCCCTGAGCGGCCAGTCGCATCGCGGGCGCTGTGTCGGCGGTTGCCGCCTTTTCCGGTTTTCACCGCGGCCGGCGTGGCCGTTCCCGTGGCGTGGTGTGGCGTGTCGTGAAATGTGAGGGGTCAGCCGGCGGCCCAGAATAGACGCGCCCAGAGTGGAGTGCACCGCGCGGCGGCGGCGGCGGCGGCGACGCCACGCGACCAGCGCGCCCACACAATCGCCAGCCGCCGGACGGCGCTTTGCCGGGAACGCCGCTAACCGCGGTACACTGACCTTTCTGCCGGCCGCTTAAATCAGCTCGAGTGCCCACTGTGGGGCAATCGGGCCCGAAACGCTTTCCGCTCGCAGTTGTCTGCCGGATCACGACACAAACTGGAAATCCACCAGGACGAGGCGTACTTTATGCCTAACTGCCTAATTTCTCCCCTTTTCTTAGCAACTTTTTTTAAGGTTTAAGGTACTGCTGGCGTCAAGTCTAGACTTGTATTCATAATGCGAGCAATTAATGCCTCGCGTGTATTGACTCTGTCATCATACACTGTGTCTTTCATCCATCCCCTACACAAAAATCCACTGGTGTTAAATCGGGCGATCTGGATAGCCACAGACGTGTAGCACCATGACCAATCCATTTTTGGGGAAAATGTTCATTTAAATGCGTAGTAACGGCGTTGGTGAAATGTGGAGGCGCGCCGTCACGCTGAAAATACATTACCAATCGCACAGCAAGTGGAACATCTTCGAGCAGGCGGGGCATTTCTTCTTGAAGGAACTGTACGTATACATCTCGCCAGATAGACGTCCTGGGAAATGAATGGTGCAATAAAGTGAGTGTTGATTATACCAAACCACATATTTATGCTAGACCGCTGCTGGAAATTGCGTTGCACTGTTGCATGTGGGTTTTCTTCAGAACATACCATCTCGAATAAACTGTGCCTCATCAGTAAATAAAATGAATTTGTGTACCTGCCGATTAGTATTTAACCAGCTGCACAACTCCAAGCGAAGGGCAGGGCTCCCGCATGTAAATGATGCACTTTTTGTTTATAGGAAGGATGCAGATTACTGCACTTCAATGTACGGCATAGCTTAGGGTGTGAAATGCCTAATCGTTGAGAGATACGTCGTGTACTGGCACCCGGACTACGTTGAACAGCATCCACAATGTCCTCATCATCGTCTTCACGTATCGAGCGCTCCTACTGATTATGAACTCTAGGTAGAGAACATGTCTCCCGTAGCATTCGAAATACTCCGCCAATGGTTCGTGCATTCGGAATCTTCCGAGTTGGATAACGTACGCGATATTCGTTAACGGCAGCCGTAGCATTAACATCACATTTGCCGTAAATAAACACCATATCGGCGTATTCCTCTGCCGTAAATTTGAAAGGCATCCCTATTTTATAAATGATCTACAAACTACAACAGTTTCTACTTGGTTTCACTTAAATACACTGTTGTTGTTACGTTCTTTCACTGAACAATACAGAAACTAAGTCGTTTCAAAGTTAGGAAACGACTGAAACAACTCACTAACGGTTGACAACAATGACATAGACATTCCTACATTCTTAATGGAAAGTAAACAAATTTACTTGTATAATAATCTTTGCTTCTAGGAGGATGTTCTGGAAAACTACTGCAGATACACGTCTGGGACATGTTTTATTAGATTCACCAGACCAATAACAACAACATAAATGGAAATCGTGCTTTACTTTAACCTCGTACAGTTTTGCGTTGGCTCCATATCAGAGAAGTTGCTGAATTTCAGGCAAAATCATTTATTAGCCGTAACTCCGTAACTAAACATTTGCGGACCTATGTTTATACGAACTTTTTTCTTGGTGTTACTTGTAGAATAACATATTAGAATATTTGATTATCTTCGTGAATCGCCCTGCATTGATACAAAACAGAGGCCGACTGCAGGGTAACAGGCTGATCAGTCTCCCGTGCCACCGCTGATCTGTGGACAGAGTAAATACGAGCCCGCGGCACAGACGGCGGCATGCCCATCGGTACACGTTAGCAGTCAGTTCACGAACGGCATGACGCAGGAACCTGGATAAGAATGACTGCCCCACTGGCTGCGGAGTCTCTCCGTCTTGGGGACCACCGGTTAATAAGCAGCCAGTGTCAGTAATAGAGCTGTTTCTTTTTGCAATCACCATCCCGTACACCAATGGACCAGTTTCCATTGTTATCAAAAACCGACGTCGCCACGACAGAACAGCACACAAAAGCTTTCCACCGATCCTGTTAACATCAATACCGGAATACAACTTTGATTTCTTGACTCATTTAGTGGTATGCACGAGAAAGTCAGTTGGTCATGGCAAAAAAAAACTATTGTTTTCAATAACTGAAAGAACTTAGCAGCTGTGAAAGAAAGTATTGAAAGCTTATGTTTAGCATAACGATGCATGTAAGAGCTCGTAGCAGAAATATTTCAGGTAGACAGTGCGTGATATTTTCTCAGCCACTATCATAATATTTTTTTCATATGACCTGTCTGCAGATTTTAAACATTACTGTCAAATGTTTCGTAAATCCATAAGGTCAAAATCTGCGATTCAGAGAGTAATTCGTATACCGGTTATGCTCATTCCCTTCTCCTCCTTCCCACTCGACATTAGATCGCGTAAGAATGATTGAGGGTACACCGTAGTATGACTACGAATTTGTTTAAATTTACAGCACTTACACCAATTGCATGTCCGAGGTACTATGGTGTTCCTTCGCAGTCTAATAAGTGCGAATTTTTAGAGTAAGGACTGTTGAAACGCGCAGTCCTGATTCATATCCTGTTTGGCTATCCAAATCTCGTAGAATTCAGCCTCTTAGTGTTCTTTAGAATATTACCTGACGTTACGCGAATGTTTGAGGTCCTCCTCCGGGTACACAGTAAGCACGGTAGAATGTGACATGTGCACGGCCAATTTCTTGCTAATTCCTGTGCGGCCGGTATTACAAGTTGCCACACCAGCCAGAAATTACCAGTCATCAACTCATTTGAGTAATGACCGACCTCGTTGATGATGACTGCAAATGTTATTTCCTCAATAATTATCAGCAGTGGGTAACGGCAGCTAGGTATTTCGGCAAGTTATTTTGCAAATGGACTCAGCGTCTGGAGGCACTCCTCAAATATTTAGGCAACGCTGTGACTCTTTCTGTTTCCTCAAATTCTGCTTGTGTGGAGGAACTCTTTCGTTTCGTGTGGGGTTTCAATAAGTTTCTTCCATAGAACACACTGAGCTCTGAGAACTTACTTCTTTCTCTCTGAAAAGCTAGCTTCTTAATGGTAATTATTCAGTGGTCTGCTTGTAGGAAGTCGATGCGTTGCGAGAAATTATCCTTTGCGCTGTCGGCCAACTTGGAGCGAGAACTGGAGTTCTGCAGGTACGTACCGGCTCGAGGGGCGTGTGGTAATCAGCGGGGCTAAGCGCCTGGAAAGAGTTCCACTGCAGCGCTGGTGGCGGCGACACGCCGCGAGAACTTTCACGGCACTGTGCCGCAGCCGGGCGAAAGTGTGGGAATGCGGCGCGCCGGCCCGTATCGCAGGGCGGATCACCGCTGCAAGCACCCACCCCACCGGCTATCTACTCTAGCTACCGCCGCACCGGACAAGAGTCTGCTGAGCTCCACGTCACTCTGTCATGCATACTGTCACTAGGGAATACGTCATTTGGCAACACTCCATCTGCTTACCCACACCTGAAACGTTCCTTTCATCTGTGCCTCGGAAATTCCCTGTCGTCGCTCGAAATCATACTCACGCGCACGGCCAGAACTCACGCACTCTTCGCGATGTACGACGTGTCAGATACATTACGAGAGCGTTACAATTAAACTTCCACTACTTACCCCATTGTAGGCGGGAAAATAATTACCGTATGGGTACCGAACTTTTAGAGGAATAATGCGCTGCAGGATCTACTTTGTTAGTAGTGTTAGTGTCATGACCTGCCGTTAGGCGCCGCTACTGGTACGGCGACACAGGTGTTAAACACAAGAATCAGTGTAGATTACAGTTGCAGGCAGTCAACACGTGTCTGATCAAGGTGAGCAGGGCTTTATTCGTAAAGCTGTTCTGCCAAAATAACAGGAATGGTGACGCTGCTCTTCGGGAGTATCGGCGCATTAAATGAATACGGGGAGGTCCTCTTTCCGTACGTGAGTTGAAGAATATTATTCGGAAGTTCAGATAACTGGCGATTTGAGAAACTGCTCCTGGCGCCACAAATTTTTGAAGTTACTGTTGCCAGGCTTAGAATAATGTACACAATGTGCGACCTTCAAGCAATGCACAAGCTGTGTTCCGAGAGCTGAACATTCCATGGTCCACCGTTCGAAAACTGCTATGTGCAGTTGTGAAATAGTATCCGTGCAAACTTCACATTACTCACCAACTTTTCCTACGTGACGCAGACATTCGAGAAGATGTAATTAAGAAATTTTACCCTCTCGTGTGGAAATTAAAACGTGTGTCTTTCCATAGCTTATTCGTTTTCTCTCTCCGCGTGTCTTTATAAAAGTCTCTACAAAATTTCATTGCCCTACGATCACTCGTTTTTCATGAGGGCCCTCTTACTTAGCCAAAGTTTCATTACAACCATCTAGTAGATGTCTTACTGCCGCACAGATTTTATTTTATTTTATTGGTTTCGTTTATTAATATAAACTGTTGTGCAGTCATGCTTTTTCAGTTTTATGCCAAAGTTTTTTCCTGTTTACTCCCTTTATATTTATTTACTGTTCAACTTTTTACTGTTTACATTGCATTACCACCACACTGTCAAAGATGTCATTTACTGTTCGTTTGTGGTTCAATCTACATGTGTAACTTCTTATCCAATGTCATTCACGAACATTGTAACTTCTTTGGCGACAACAGTCAGTTAATGTCTGATGATGGCCTTGTAAGCCGAAAACTGGTTGACACAATAAATTATTACTGTAGAACAAAAGCAAACTAGAACTTTTCATTTATTTGGAAATTTATAAGTTCCTATGGGACCAAACTGCTGAGATCATCGGTCCGTAGGCTTACACAATACTTAATCTAACTTAAACTAACTTATGCTACGGACAACATACACACCCATGCCCGAGGGGGGACTCGAACCTCCAACGGCGGGAGCCGCGCGAACCGTGCAAGGGCTCTGAGCACTATGGGACTTAACATCTGAGGTCATCAGTCCAACAGAACTTAGAACTACTTGAACCTAACTAATCTAAGGACATCACACACATCCATGCCCGAGGCAGGATTCGAACCTGCGACCGTAGCGGTCGCGAGGTTCCAGACTGAAGCGCCTACAGCCGCTCGGCCACACCGGCCGGCGAACCGTGCAAGGCGTCTCAGACCACGCGGCTTTATTTATTAATTCGAAACATTTACTGGTGGACATGGAATAAATTTCTGCATTGTTACACACGTAAAGAAAGTCTAAATAACACATAAAGGAAGTCTAAATACGGGTCTTTAGCCTCGCTTTAATTCACGAGACAGGTGAAACAGTGGGAACTATGGGGGGCGGTGAATTCACTCAACTGTAAAGCCATTAACTGAAAGCCCTGTAGTTATCTGATTACTCTTGGGAAGTATCCCGAGATCCGACCTCTAGGCTCGCAACTCTACACGGCTAACAGGTCACACGCCGCCTACAACTAGTGTCAACCAATTGCCGCCGATAATCGCCACAACAACAAACAGGAATATAGTTCGAAAACAACAAACAGAGAGCGACACAAAACACAGCATTAAAATTTCATTGCTAGCGAGTATTACTTTTTGGCTTCAATGGAAACATCTCCAGGATTTTCGTTTACTAAACACTACCGACCATATAGCGACTCAGCTCCACCAACTAGTTTAAGGTCTCTGCCTGTTGAGCGTGTTCATCCTCGATAAACGGTGACACCGCAATGGCTCAACCCGAAATTTACACCCGCAAACGGAAGCAGACTTTCCTAATTGCTTACTTTTCCGTACTGCTAGAAATAGCAAGATTGATCACGAAGTATCATCTTCTTCTCCACTTCTGAAAAGCAGTACGAAAACATTAGATCGGCCCAATAGGGTTGCCGGCTCCAGACAGCTGCAAGAAAATATTTAGCTGATAGGTCTCCCAGTCAGTCAGAACCAGGCGAACAATGTAGGCGTTTTCACTGCTCCCGCTTATGGCGCTGCTTCCTGTCAGGACTTTCACAAGTTTTTCTGCAGAGGGTGTAGTACGACACCAGCCATCGTAGGCTAATCACTCGACCCGGAGGCGGCCTCGTACATATGTCCAGACTAGTATCCATTTACGATAGTTAGGGGAAGACCGCCCCATTGCCTCGTGACAGGAGGAAAGCTCTTTCCCTGGCGTACACAACGGCCACAGAGACGAACCAAGCGGCGTGGTCTGAAACTGATACGTTGCATACTTCCAAACAGACCTCTTTTTCGCTATAGTGTACCTCACCTCCATATGTCATATGCAACTTCACAATAAAAGCACGTGAAAAATATTATCTGTTGCTGTGCAGCATGTAGTTGGCAGTTGAACACGGTATCAGCATCATGCTTCATACTTCCTGTACGTTGTTCGAACAAAACACAGCAGGAGGTCTTCGACACCGTGTGATGCACACATTGGCGGTCGCCAGCATGTCGTGCAAACAGCTACAATCACAGACACGTACTTGATCCATTTCGGTTACCGCTATGCGGCTTCCAGTACTCGCTCGAGAAGATAGTAGCCTTATCTCCAGGGATTCCCTGCCAGGTATTATTTGCGGGAAAAATAAACATTTGCTTTGAACTGTACACGGTAATACGTGTGGTTACAGAGTAATATTTCCCGAAATATAAGTTGATGCGTTGTTATACGTTCTTCCCACTTAGCTTACGAAAGTTCAAATGTGAAGTTTCAAAACCTGAAGTTATCAGGAATAAAACACAATTAGCGGAAGCTTTCCTACAATTTATACAGGTAACAGACTGCAGTTATTAGTGTCGCACGACACAGAAAGGTCGGCACTAGTTAAGAACGAGTGTGACAGAGTTATGATATCTGCCGTGTTTTGTTCAATACGCACATTACGCAAACAGTAAAGGAAGCTAACAAGAAACCGGGAAAAGGAATTAAAGTTCAAAGAGAAAAAAAATATTAACTTGAAGGTTTGCCAATGACAATATAATTCCGGCAGAGTGACAAAGAAATTGGAAGATCGGTTGAACGGAATGGATAATCTTAAGGTTACGGAGTGAAAATTATGTTGTTAACGGAGCGTACTTGTATTCAATCAGGTGCATCTAGGGAAGCTATATTAAAATGTGTGGCATTAGGAGCAGCAACGTAACTGATGATGGTAGAATCAGAATGGATACAGAATGCAGCCTCGCAAATAGCATGAAAAACTATTATGAAAGTATCTGCATGGAAATCAAACATGAACCGTGAGCAGCACAGAAAAGAGACTAGATGGTTTTGTAACGTGACCTTTTAGAAGACTCCTGAAGATTAGACGAGAAGATCGAATAGCTAGTGAGGAGGTATTAAATCGTACCGAGGAGAAATGAGGTCGGAGGCACGACATGGTTTTAAGAAAGGGATTGGTTCGTAAAGCGCGTCCTGAATTATCAGGTAACAGTCAATTTGGAAATGGAGGAAACTACTGACGATAGAAATTTCAGAGCTGTGAATACACCAAGCCAGTTAACAGCTATACTATACAGTAGATAGCAGATTTTTTTTAATTGTAACAGATGCAGTAGGATGGAGAACTGCATCAAACTAAGCTTGGGATTGAAAACCATGAAAAAATGCACAACATGATTTCGTCTAAAAAAGTGAATTGAGGAGGCCGTGTTGTATAAATTCAGACTCCTCAGTACTTTCATTTGATCTCGTGCCGTTTGAAGAATTACGTTGCTCCATTTTCGGCCTGAGCACGACGGTCTTGGCCCTCCCGCGAGAGCACGCGGGCCCTGCACGGGCGACGCACCGCTGCACCTGAGCCAGAGCTGCCGGCAGAGCGGCCGCAGCGTGAGCCACGCGGCTCCAGCCGCCCAGTGTCTGCTCATCCGCCAAGGCCGGCCCGCCAGTTACGTAACGGCCAGCGCTCTGACGTCACGACGCACTCTGGCGCCGCAGCGGCGGCGTCGCGAACTCAGCTCCCGCCACACTTTGCCAATTATTATTCCTACCAGCTGACACTCGCACCAGCGTATACAGTACCAGGGCAGAGGGCAACTTGGTAGCGAGAAATGTGTGTGTGTGTGTGTGTGTGTGTGTGTGTGTGTGTGTGTGTGCACGCGCGCGCACGCGTGCGCGCGTGCTTCTGACGAGCAATTCGTGAAGAAAAATTTTGTGCGCGCGCACACACACACACACACACACACACACACACACCTAGGTACCAAGTTGTAAGACACTGATCTCTTATTCTAAACGACGACAGATCAAATATCCTCCAAGGCATCCAGATTTGCTTTTACCATGTTTACTCTGTGCCCCTAAGAAAAATGACACAGCGATTTCCTCCCCTGTCTTTCCTGAATCCGAACCTGTGTCTTGTACACTGTCTGTTAAGACGCCAAATCTTCCTTCCTTCTATACATCCACCCATTCATTCATCACGTAAGACTCATAAACTGCTGAGGCCAGACGGCTTGCCTTTCGCGCCGGCCGCTGTGGCCGAGCGGTTCTAGGTGCTTCAGTCCGGAACCGCGCTGCTGCTACGGTCTCAGGTTCGAATCCTGCCTCGGGCATGGATGTGTGTGATGTCCTTAGATCAGTTAGGTTTAAGTTGTTCTAAGTTCTAGGGGACTGATGACCTCAGATGTTAAGTCCCATAGTGCTCAGAACCATTTCAACCATTTGTTGCACGAAACCGCACTGTCTGGCTTTACACGCAGCATTTTAGGGGATAACAAGAAGTTTCGTCTGCACGTCAGCTACGAATTTCTCTACAGTGTTAACTATTAATGACATCTCACCTAAATGTTTACTTAAGGTAAACTTTGTAATTTTGCGTCCTCTTTTTCCGTATAATTACCTGAATATGTTTGATCAGATCGTCGATGCATGGAAATCAATAGCGTTCATCTCACTTGCAGTTCAGTGTGTCCTGTCCTGTAGATGGAATTCAGTACCGGTGCACTGACTCTCAAGAGCGGTTCTAAATCTTTCGAATAGCTTTTATTACACTTTGCAAGTTTCATTTTGGCATATATTTCGTACTTTGTGCAAATCTTTCTTCTACTTGTACAATTCATGTTCAGATTTTACGAAAAGAAACCGGCTTCACGCAGTGCTTATGTATAAGCGTTTTCTCCCTCCCTCCTTTTTTCAACTAAAAAAATTATACCCTTTTCTATCTCAATAGAAGGTATTACTCTATATTTTATTTTGGGCTCGGAAGATGCTCTATTTTTGTTCTGGACTTTAATTAACACAACAATCATCATTCGAACCAAAATTTTCGGAATCGTCCGAGTTATTTCCTGTTTGCTCTAATGTTCCCACAATCTCTCACGAATTGCCGACATCATTCGAATGAATGTCTAAGAAATTGACTAATAAACAACAGGTATGTAAGTGTTCAGATGATTTCAATTGCATACGATATTCTTCGTTCAAAAATGGTTCAAATGGCTCTGAGCACTATGGGACTCAACATTTTAGGTCATAAGTCCCCTAGAACTTAGAACTACTTAAACCTAACTAACCTAAGGACATCACACACACCCATACCCGAGGCAGGATTCGAACCTGCGACCGTAGCAGTCCCGCGGTTCCGGACTGCAGCGCCAGAACCGCTAGACCACCGCGGCCGGCGATATTCTTCGTATTTCATATCTACCACATTACTGTGAAACTCTGGAACCTGCATGAAGACAAATGCTATTAGCAAGCATATACGAAGAAATCACAAAGAAAAGTAATTCAGTTTTATTTCCATTGTTAACAAACACTTAACCAATACCGCAAAGGCAATCGCTAATTATTATGGATATTAAATGAGTTGCAAATTCGAGCGAATAGTATCTGTGAACAATCGTGTCAGAGAAACTGTTATGGGAAACTGAAATTCGTTTTAAAATTACGATAGAGTTCTGCTGTGTCACCTGTTTACCGATGTGCCGTCAACCAAGGATACGTGCCCGCCCCACTGATACGCTGCGGAGCCAACAGGCTAGTTGGACGGTGGGTGTTTCAGTGAAAGCCCCCCGCCCCTCCCCCCACTCTAAAGTGTAACTGTCAGAAAAGCTCCTTGGGATGTTGTTCTACTCGCACATCACGTTGCCACAAAGTATATGTATGTCGTCAATGTGTTGACCTATCATGTGAATTTCTGCACTTTGTCATAGGCTCGTATCAACAACACCAAGTCTCGTCATCTGCGATTATTTCTTTCTAGAAAAGTATTGCCCAGGTTTTGCATTTCAATCGATTCGCGGCAGACGCCTAGTTATTTTGCTCGAGAGTCGAAGTGTGTGGTACAAAGTTTGCACACGCTTCTCTCTTCTTCAAAACATTCGGGAGAACGTCCTGAACACTTCACTTCATAGATTTTCCGTTTTTTGTTCAATTTCGATTTGTGATAGCAACGCTGACACACTACGGCTGCACGTCCTCTATTTAACAATGCCTGCCTGCTACTGACTGATCGAATGCATATCTGTTCTTGACATTTGTTGGTTCAAACTGCCACTGCAGTTACTGCGCTGGCATCGTTTGAACGCCAGGAATAAAATGAGCCTCGGAACGTTTTGGGGGGGACGGTGTAGAGCTGTTTTGTTGCTGTGGAGATTTTCAGTTAAGTTGTTAGATATCAGTTGGTGTACGAAGTTCCATTTCATTCCAGCGGTCGGATCTCGGAATCTTTCTGAAATTGTCTGGATTGCTACACGGCTTTTATTTGTTGACTTTGCAGTAGTGAGAAGTTCCTCTCGCGGGCTAATGCGACCATTCATTAGATTGACTGGACAATGTAGTAGTGCTGAGAAGTAGTCTGCACCGCCAGCAAATGCTTCCCATTACATCTGGAGAGCAGTCCGTCGCGTAATGTCTCGCGCGCTGCACGCTACCAATAAAGATGCGTGACTCGCCGCAGGTAGGACTTGCGGCAACGCTACGGAGGCGTCGATGAACGGATCGAAAAAAAGGTTCCAAATGCGCGAAAGGTGAAGTGTAAAGGAAAATAATTTTTGATCTGGGATGTACATACAAATACAGAATATTCATAATGAGTTTATCTAAGAGCTTCAGAACATTTTACTTAGTTGTTTGAAATGTGTTTCGTCGTTATGAGCTAAGAGTGTTTCCTGGTAGACCGATACAACAGCCACAGGGCAGAGCCGCGCCGCGCTGCCCGCCTGCCCGGCCTGCCCCCGGGCGCAGTGCACCTGCGTCTGCCGTTGGCAAGGCCGCCCGCTTTTCACGGTAAACCGCTGCCCGGCCGCGCATGCGCAGCGCAGCGCCTCACCTACACCTGTCACGACGTTTTTGTCAACGGCGAGATCGCCTCTCCAGCGCCGGCAGCACTCAATCTCGTCGTGCTGGCGCTCACTTTACGTTCCAGCACGCTGCTCCTAACAATTATCACACACGGTGCTCCACATTTTATGTCTGAAGTATTCGAAACAGCTCCCTATCACGCAATAAGAGACGATTCACAACGGTTGTAGCGGGACACCTCGCGACAGCAATGGTTCTTCCAATGCCCTAACATCCAGCATTAACGTCTCCTGCCAGCTATCAACAATTTTAGCTAATGAATCACAAACTACTTCTCTCTAACTAAATAAATCAATTCAAATTATGGCCTGAACGATGAAATAATATAGTGCTTAATATGTGAATGTGACCATCTAAAAAAGTAAATATATCCCTCGCAAAAGGTATGTCTTAAATGAAAACACTAACCTTTATAGAATAGTGGCTGCTGGTTTTTAATTGCCTCCCAATATAACTTCGCGTTTTTTTAAAGGAATGATGTACTGTTTTATGTAATTTTACAATACGCTGTAAGCCCTACTAATGTTTGCAGCGAAAGGTTGAGAATACTAAGATCTGAAAAAATGAGGTGCCGTATGTTTTTCTACACATCAGAGTTTCATTTCAATTCCTTCGAAACATCGTGTAACCGCTGTCAGAAAGGGCATTCCAACGCACATACACCCTAACATCTAACTCGATTGGCCTTTTGACGAAGTTTACATTCTAACAACTGGAATCCGACGTACAACCCCGTTCATCGCATCTGAAGTGGCGTGGAATGCGGTTAAAAAAGGAGTAACTCTGTCCAAAAATCTTGTTTGCTTGGTCGGAAGATAAGAGATTTCAAGTTTTGACGATGTAGAGAAAAATGTTTCCTCCGAGTGCGTACCATGCCTTGCCGAAATACAGATTTCGATATTCTAAACGATGTATGAAATATTGTGGATGTCAGAGTAACATCGTCTGACACTGCTGTTCAGAGTGCGAAACATGGAATACTGCACTGAGTTGTAATTTAAAGGTTGTACCTCGCAGTTAATTTCGTGTTAGTTATAATCACGTTTGTCTTTTGTAGTGTTGTAACTTTTGTAACTAGGAGTATACATGGAATTAGCAGGTATTATATGTCCCAAAACAGTTTATTAAGTAAACGTAGTAAAAATAAAAAGACAAGAACAGCATACAGTAGGCTGGAACGACTGGTACACGCAACAGTGAAGCAACATAAGTTTGGGTTTTGGGCAAAAGTACGAACACTTAAAGGTTTGCAAATGACGTAGTAATGCTGCCAGAGAAGGCAAAGAACCTGGAAGATGAGTGGAATGGATCGTATAGTGTCTTGAAAAGATGTTACATGATCAACCCCAACAAAATTAAAATAAGGGCAACGAAGGGTAGTCAAATTAAGACAGGTTTTCCTCAATGATTTAGATTACCAAATCAGACACTAAAGTGGTAATGGAGTTTTGCTATTTGTACAACAATATAATTGACAATAGTTGAAGTAAGAAAGATATAAGAGGTAGATTGTCAATAACAAGAAAAGGTTGCCTCAAAAAGAGTGTGCAAAGGAAGTACAGTATGGTCTAATTTAGGTTTAAATGTTAGGAAGTCTCTTCTGTAAGTATTCGTTCGGAGTGTAGTTATACGTTGAAGTGAAAAACAGGACGATAAAGAATGAAGACAAGAAAGGGGAGAAGATTTTGAAATATGGTGATATAGGAAAACGCTAACATTTAGCTGGGTATATCGGACAAGTAATGAAGTTCTGACTCGAATCAGGGAGAAAAGCGCGCTGTGTTACCAGCTGACTAAAACAAGGGATCGGCTGATAGGGAGCATCCTCAGGCATCAAGGAATCGTCAGTTTACTACTGGAGGGAAGTCTGGAAGGTAGATATCGCGGAGAGAGATCAAGTTTTGAGCACAGTAAGCAGGCTGAAATGGATGCAGACTGTAGAAGTAATGCGGAGATGACGACGCTTGCCCAGGATAGACTAGCAAGCAGATCTGCAAATTGATGACTGCAACGAAAATACTTTCGCCTAAGTTATAATCACGCCTGTGCACTGCGATATTGTAATTTGTGCAGACGGTAGATTGTCGCGGGCCCTTACACTTGGCGGGGGTGGTTTAAAGGAAGCAGAAGGTGGGGGTGGAGGACGCGGCCGCCGGCCGCAGAGGCGCGCTAATCAATAGGCCAGAGGCACAGCCGGCTGTCCCCTCCCCGTGGCCTCGCGGCTTCACAGCCGCGCGGGGCGAGAGCCTACACCGCGGCCGTGCACCGAGCACGACACGGAACCGACGCCTCCTTCCCTACAATCAAAACGAATACAATAATGCACACCTGACAAATTGTGTGACTACGGCCAACCTATCACGGGCACCGTAAGCGTCAACCACGCACGCGGTGTACTCGCAAAATCATTGGATTGTTCGGAGGGTGCGTTTTAAGTTTTTTTTTCTTTTTAATCTGACCACTACAAGGAGCTACTGAGCAGCGGCATTACTATTCTTATGGAAATTGGTTTTTGGTGCTAGCTGTGCGCGGCGTGCGTTGCATCGTAATTCCTGTTTTTCATTCTAAGTAGGATCACACATACACAGCAGATACATTTACAGAGTGACAATTATTGAACTATATGAAAGAAATGTAAATTAGTTACAAACTACGGTCTACACATACTTCACTCGACATGTAAACGTCACCACAAATATTCGGATTTAGCTTACACATGTTTGATATGCGTGCCATCATGGGCAATGACGTGGCGCAGACGAATAGCGAAATTCTGCATGACCTGCTGAAGTATCGGAAAGCGATGCTCTCGATGACTTCCTAAACGGCTGTTTTCAGCTCAGCAATGGTTTTGGGGTTATTGCTGTACACCTTGCCTTTAATACAGCCCCACAAAAAGGAGTCGATGTGTTCAGTTGGAGAGAATATGGCGACCAATCGAGCCCCATGCCAGTGGCCTCTAGGTATCCCTGAGCCAGAATGCAGTCTCCAGAGTGCTCCTCCAGGACATCATCAAACACTCTCCTCCTTCGATGAGGTCGAGCTCCGTCTTGCATAAACCACATCTTCTCGAAATCAGGGTCACTTTGGATAACGAGGATGAAATCATCTTTAAAAACCTTCACGTTCCGTTTGGTAGTCACCGTGTCATCAAGGACTATCGCACTGACTATTCCGTGACTGGACATTGCATACCACACAGTCACACATGTAAACGAGAGAAAGTTTAAAAGTGTTTTCAAGGCAGTACACTGCATAAATGCAATGTGTGCAATTCGGTGGTGGTTTTAAGGCAAAACCAGTTTTTTTCCACTCATCTGAATGTTTGTGACATAGTATCTCTTGATCTGTGTGTCATACAATGATATAATTTTGCAGATACATTCAGTGATATATGCAAACGTTTTCTGCACAGCGTGTTGCGTATAGAATTAGTAGTAAAGAAGTATGAAAATTAAAACGTCTTGTCTGATGCTGAAGTTTCACCGAACGAACAAAAAAAATGTAGTAATCATCAAACTTTTTTCCTTCCCATCATTTTTTGGACGGTGTCATGCGAGACACTTTGTTGGAGTCGCTAACCGCTCTCATTTTAAAATACTCGATGTATAAAGTCCAGGTATATGCGTGTCGTCAGTTACGCTGCTTAAGGTCCACTACACTGTAAGTAACTGCAATACTTCTCTTATTACGTTAAGCTTTAAACGTAAGATTGTAACTATTAATAAGTAGATCGAGACCGCATTTAAAATTTTTAAATTCCATAAATAAATTAACTCCGTCCGAACAGGCCTTGGAAGGCCCAACGGTACCTACCGGCCGTCGTATCATCCTCAGCCCACAGGAGTCACTGGATGCGGATATGGAGGGGCATGTGATCAGCACACCGCTCTCCCGGCCGTATGTTAGTTTGCGAGACCGGAGCCGCTACTTCTCAATCAAGTAGCCCCTCAGTTTACCTCACAAGGACTGAGTGCACCCCGCTTGCCAACAGCGCCCGGCAGACCGGATGGCCACCCTTCCAAGTGCAAGCACAGCGCGACTTCTGTGATCTGACGGGAACCGGTGTTACCACTGCGGCAAGGCCGTTGGCCAATTCCCGGTCAATAATCACACGAAATACAGAAAATCAAATTATTGGTGCCCCTGCAGGCCGTTAGAGAGGCATCCTGCAACGGGGAGGTGATTCCGAGATAGTCGCTTAGCACGGAACTATCGCAGCACAAAAAAGGAGAGTGATGTTTCTCTCCTCATAGTATTGTGGGAACCAACTACCTCAGTCCTCATTTCACCTCCCTCGCCAAAAATTTTAGCATGTGAACATATGCGCTCTCTTAACACACTACATTTTAAATCCTTCTACCCAGTCTGTCTTAGCAGTTAAGTCTTCATACTCAGCACCACCCTCTCACCACCACTGTCTTTGTCTCTCTCCGATTGCCTCCTTTCTCCCCTACTGATTTACAGTATATCCCCACTGCCACTATTTCCTCGTTCACTTACATTGTCTTCTTTTGTCTTTCTTTCCCATTGCCACTGCCTGCAACGTACCTCAGCAGCTAAAAAATTCTGAGGAGTCAAACTTATTTTCTCTCCTATACCCATGTATTTAAACTTTCTGTCCCAAATGCGCCCTCCACTACATCTACGTGTCAAAGTTCGCCAGTCTGGGAGGATCCAGATTCCCCCACCCTCAGACCATGTAATGTCCTTGCTCACTTGCATTTTACATTTCCACTGTCTCCTCTGACTTTTGCTTCCACTGTTGCTATCGCCATTCGCCTCTCTTTCCCTTTTACTGCCACTCTCTCGTTGATCATCACTGTCCACTCTACTTCTTGCTCTCATTGCTATTGTCTTCCCCCTCCCCTCTCTCTCTTTCACTGCCACTTTCTCTCCCCAACAATCACCGCCTACTCTCTCTTTCTCTCTCCCACCACCACTGTCTCTCTATTACTCTCTTTCAGCAGGAAAAAGTGCGAATGTGTTCACATGCCAAAATTTTTGGTGTGGAAGACAGTATAATGATTGAGGCAGCTGGTTGGCCAGTTTTCTGTCACTCTTTTAAAGAGGAACATATTTCGCTTTTTTGTGCTCCGACAGAAACATTTTTCCGCTGGTTCCCTTCTTCTCTTGTTACAGCAGCGCGTGTTGCTTATATAAAACGAATTCTATAGGTCAGTAAAGTTTCGACAGTTCATTTACATGCGTGCGCATAAGATACGGTTAATACAAAATCATTTACTTTAAATTTTTTCTGGATAATTTCTTCATCAGCCGCAGTTCATTGAAAACGCCTGGCCTGTGATTTGTACCTTAAAAGAGTAAAATTTTATTAGTAACATTTAACTGTATCTGTAGTCTTTCCAGTTTACATAATTTTTGCAGTCATTTTAAGTTGTTTTCATGCATTTTAAGAGCCTTTTTGGTTCTTTTATGTCACTGCAGTACCACTTAAGGCATATTTATACAGGAGTGAAGTACCCATTATATAGAGACAACACGTCATAGAATTCTATTACTGAAGAAATGTTGTGTAGAAACATGATTTGGTGACAGAATTCTTGTGGTAACCCTTGCCATGTGTGCAGTACGTCAGTTGAAACTACGTTTACGTCTCGGAGCGGATATTAAATGCATAAGTACAGTAACTTTGAACCTCTGGATCTCGGTAAAGGATGATGATATCGAAAAAAGGTTCATGGTTCCCTGATAACAATATATTAAAAATATATTGCAAAAATTTCGACGATTTGCCATGAATGAAAATTACAGACATACTCATCACAATAATTCAAACATTTGTTACCCAAAAATCACAGTTTTCAGGATGTATCTTAAGAGCTTATATAGATTTTCGAAAATGGGCAAATAGCTTGTCTAGAGGACTGTCTAAATATGTTGTTTGTTGTTGTTGTCTTCAGTCCTGAGACTGGTTTGATGCAGCTCTCCATGCTACTCTATCCTGTGCAAGCTTCTTCATCTCCCAGTACGTACTACAATCTACGTCCTTCTGAATCTGCTTAGTGTATTCATCTCTTGGTCTCCCCCTACGATTTTTACCCTCCACGCTGCCCTCCAATACTAAATTGGTGATCCCTTGATGCCTCAGAACATGTCCTACCAACCGATCCCTTCTTCTGGTCAAGTTGTGCCACAAACTCCTCTTCTCCCCAATCCTATTCAGTACCTCCTCATTAGTTACGTGATCTACCCATCTAATCTTCAGCATTCTTCTGTAGCACCACATTTCGAAAGCTTCTATTCTCTTCTTGTCCAAACTATTTATCGTCCATGTTTCACTTCCATACATGGCTACACTCCATACAAATACTTTCAGAATCGACTTCCTGACATTTAAATCTATACTCGATGTTAACAAATTTCTCTTCAGAAACGCTTTCCTTGCCATTGCCAGTCTACATTTTATATCCTCTCTACTTCTACCATCATCAGTTACTTTACTCCCCAAATAGCAAAACTCCTTTACTACTTTAAGTGGCACATTTCCTAATCTAATTCCCTCAGCATCGCCCGACTTAATTCGACTACATTCCATTATCCACGTTTTGCTTTTGTTGATGTTCATCTTATATCCTTCTTTCAAGACACTGTCCATTCCGTTCAACTGCTCTTCCAAGTCCTTTGCTGTCTCTGACAGAATTACAATGTCATCGGCGAACCTCAACGTTTTTATTTCTTCTCCTACTCCGAATTTTTCTTTTGTTTCCTTTACTGCTTGCTCAATATACAGATTGAATAACATCGGGGACAGGCTACAATCCTGTCTCACTCCCTCCCCAACCACTGCTTCCCTTTCATGTCCCTCGACTCTTATAACTGCCATCTGGTTTCTGTACAAATTGTAAATAGCCTTTCGCTCCCTGTATTTTACTCCTGCCACCTGTAGAATTTGAAAGAGAGTATTCCAGTCAACATTGTCAAAAGCTTTCTCTAAGTCTACAAATGCTAGAAACATAGGTTTGCCTTTCCTTAATCTATTTTCTAAGATACGTCGTAGGGTCAGTATTGCCTCACGTGTTCCAACATTTCTGCGGAATCCAAACTGATCTTCGCCGAGGGCTTCTACCAGTTTTTCCATTCGTCTGTAAAGAATTCGCATTAGTATTTTGCAGCTGTGACTTATTAAACTGATAGTTCGGTAATTTTCACATCTGTCAACACCTGCTTTCTTTGGGATTGGAATTATTATATTCTTCTTGAAGTCTGAGGGTATTTCGCCTGTCTCATACATCTTGCTCACCAGATGGTAGAGTGTTGTCAGGACTGGCTCTCCCAAGGCCGTCAGTAGTTCCAATGGAATGTAGTCTACTCCCGGGGCCTTGTTTCGCCTCAGGTCTTTCAGTGCTCTGTCAAACTCTTCACGCAGTATAGTATCTCCCGTTTCGTCTTCATCTACATCCTCTTCCATTTCCATAATATTGTCCTCAAGTACATTGCCCTTGTGTAGACCCTCTATATACTCCTTCCACCTTTCTGCTTTCCCTTCTTTGCTTAGAACTGGGTTTCCATCTGAGCTCTTGATATTCATAAAAGTGGCTCTCTTTTCTCCAAAGGTCTCTTTAATTTTCCTGTAGGCAGTATCTATCTTACCCCTAGTGAGATAAGCCTCTACATCCTTACATTTGTCCTCTAGCCATCCCTGCTTAGCCATTTTGCACTTCCTGTCGATCTCATTTTTGAGACGTTTGTATTCCCTTTTGCCTGCTTCATTTACTGCGTTTTTATATTTTCCCATTTCATCCATTAAATTCAATATTTCTTCTGTTACCCAAGGATTTCTACTAGCCCTCGTCTTTTTACCTATTTGATCCTCTGCTGCCTTCACTACTTCATACCTCAGAGCTAACCATTCTTCTTCTAATGTATTTCTTTCCCCCATTCCTGTCAATTGTTCCCTTATGCTGTCCCTGAAACTGTGTACAACCTCTGGTTTAGTCAGTTTATCCAGGTCCCATCTCCTTAAATTCCCACCTTTTTGCAGTTTCTTCAGTTTTAATAAATAATGTATAGTTAAAATTTGAGCCTTTCTCTGCGGTTAGATATTTAGATAATTGCGGCTCTTGGTGCAAAACGTCTAAAAACCTGTTTTTTTGCGTAATTACGGCAACTCTGAACTACTGAATCTCCGTAACGAATAATGATATTCATGAATGAGATTTTCACTCTGCAGCGGAGTGTGAACTGATATGAAACTTCCTGGCAGATTAAAACTGTGTGCAGGACCGAGACTCGAACTCGGGACCTTTGCCTTTCGCGGGCAAGTGCTCTACCAACTGAGCTACCCATGCACGACGCAGGCCCCGTCCTCACAGCTTTACTTCCTCCAGTAGCTCGTCTCCTACCTTCCAAACCTTACAGAAGCTCTCCTGCGAACCCTGCAGAACTAGCACTCCTGAAAGAAAAGATATTGCGGAGACAGGGCTTAACCACAGAGGAGACGAAGTACTGGCGGAAGTAAAGCTGTGAGGACGGGGCGTGAGTCGTGCTTGGGTAGCTCAGTGGTAGAGCACTTGCCCGCGAAAGGCAAAGGTCCCGAGTTCGAGGCTCGGTCCGGCACACAGTTTTAATCTGCCAGGAAGTTTCAATGATATTCATGGTTGACTAGAGGTTTTCTCAGGAACCATAAACAAACGATATTTTTACTAGTCGCCTACGGTCCACCCTAAACCACACCTAATGCATAAAAACCAACCGATTTGTTCCATTTGCCTGGGCTGGAGGAAGTGTTTAACGTTAAATTTTGACCCTGTACTGCAGAAAAGCTGCAGTATGCCCGCTCTTCCGATAGATATACAAATGATCACTAGGCCAAGGGCTAATCAAAACACTTGACCCCTTGTCTCTACGACCAATAGAACCCGCGATATGACCCCCTGAAAAATCGCATTTCCGCGCGCGTATTTTTGGAACAGACCTAACCGACGTGCCGATAACGGGTTCCGGCAGATATTTGCAATTTCGTTTTTGCCGTTTGTAGCTGTAGTCAGCCGAAACAAACACTGCTCATGTAGTCTTCCATCCGACGACCAGTGTCGACGAAAAGCTTCGGTTTGAATTCCGCTACAAGTAAAATGATTTTTATAGTGGAATTTTTCGTGCTCATTCTATATAGAGCGGACCCACATTAATCTATTGTGATATTTGTTTTATCGTTGTGTATTAATAGGGACAGTGAAACACGAAGAACAACTAGCGTGCCAGTAGTGACTAACTTGTTAGCAGCCATCGCGGGCAGCGGAGTGCCGTCGCTGCCGAAACAGCAGAGAAAATGCGCCTGACGACTCTTAGGAGCGGCACCCGGTACGTATCCATTCCGTGACGCCCCGGCCCAAGTGAGCAGCGGCAACCCCCCCCCCAGCCAACGGGCGCGCTAAATCGGCCAGATGGCTGACCTGTGCAGTCTCCCCGGCGCCCAGTCAATAGCGGCGTTTAGCAGGGGGCGCCGCGACGCCACACCACTGTGGTGAGGGCGCGGCGTCTGTCTGCCGCACGACGCTGTGCACTTCGGTTCCTACAGTCTTTCTTGACTATCTCGAATAGTACGTTACGTCTCGTCTTCCGAGACGCCGTGACGTCGCAGGTGTCTCGCTCGTATGCGCGGCCTAAAACCACCAACTGGTGTTAAAGTTCTTTGACAAAGTTTTTACACACGTTAGTGTCACGGACTAACTTTTAAGATTTCATAAAACTTCTTTTGTTAAACGTATTTAATACAATTATTTTAGAGTGCAGTATCATCATTAGCGATATGCAACGCAGGTGACAAAGAAAAGTTTATCAGCGGAATTGCTGCAGTCTTAATGACGGTTGATTGTCAGCTTTGCTAAGATCCATGTTCAAATCGTCATTATTTGAACTTCAGTGCTAAATGTCACGAATCACCGTAACTCATTTCAGCGAAGATTTCGAAACCGATCACAGACGGGAAAATGTACAACACTATCAGCCAATCCACTGCTCCCAGCAGGCCCTCTGCCCTCTGCAACTACCACATAATTATGACCTCCAGAAAGATAAATATAAAATAGGCTAAGGTTCCAAGCTACAGGGGAGAACAGTAGAAAAAAAAATTATTTCACCTTCCTGGAATTTAATTTTCTTATTGTCTTGTAAAAAATTTAAAAGACTTAAGAACTGGTTTTCTCTGACTACAGTTCTGCGGGTGTGTGTGTTATCCTTAGCGTAAGTTAAAGTTATATTAACTAGTGCGTAAGCTTACTGACCGATGACCTCAGCAGTTTGGTCCCGTAAGACCTTACCACAAATTTCCAAATTTGTAGTATTATCACAAACACAACGTAGTGCCTCAGTATTAATGGTACTTGAAACAAAAACTCTCTTGCTGGCACTCAGGACCATTCAGTATCCTGGTATGGCATTTAGAATGTTCTTAATAAATTATTTTCTAATTTGTCTCATTATATTTTGCGGCGATTACATGAGCATCATAATTCGGTTGTATTAGAATACCGACTCAATTTTCTTGATACCAACAATTTAGGTACAAAAAATATACATCGTTTCTTGATTTTCGTGTCAAATGTGAGATCTGGCAGTTAGGGAGTTTCACATTTCCGCTCTTCAGTAACACAAGTGAGGGAAGTCGAGTACTCTACATGTGTGTTAATCACGTGAACTTTGTCCTGTGTCATTTTATTTTAATTGCTTGTATGACGTACTTTCTGAGGCGAAGATTGGGGAGCAGCACTGTATTTAGCTTACGCCAATGCAGGAAACGGTCTATAACTCACGTTTAGCCAGGCCAGTATGCCAACACAACTGTCAGTAATATACCGCACGGCTCCCACCTGAAGGCAAAAGAAAGACCAAATTGAAAAAAAGGTTGACAGGAAACAACGACCACATCGGCGAATAATCAACGAAACCTGTAAGAAACGTCCAACGTCGTTAAAAGAAATAGCCTTTTCCCCCCATCATTGGTTATTAATGAGCCCCGTATCATGCAGCAAAAGTCGAAAATCACACTCCAGGGCCTACTGTGGTGTACTCTCGCTTGAGGGAAAAAAATAAAAACCTTACATTGTTGAAAGTTCCATCGTGAAGGGCGTCGCAAGAGAGAAAGAGAACTAACTCAATATTCATGGTGTTCAGTTTTCGAGCCACTGAAGAAATTACACTATAGTACTCCAGACACTCTGATAATTGTCTCACCTCTCGCCCTCTTTGTTATGAACGTCACTCTCAAAGCACAATATTTCTTCCTAATCATAAATTTTTACAGTTTTGTGCCACAAAAAGATCATGCCTCCTACCGACACCAAAACCAACCTGCTAAATGTTGCACGCGGCTAAACCGATTTAATGAAGGCCAGTTGTCCTCTAGTAATGACAACAGAAAATGAGCAGACAAAAAATGGAGGAAAAGTTCTGATTGCAATTTCCGACGTAAGCACAAAAAGATATGCCACTTGTCAACGGTCGATGATTACACATTTGCCAAGCCACAGCCGGTCTTGGAGGAAGACCAAGGAAAGAATGCAAATGGAGACGACGTGTAAAGCCGGTATCCTTCAGGCAAAGAGCGTTATCCAGGGCCTAGTTATGGTTTTGGTGCCATTATAACTACTTTCGCAATTGCTCCACGATCATAGTGTATAGTTACAAGTAGCGAATTAGGTACAGTACACCGTAAGTAGGTCTTGCTTCTGCGCAGTTTACACTGTTTTGCGTCATCGTAAGAGCAGTTATAACTGTAACAGATGTTTCGAGCAGGCTACATAAGATGAATGAGTATGCTTGGTGTTGTATCCTGCCTAATTGTCAAAGTGTGGTATCTAGGGAGCCTGCTTCTCGGATCTAAAAACTAAAACTAAACTCTGTCCAAACAGGCCTAGGAAGGCCTTGGCCTAGGAAGGCCTAACAGTACCGACGTTCCGCCGTTTCATCCTCAGCCCATAGGCGTCACTGGATGCGGATATGGAGGATCATGTGGTCAGCACACCGCTCTCCCGGCCGTATGTCAGTTTACGAGACCGAAGCCGCTACTTCTCAATCACGTAGCTCCTCAGCTTGCCTCACAAGGGCTGAGTGCACCCCGCTTGCCAACAGCGCTCGGAAGACCGGATGCTCACCCATCCAAGTGCTAGCCCAGCCCGACAGCGCTTAACTTCGGTGATCTGACGTGAACCTGTGTTACAACTGCGGCAAGGCCGTTGGCTTGCTTCTCGGATCGCTAGACAACAATTCAAGCAAGTCGTATTGAAGAGTTTTATTACGAAATGAACAATGACAAGTTAACTTTGACAATAAGAAAGAAGTGTCGCAAGTAAAGGGATACATGCAAATAAGAAATCTCTTCAGTATATACAATTCCCAAGTAGTGGTCTTGAAGTGCCTATTTTGATGCCGCTGTAGCACTGGGCCGCGACCAGTCGGCGCGGCCCTTATGTCATCTTCCCCGTCTTCTTCACAGCCACGCCGTAGCACTTGCTAGCCCCGATACACTGCAGGTGTGGCCAAATTATTACAGCACAACATATGTTTCTAGTTTTATACAAAGTAATCGTCCTTAATGAATAATATTTGCTCCTGTTTTGTTGTAATGTTATTTGATGGGATATTTACATTTTCTAACTCTCAACTGTTTTTGTTAGTGATTCACCTTAAAGAGTATTTTTTTTGTTAAGCATATAAACATGGGTGTCGCTAATCAGTAGCAAAAATTGTTACTTATTGCTGGAACTGCGTGTTCCATACGCAAATAAGACATTATTGATGTTCTTTGTGTGCTGCGTTCATAGATTTGAGGTCAGTCTGGCGCAAGCGAAATATTTTGAGGTTATGGAGAGAAAGGCAGACCTTTCGCCAAGAAAGATAGACATCGCCTGAGGGCTACTCATACTTGCTGAAAAGCGCTGTACTCAGCAAGACGCAGCTTCAAGGTTGAAAATATCATAGAATAAAATAGAATTAAAAAATGTGAAGATAAGTATATAACACAATACCATCAATGCGTGGTGATATGTACGCGAAAGAAAAAACGGACCACAGGAGACATATGAAATTTGATTTATTTATCAATACTGTGAGAAGGGTACTGTTTACAAGTGGAATGAAAGGAAGATGGCCTCTTAGAAAAATGAAGATCGCCCCTGCTATGGGTGTGAAGTGGTTGTAGTTGGCCAAGACGCTCCAAACTTTGTCAACTGATGACTAGAAAAAGATAATTAACGCATGGCAACCTTATTATAATTGTTTAAATTAAGGCATTATGGAAGTGAAACGTGAACGATAAATAGTTCAGACAAGAAGAGAACAGAAGCTTTCGAAATGTGGTGCTACAGAGGAATGCTGAAGATTAGATGGGTAGATCACATAACTAATGAGGAGGTATTAAATAGAATTGGGGAGAAGAGAAATTTGTGGCGCAACTTAACTAGAAGAAGGGATCGGTTGGTTTGACATGTTCTGAGGCATCAAGGGATCACCAATTTAGTACTGGAGGGCAGCGTGGAGGGTAAAAATCGTAGAGGGAGACCAAGAGATGAATGCACTAAGCAGATTCAGAAGGATGTAGGCTGCAGTAGGTACTGGGAGATGAAGAAGCTTGCACAGCATAAAGTAGAATGGAGAGCTGCATCAAACCAGTCTCTGGACTGAAGACCACAACAACAACAACATTAAAAGTTTTTGCTTCTACTTTTTATTTATAACTTCATTTATCAAACGAAGAACTGCTATCAAAAGTATGAAATTTTTGTATCTATTAATTTACTGTATTTAATTCAAGGTTTATTTATTCTCCAATTCGTTTAGTTTGATTTGGGTTTGTTTCAGCGACGAGACGATATTTTCTGCCGAGGAAAAGACTAGCCAACACGTCACGTCAGATTCTCGGCACATAAGATGCTATTAACAGACAAGAGATGCAGTTTCTCAACGGAAAATCTGGAAGTGTTAGTTATTTACTGTGATTGTGACATGGAGAATAATATAATGAGGATTTTTGTCAATCTATTTATCTTTTTACAAAATAAAATGTCAGATTTTGGTCACCTATTTTCTGATTTTTATAACCTATATTTGTAAGTGATAGAACCTATTTTAGGTACCTAATTTAAGATTTTTAGTACCTAAAAGTCCGAGGTCTAGTCATAGCACCCAAAATCAGCCTCTAACCTCTCAAAAGTTTCGACCGAAAGTTCAGCATGAACTGTGAACTCCTCTTATGACCTACTTCACACGTATTGAGCAAAGCCAGAGCATCAGCTTCAACACTCTAAGCGAGAACCCCTACTTGACGCTCGGTGAAACTCGGTAGAACGCTGGCTACCAGCCAAGATCGTCTTCTCTGGGCCCAACCATCTAGTGAATCATAATGAAAAAGCAAATAAAAGTTCCGTCCAATTAAAATTCGAACCTGATAATCGTTGGTGGAACCTTCGCCGCAGTAAGATCGGGAATGACACCTTAAACTAGTCATAAAAAAATACATCTACATCAATACTCTGCAAATCACATTTAAATGCCTGGCAGAGGGTTCATCGAACCACCTACACAATTCTTTATTATTCCAATAGTGTGCATCACATAACCGAAACCGTGTAACAGTGTTTTGAAAAGCTCGTAATGAGTTGCAAATGGTAACCTGGGTCACATACTCGCCATGTCGAACACAATCTGGGACACAATTAATCGCCAGCTCCGAGCTCACGAAACACCACCGCGAAATTCGTTGGAATTGAGCGGCTTGTTGTGGACACCTGGGGTCTACCGTCGGCTACATGCCAGGGAGTCTTACTGTTCGTGTTCGGCGTACCTAGGAAGGACGTGCACTCTGTCAAATGTGTGATGGCAGTGATGTGGGGAGCAGCAGGAGGCGTGGGCGGGCGCCGGCCTGGGCTGGGCTGGCCGTCAGCAGACAGACTCGCCACGCCACGCCACGCCACGCCGCGTGCCCTTTGGCTGCCGGGCTGGGTGGCTGGCTGGCTGACCCATTTCTGCTCGTCGTGCGCCTTTCTGCCTTTCTCTTCGCCATCCGCTCCGTACTCGCCGCACTTCCATCAGTTCTCCTACATCTCCGCTAGTACATGCACTACTTCGCCAATTAGTTGTGAAATGAAGAAACATCTCCGCTAGTACATGCACTACTTCGCCAATTAGTTGTGAAGTGAAGAAAACAAACAAAGAACTTCCTCATTAGTCTACATAGTTGTCTATGTTCCTGTTATAGCCACCAATCCTACGACTGATAAGGTTCTATAAGCACTTCTGTTTTGTACAAGTCCCCCCCCCCCCCCCCACACACACACATACACACTCTGTCTGTCTGTCTTTCTCTCACCACGTAATTGCCAAATTATTAACCCGTAGCCTCTTTTACTCACCTTGAGCCACTAACTCATTTTCTCTCCCGTTAGATTTCGTACCCTTTCATCGTTTCTCAATCTGTCTAACTTTCAGCGTTCTTCTGTAGCATTACATTGCAAAAACTTCTATTCTATACTTGTTGATGCTTGTTATCGTCCTCGTCTAATTTCCATCGGCTGTTGTTGTTGTTGTTGTTGTTGTCTTCAGTCCTGAGACTGGTTTGATGCAGCTCTCCATGCAAGACTTCAGAAAATACTTTCAGAAACTATTTCCGGACACTTAAATTTGTATTCGATATTGACGTATTTCTCTTTTTCACATTTTTCTCTAATTCCATTAGCATCATCTGATTTAATTTCGCTACATCCCATTCTCATTCTTTTACCCATGTTGATGTTCATCTTATAACCTCTTAATGCCAGTACTCATTTTTCGATTGATCTTTCAAGTCATGTTCCGTCCCTGACAAATTACAATGTCACCCACAAACCCTTAAACTTTTATGTCTTCTCCGTGAACATTAATTCCTCCACAAACTTGTCGTTCGCTTCTTTCACTGCTTGCTCAAGATAGAGAATAAATAATAAGGGGGATAAGGTAACAACACTGCCTCACTCCCTTTCTCAGTTCCTTTGTCTGTTTCACGTCCTTGGACCCTTAAACTCGAGTCCTTCGACCAGTTCAGTACAGGTACAGATGGCGCTTTCCTCCCCGTATTTTCCCTGGTATCTTCATAGCTTCAGTATCATTCAGTGCACTCCCCCCCATCCACTCATTCAGCATTGTGAAAAGCTATGCATTCTCGGATTAAAGGCCAGCTTTCCGTCGTTATTCCAGTCTTCTAGCAAAGGAAGCTCCCCATCGCACCCTCCTCATGTTTAGTGGTAAAATGGTCCAGTGGAGAGCCCGTCAAAAACTGAACACAGATCAAGCATGACAGGAAGAAGGTGTACTGAACTGTGAACAAAAAAGAAGCAAGCTCAAGGTGAATTAACAGAATCACAGCGTCGTGGCTGTATGGTCACGGTGCTGGGCTGCGAAGCTGAAGATCCGTGATCGCATCTTCCTCTTGCATCTTTCACGAAGTTATGATCTTTCCGTTCGTTAACTGACGGGTCTGTTCTCCTTCTGTAGTCCTGTCAATTGTCATACTATACACTGGTTAGAGAATGTGAGTCATGCGGTAAGAGTGTATTACCGTCGACAGTAAATGTGATGATTAGTGAGAGCAGGCGAGGAGCCGCATAGATCTCTCACAGAAATGAAATTAACACATAAACGAGTGTGAACTATCTTACAATAATGGAATTCAAGAATCAAAACTTCTAATACGTAACGCAAGAGTCATAACACGCGCTACTTGTCTAAAGCAAATAGGAGGTACGTACGTCTCGAGCTCCCTTCCTCACACCACGCTGTTCCACCACGACACAGATAGAAATTTGAATACAGCGAACAGACACGTAAATGACTGGACAGAGAGTTCATAATTTTGTGAGAAAAATAATGAAGCACGAGGGAGATTTGAACAGTGATCAGTTTAACACCATGGCCGCATAACCAACACGCCGTTGCTATTTATATTCACATCTTGAGCTCGGACGGTTCACTGTTTCTAATTTGCTTCTTTTTTTACATTTCAGTACACCTCCTTCCTGTTCCCATGCTTGATCTACGTTCACTTTTTGGCTGGCTGTCCACTGGACCATCTCACCACTAAATCTGAGAGAGATGTGAAGAGGAGTTTCAAAAATGGTTCAAATGGCTCTGAGCACTATGGAACTTAACTTCTGAGGTCATCAGTGTCCTAGAACTTAGAACTACTTAAACCTAACTAACCTAAGGACGTCACACACATCCAGGCCCAAGGCAGGATTCGAACCTGCGACCGTAGCGGTCGCGCGGTTCCAGCCTGTAGCGCCTAGAACCGCTTGGCCACTCCGGCCGGCAAGAGGAGTTTCCCTTGTAACGCGATGTACCGTCCGGCTACTTGCAACACACCTTTTCTGTGTACCAAACAACAATGTCTGCAAACACGTTAGTTGCGGCGCCACAGTGAACCGGGAAGTATTCGATTTTTCCATGTATGCCTTGAAATAAGAATAGATTAATTTGCTTTATTGCTGTTCGCGAAGCAAAATTTTAACGTGGAGTCATATCTCGAGCACCTATGACTGTGTTGGAGTTCTACTGAAGCTTATTGACTTTCTGTGATAACAATGCAAATTTCACTAGGGAGTTTCTAGGTGCGTCCGACACCACAGTTTTTATCTTATTAATTTGGTCGTTTACGACCTCCTGCCTCCCCCAAAGACACCTGACTTATGTTAGCGCCTGTCCTTGTAATTCTCTATAGTTCTGCACCTTCATCGTAAAGGCAAATTTGGATACACCCCCTTGCAAACGCTCCAAAACAGATACTAGCAACTTTTCAGCAATAGCCTCTCTGATAGGCATAGGAGTAAAGACGTTAGAAATTTTCTTTCTAAACCGTTATTTCGTTATTCGACTGATTTTGTCTCGCTGGAACAATATCTGAAATTTCGTGACTAATTAATTAGCTTCAACGTTTACTCAGGATCTGCAGAAAATGGCAACAACTGCAATCAATGTCTCACATCTTTATATCGCTCCGTCAGCAGGACAATCTACGCTTATAGTTTCAGTTATAACTGGCTTTTCAACGCAAATTATTCTACGGACTGTTTTCATGTCGACACAACGAAGTATAGATTTATCAGACTAGTTGTGCTTTGCTATTACTACAAAAATGCAGTCATCGGCGCAAGAAAGTGGAAATAAAATTGTGTACAAGGATTGCTTAGAACAATAAATTTTATCGAGAACTCGCGACTCAGGTGAGAGTTAAACGGGGTTTCATTAAAATATCTCCTCGAACATCATTTTGGATGAATTAATCAATCCGCTCGTTAGTTTTCGGTGGAGGTCGGTTTCCGCCGTTTCTTCATTTGGAGTAGTTTGGCGCACTGCTTACAATGCCAGTACGGGATCTAGGGACTTTTGAGTTCCGCTGTTGTCAGCAGTGACGGAAGCAGCAGCCTGCGTTGCAGCGCCACGAACGTGCGGCGGCCAAGAATGCAACGATCACATCGCAGCAGCTGACTGCGTCTGGTGTCTGCAAAGCCATGAGAGTGGAGTGGGGGGAGGGGGCGGAGCAGGAGCATAATGCTGTCCGCTTATAAACAGCACGTCAGACTTGTTGTCTCTCATTGATAAACGTTCCAAAATTTTCTTTTCTGTAACAAGGCTACAAAAAAGGAATGCAATAGAGACAATAACTCCAACCTCGGTGTGGCATCAAATGCGATAACGGAAATGTTTACTGAGTTTTCATAATAATGCTACGACACGGGGACGAGCAGACAAGCATATGTCATGGTTTTAATACTGAGACATTGCCAGGGCCCGCTTCGTTGCTGGTTTCACTGAGAGTAGAACGCAACTTTAAGGCTTGACGCCTGCAAGAAGCAATTCATTCGATATGGATATTCGGACAGTCAGCACACGATACTCCAGCTTTTTTTACAAGGCATTTATAGCTCTCTGCTACGTGAAGTAAAAACCAGTCGAATCATCTACAACAAAGAAGTTTTGCCCGAAAGATTTCCTTTGGATCATCAAAATTTCACGTAAATCTAGTCATAAAATTTGGGCTACGGTAGTTAATGGCATATTTCAATTAAAAATAGGTGTCGCTATTGCTTCGTATTATTTATTGATTTGTACTTGATTACTGCTTAGTCTGGCTGGTTGGAAAACTAGGCGCCGGAGTGAAGTTCTGATCGTGTGTCTACGACACATGTCCTATCTATTCTCCCACCCTGTTCTACAATTCAGTCTCTTCCAAAATATTCTAACAATAACGAAGAGGCTGCAATATATGAACACATTTGTACGACACAATTTATTTCGCTTTAATTTCAAGTACCGCGTACCTACTTATTCTGATGGCACTCACAGTACAATCACAGTCACTCATTTATCACGAGCTTATAAGAGTTTACCATTGCCGATTTCTTAGAGTACGGTTGCCTTTTAATCATATACCAACTCCCGCCATACGAAATGAATCCTGTGCTTCCAAATTATTATTTTCGACCACGATCGATTCTCTCAGATACATACGCCTCCTACTTGCGTGATGGCCCTGGCGCTAGTCACTCTCCTTCTCGCCAAAAGGTCTCCGTGCGCCAACCTCTGCCTTCTAGAACTATGGGTATCCCGCGAGCGATGCCGCTGCGCTATAGTAAAGAAGCGCAAGGGTAGATTCGGTGCGTGAAGCAGAGGATCAGGGGCGCTTCACCCCTACTACAACGGTGCTGTAATTGTGAAGTGGAAACGCGAAGGAACAAGCACAGCTAAACCAAGAGCAGGCAGACATCATGTGATGACGGACAGGGACTATCGAGAGTCGCACACGGTGACTACTAAAAATTCTCATGAAATCAGCGGAAGGAATCACTCTGGAGTTCAAAAACGCTGCCAACAGAGCGGCTAGCACTATGATTGTGGGTGGGGAGTTAAAAAGAGTAGGAAAGAATGGCCGAGCAGCTCCTCTTAAGCCACATGTTCTGCAGTCAATGTTGCGCGACGCTTGAGATGGTGCAAAGAGCTACGCCACTGGAGAGTAACTGGAAACGAATGATTTGGACTGGTGACTCGCGCTCTGACACAGTTTTCGTCTTCAGAAGATGATGAACGACCGAAAATGGAGACATACCCTCAACGTTCGACAGTAAGCGATGGAAAGAAGTCGGCTCAACAGTGACTCATTGAAATCGTTTAAAATTGCAGCGTCTCAACCAACCAATCAGTTCTGTAGTACAGATTCCTCGGATTTCGCCGTAGAAACGGACTTTCGTATAGGTGCTGCTGCTTCTACCAATGCCTGAACTTGGCTCCTGTGTACTGCCTCTGGTAGCTATTGTGTGCGTAACGACAACGAGAAACGACTTGGAAACTCTAGGATCGCCGGCCGCGGTGGTCTAGCGGTTCTAGGCGCGCAGTCCGGAACCGCGCGACTGCTACGGTCGCAGGTTCGAATCCTGCCTCGGGCATGGATGTGTGTGATGTCCTTAGGTTAGTTAGGTTTAAGTAGTTCTAAGTTCTAGAGGACTGATGACCACAGATGTTAAGTCCCATAGCGCTCAGAACCATTTGAACCAAACTATAGGATCAATATTCCAGCACGTTAAACATCTGCTCCAAAGGCCAAATTAATTCAAGAATGGGGCAAACGAGAGTTTTGGAAACAGTATTCTTAGACTGATTGCATTTTAGCGTTATCTTGCCGATGAATCAAAGTCTGCCAAATTCATTACCTACGACCAAGCCTACGTGGGCATTCGATTTCGTATACATAAAAGTTGTTACATCCAGATATTTGCATTAGTTGATTGATTCCCACTGACACTGACTCATATTGTTATACACTTAAAGAAAGTTGTCATTCTTTGCACAACTTTGCAGACTTATCAAGAACTAATTGAATATTTGTGATGATTTTGTCTGACGGCTGGTACTTCATTATAGATTACTGCATTATCTACAAGTGTCTGAGGTCACTACTGATGTTGAGTTTGGCAGCTCTTTCACGTACAATACGGTCCGCGCAGCTCCCCCTATCGTAGACTCGAATCCTCCCTCGGGCATGGGTGAATGTGTTGTCCACACCGTAAGTTAGTTTAAGTAGTGTGTAAGCTTAGGGACCGATGACCTAAGCAGTTTGGTCCCATAAGATCTTACCACAAATTTACAATTTTACGTACAAATCGAACACCAAGGGTCCCCACACACTTCCCAGGGGCACGCCTAAACTTACTTCTGCCGAGGACTTCCCAACATAGCACGTTGCGTCCCCCCTTTCTAGAAATCTTCAGTCCAGTTACAAACTTCGTCTGATACGCTGTATGATTTTACTTTTGTCAGCAACCGTTGGTGTGTACGACTAAAGCTGGACGCCAGTGCCTCCAGATCACCTTTCGTCGGCAGCCAGCGGGACTTGGAGGCACCGAGGCCAGAGCTTTTTTGTGGCCGTGTTCCGGGCGCGCTAATTTGCCTGAGGGGAAACCGACTCCCTAATGGCCGATCCCTCGGCGCTTGTTCCCACCGGCTCCTGTCCAAATATTCCTACGGCATCCGCTGTCGCCAGCGGCGCATTCCACAACTTCCACTCACACCAACAATGCGGCTTCAGTATACAAGAGAAGAAGTTAAAACGAGAAGTACGTTTTGGTATGCACGTGGCGCACAAAGAAATAATTGCTGTATCTTCAGGTCTGATTGCAACTTCCAATGTTTTTTTTCCGAGTAGATGTAGCTTTCCTTGCAGTAGAAAAATACTCGATTCGTAGAATTTTCCAGTGACTACGAATGTCGAGCCGGCCAGTGCACGAGAGGAAGGGAGTCAGCAGGTAGCAGGGGTTGCGATCGGCGCGGTGGGGTGGAGTGGGGCGGCGTAACGGTCTCCGCTCCTAACTCAAAAAGGCCAGTGCTTAGTCTCTCTCACCTGCTTCCTGGCAATCGCTGTTCCCTCTCTAGCCCACGGTGTAGTGTATAAGAATCAACATGTCCATTATTCTGCTTCGTATTTCGACGAGCTCGAGTGCCTGCATTAACATTATTAGCGCGACGGGCAAATTTAGTTCTTGCTATGATACACTAAAACTGTGTAACTGCCGAACAATTCTTAAATTACAAATGTAAAGGTTCAGGTTTGGACCCTTTACATCGCCGGCTAGTCGTGCTGTCCCCCTCCCCCCCACCACCACTCTTCAAGCACCTAACAAGACACTGACAGAGAAAACTGAGTTCGTGAAAGAAAGGAAGATTAGGGCTTATCGTCCCGTTGCCGACGGCGAGATCGTTACAGGTGACGTACAAGCTCAAACTGGGGCAGGAAGGTGGCCATGGCCCTCCAACAGAATCATCCCGGTGTTTGCTTTTGACGGTACAAGGAAATCAAGGAAACCTTAGGTTCATTTTAAGAAAAAGTGTAAAGCTGTGCACTTCACAGAAGGCAGAGGAGTGGTTCCCTATTACTACAATATCAATTAGTCATAATCGGAATAAGTCAATTAATACAAATATCTGGGTGCACTTGTCTGTAAAGATATGAAATTCACCCATCACATAGCGTCAGTCGTAGGTAAACCAGGTAGTAAAAATCGGTTCATTGGTACGAGACTGAGATGAAGCAGCACCCTTCAATGAAACTGCTTGAAAATGACTTGTGCGCCCCATTTTACAATACTGCTCAAGTCTGTGGTACCCGCACCACATAGGGCTAACAGGAGTACTGGACAGCAAAGGTTTGTTTGACACAGGGCGCCCGTCTTGGAAATGCTGAAAAAGCTGAATTGGCAGACGCTTGAAATCGTCCAAGTTAGCTTATTTACAAAATTTGTAGAACAAATATTAAGAAAAGAATCTAGATATATACTTCTTCTCCAGTACAGAACGCGAAGACAAAATATGACTAAATTACAACGCGCACAGAGACATTTAAGAGATAATTCTCTCCGCGCTCCGCACGCTATTGGAAGAACTCCTATGACGTGGTACAATGTTAAGTACCGTCTGCCATGCACTTCGCAGGGGTTTGCAGAGTGTGTACATGGATGTCGCGGTGGATGTAGGTGCTGTGCCTTACTGCGCCGTTCCTCGATCGCAGGACATCGATCACACTTCAAATGGGCAGATCCGGAGTTGGGTAGCACGCTCGAGTTTCAAGACTTCGCCTTTAAGCGTGTCGTACCCATGACAGGCGGAATAGTCGTGTTCAGTTCTTTCTTGGGGATATTTTCTCTCGTATATACACTCCTGGAAATTGAAATAAGAACACCGTGAATTCATTGTCCCAGGAAGGGGAAACTTTATTGACACATTCCTGGGGTCAGATACATCACATGATCACACTGACAGAACCACAGGCACATAGACACAGGCAACAGAGCATGCACAATGTCGGCACTAGTACAGTGTATATCCACCTTTCGCAGCAATGCAGGCTGCTATTCTCCCATGGAGACGATCGTAGAGATGCTGGATGTAGTCCTGTGGAACGGCTTGCCATGCCATTTCCACCTGGCGTCTCAGTTGGACCAGCGTTCGTGCTGGACGTGCAGACCGCGTGAGACGACGCTTCATCCAGTCCCAAACATGCTCAATGGGGGACAGACCGGAGATCTTGCTGGCCAGGGTAGTTGACTTACACCTTCTAGAGCACGTTGGGTGGCACGGGATACATGCGGACGTGCATTGTCCTATTGGAACAGCAAGTTCCCTTGCCGGACTAGGAATGGTAGAACGATGGGTTCGATGACGGTTTGGATGTACCGTGCACTATTCAGTGTCCCCTCGACGATCACCAGTGGTGTACGGCCAGTGTAGGAGATCGCTCCCCACACCATGATGCCGGGTGTTGGCCCTGTGTGCCTCGGTCGTATGCAGTCCTGATTGTGGCGCTCACCTGCACGGCGCCAAACACGCATACGACCATCATTGGCACCAAGGCAGAAGCGACTCTCATCGCTGAAGACGACACGTCTCCATTCGTCCCTCCATTCACGCCTGTCGCGACACCACTGGAGGCGGGCTGCACGATGTTGGGGCGTGAGCGGAAGACGGCGTAACGGTGTGCGGGACCGTAGCCCAGCTTCATGGAGACGGTTGCGAATGGTCCTCGCCGATACCCCAGGAGCAACAGTGTCCCTAATTTGCTGGGAAGTGGCGGTGCGGTCCCCTACGGCACTGCGTAGGATCCTACGGTCTTGGCGTGCATCCGTGCGTCGCTGCGGTCCGGTCCCAGGTCGACGGGCACGTGCACCTTCCGCCGACCACTGGCGACAACATCGATGTACTGTGGAGACCTCACGCCCCACGTGTTGAGCAATTCGGCGGTACGTCCACCCGGCCTCCCGCATGCCCACTATACGCCCTCGCTCAAAGTCCGTCAACTGCACATACGGTTCACGTCCACGCTGTCGCGGCATGCTACCAGTGTTAAAGACTGCGATGGAGCTCCGTATGCCACGGCAAACTGGCTGACACTGACGGCGGCGGTGCACAAATGCTGCGCAGCTAGCGCCATTCGACGGCCAACACCGCGGTTCCTGGTGTGTCCGCTGTGCCGTGCGTGTGATCATTGCTTGTACAGCCCTCTCGCAGTGTCCGGAGCAAGTATGGTGGGTCTGACACACCGGTGTCAATGTGTTCTTTTTTCCATTTCCAGGAGTGTATGTGGTCACTTGTAATGTTATGCACCGTCGATTAACATCATTATGCGTCTTTTTTTATACGTCATGAATCGGACACTAAAATGTAAATACTTGTTTCTGCTATTTTCTTCTAACCGTCAACGCATCAGACCGCGTGTGCTGCAGTCCAGTACAGGAACCGCAATTGGGCCGGACAGATTTGGCTCGGACAGATTACATAAAAAATGTCGATATTTTCTAAAGAGAGATAAACATTTATATTATAATTACAGTTCAGATAACTATCTGATAGACAGCGCTCAGTATCAGCGCAAATTTAAGCAAAGCGGCACATTGGTGTATCTGAATACCAGGATTGCTTATTTTTCATCGTAGTCTCTTTTCAGCCCTGCACATTTATGTCAGCAACGTTCTCGATTCGCAATGCCCTGCAGAAAGTAATCACCGCTGAAGCCTGCGAAGTACTCGCTAGCAGCGGAAATGACGTCCTGATCTGACGTGGCTTCCTATTCCCACGAGCCATGTCTTGAGAATAGAGAACGGGCAAATCGTGCAAAGAAGTGGCAACAACTGGATGCTGAACTGGTGGATTAGCGAACTTGTGTGTACCGTTTATAAAATGTTCACGACAACTATTTTCAATTATGCGTCCCGTCCTGCCAATGCATGAATTGGCACATTGGCAAGAGAAACAGTACACTTATGACTTTCTGAAGACTAATTATCTTCCACGGCTCCTCATAAAGTCGGGATCTTGAGAAGCGCACAAATAACACACCTGATGTTATGCTGTACTAAGACTCGTCAACGCTCTTCCATGCGTTGTGCGCCTAACATGTCTCCGAGATTGCTTTCTGCGTCCCCTACTCCTCTTTTGTTACAATAATGTTTTATCTGTTGGTTGCCACAGTAATTTTTGTTTTAATCTTCAAGTGTCTAAGTTCTGCTGGTAAGCTCTCTTCATCGGAGATTACTCTTTCTCAGGGAGTTATGGTTGCTGACAGTTGGCTCTCTAAACATAAATCAGTGAGGGTGGTTTTCTGTATGTACTACATCGCAATGTGCCATCATTTTTCCGTCTCAGTAAAACATCCAGGTACGAGAATACTGCCTCTCGTTGCAGCTAGTAGGGTAGCTGCCCTCGAAGCTTGTCCGAACGTCGATGTGTGGATATGAGAACCTCGCGGGCAATAGAATTCGCGATTTGTGAAAATAAATGGAACTGAATCTTTGAATTCAATAATTTGTTTGTAGCGTTCTGTGTTTAGCGCAGTAGGCAGGAGCAGTCGATAGGCAGAGCCATGGACGAGCTATGTATATCAATAAATGGTCGTAATGGTCACTCGCGAGACCATGTCTCTGAAATGATTCGCCATCGGATGATAGGGAAGTTTTCTGAAATAGTAGTTGGCAGCATGAAAATGTCCAAGGTTTAATTAAGTTACTGATCAGATGGATGAGTTAAAGACACTGGCATATAGTACTCTCTGAAGTTTAATTATAGTGAAGAAGGTTATCAGTCAAGTTAAATGATCAACATCACTAGGAACGCATTGTGTAAGACAGTTAAATTCAATTACCTGATCCGTCCCGCGTCCCACTTTAGGACAAGAGGAAAAGAGGAGATCCACGAGACGGAAAACAATGAGAATATATCGCCTGGGACGCTATAACCTATAGGGTGAACATTTTTGTGGGGGTGAGAGATCACATCTAAGGCGTTTGTGGGCGATATATTGTGTAAACTGTAGTGGACTGACAAGGCAGCCAGTCCACAGTGACGGGTAGCCGAAAGGGCACACGTACACACACGCCGACTGGCGCGAAGTCTGGAACAGGATTCGTAATGAATGCAATAAAGAAAAGAACGTAGCTATGGAATATACTTAACTTTTAATCCTTATTTGTATACAGCATTCTTGATGATACAAGTGAGACTATCTTGAGATACATGCAATGTTACAAATGGCGCCTTGCTAGGTCGTAGCCATTAACTTAGCTGAAGGCTATTCTAACTGTCTCTCGGCAAATGAGAGAAAGGCTTCGTCAGTGTAGTCGCTAGCAACGTCGTCGTACAACTGGGGCGAGTGCTAGTACGTCTCTCGAGACCTGCCGTGTGGTGGCGCTCGGTCTGCGATCACTGCCAATGGCGACACGCGAGTCCGACATGTACTAATGGACCGCGGCCGATTTAAACTACCACCTAGCAAGTGTGGTGTCTGGCGGTGACACCATATTAACTTGTGCTTACGTTAGAAGTCAAAAGGCTTGTAAATAGTGACTTCAGTGTCAAAACCAGTCACCTAAGTTGGCTTAGGACAGCTCAACATCCTTAGTAGAGACTCAGATGTAGTGTCCCCCACCACAAATGTATCAACAGCACAGCGATTAAACCATTTAAAGCGCATAGCCGTTAGAATGGTACGTTCCAAAACACGTTTTTTCGACAGCTTCCATACAGGGTGCGCTGAATCTTCATGTCAAAATTACGTCGTAGACAGTAAAGCCTAAACACAGTATTAAGGGATAAAAGAATATTTGTCGCGGTACAAGGTCTTAAATGAGGAATGCCTTTGTAAAGTATGATTCACAACGACCACCGCTCTCCCGCATAAACGTTGGTGACGTTACTTACAGAAGCAATATACCGTCCCATGGTCTGTGCACACGGCCGGGTTTGCGACTATTTACAGTTCAAGACTGGTTGTCAAAGATGGGCGTTACTAGCTACACGAACTTACAAGTACGAATTTCATTTACGGTGCAGCACCATGTAATACAAAGAAAGCCGAACAAACTTACAGAAAAAAGTCTGTAAGCATTATGGGACTTAAACATCTAAGGTCATCAGTCCCCTAGAACTTAGAACTACTTAAACCTAACTAACCTAAGGACATCACACACATCCATGCCCGAGGCAGGATTCGAACCTGCGACCATAGCAGCAGCGCGGTTCCGGAGTCAAGCGCCATAACCGCTCCGCCAAAGTGGCCGGCCCTACAGACAAAAGATTCGCTACAGAGGATATCCTATTCGAAAATAAATGCTTTGCTAGGATAGAAGCTTGCAATGAATTAGAGCGTTCAATTCACAGAGAACTGCTGACAAAATGGTGTAGAGTCGTGTGGGGGTACATTCGTCAATAAGCTCCCGTGAAAAGCACGCTTCGTAGAGTACGGTGCGGAGGGTATTGATGGAGCAACAATTACGTGAAACGTTCTATTAATTAGGTCAAAGAAATTAATTCACTGTCAAACGTAACGTAGAAAAGCATTATCGTGTAGTACTCTGGCATGTGGTGAGTTCCTATGGAACCAAACCGCTGAGGTCATCGGCCCCTAGGCTTACACACTACTATACTAAATTACGCTAGGGACAACACACACACCCATGCCCGAGGGAGGACTCGAACCTCCGACGGGGGGACCCGCCCGAACTGTAATGAACTTCGAGTGGTTAATCGCTAAAGTTTTGGACGCAAAATCGATTACGCATACCCAAGAACATTTGTTTTATCCGTGTGTGTGTGTGTGTGAGAGAGAGAGAGATATATATATAAGAACGGCAGCGGGCACTTGTTGCTTGCTGCAGGCGGCGGCGGCAGGTCCTGTTACTCCACCTGCGGCGGACCGCCGGACGTGACGTCAGCAGCGCGAAGCGAGGATGCGCGCAGCGCCGCAGACGCGGTCTGCACGCCTGGCCGCGCAGGGGTTAAGGAACCGAACCGGCGCCGTGCGGTGCGGAGCGGCCGACAGCCGCGGGAGCGCGGCGTGAGGAGGCGCAGCACCGCTGCCGGGTACAGCAAGAGACGTAACGGAGTATCGAGGGGTGGGAACTTCCGACTGAATTTCCACTCCGACTCCGGCTGAGATGCCTTTAAAATGAAGGTTATGCGAAACAGAGTTCACATTTCCAACACGAAAACACCCCAACTAACAGAGATAACGTTGCTAACCGCATACCCTGGGCGATCGAGGAAAGTTGCTGTCTCCCGATAACAACCATGTCTCTTTACAGGTCTCTTTAGGTATGTCCATCGTGAGAGGATCTATAAAATATTCTAAGAACTTTCTGTAACAGAGAAGAGCACTCGTAATGCGGAAACCAGGAACACCTTACAAACGGCTTTCAGACAACGGCAAGAGTTCGTATAGCGTTTAAGTTCAGCTTTCATGTACTGTAGAGTTACTCAGTGTGTAAGGTAGGCATTTATCAGCCGCTAATGAGGCCTAAGAGAAGTGTGATTCAACTGGAGAAAATATCCGTTCAAGAAAATGAGGTTCAACTACGGCCTTATTTCTTTTGTTGGTATGAGAAAGCTAGTTTGGCCACAAGTTATTTACGTCATAATGGGTACAAGACATAATTGAAATGTGTGCATTGAAAACTAAAAGAAAGTTGCTTTTAAAATGTTCATAAACTGATGAAATTGAAGAATGCAGCAACAAGGCCACCAAAAAATTGTCATTTCACGATCTTCCTCTGAAACCGCGCTAAGAAACAGGTATATTAGAAAAAAACATTCGAAATGGAATAAAAATGGGCAACATTGCACCCTAAATCAAAAGAAACTGGCAAGTTGAATTTCGAAATGACTGGTCATCGAGATCTCCCATTTCATCTCTTGGTGTCAAGGTTCAACTCTTAATGTAATTTCTGATGCCTGTTAATGGGAGGCACTTTCTTTTCGTCTTCAATGCACACATTTCCATTATTTCTTGTACCCGTTATGACATAAGTAACTTATAACCAAAGTAGCTTTGTCATACAAGTAAATGAAATAAATTTAGACAGTGCTGCTGTGCTTCGATATCAACTGCGATAAATCACCCCCTTTACATCCTTAGTACTCTCTGGGCCAGTAGTGCCAATTCGTCAACTGCCGGCAGTTTTTGTTTTGGATACCTACGTACTACGCACCGCATCTACAGTCCAGCAAACTAGATACATTGTCTGCACGGAAATCCTGAGACACCAGTCAGAGTGGCGGCAAAGGCTCAATGAGAAATTTGCTCATTAGTTTCGACTTCTATTTGTGCATCACGAGTGATAAAAGCATGTGACATTAAGCACACTCTGCTTGTAGCGTGCTGAAATACGAAAACATTTCAGTAAAGAAAAGATGAACAGATACAACTCTCGTGTCAAACTTCTTGTATGATTGTGTTTTTAAGTATATCTTAATTTCTGCGGCAGCTAGCATTCACAAATTTTGTTTTGTTTTCCTTATTTAAATCAATATGCATTTAGACCTATGAGAGCTCATCTTCAGACAATGCATACAAATCGAACGTAAAAATTGCGATTCCCTGCTTACGCAAAAAAATAGTACCAGAGTGTCCGTTTCCTTGTTTATTAACTTTTTGATATGCAGAATTACTTTTCCTCAGTTTTACTCTACGAGCGTTAATGAATGTCACTCTTATTTGCGATTCGAGAATCAATTATGAAGAAATGAAACTACATTCGTTATACTGGGAACATTAACTATGAAGTCAATGAAACTGTAATTAATCATAACAAGAAACTTAATCATCGGACATCAGAATAATTTAGTAACTATCCCAAGAAGTGATACTTGTTATGCAGTGTGAAACTGTATCACGTAACACGGTCTCATTTTTTGTTTAATTAAGTCTGCTACAGAATATAAAAAAGATCAGTCACGGAGAAAACTTTTTGCTGCAGAGCAGCCTTGGCCTAAGCAATAGATCGCAGAACTTGAGAGGGTCGTGGCCAGTGATAGGCAGGAGGCATTCATTTATTAGGGGATCACACTTCTTCTTTACTCATACACAACAGTATACTAAAATACTGCATTTCACAAAACAGAACTTTTTGTATGGAACGAACATTAATTAATGTCGTAATCGTCACGAATGGGCTCGTCTTAAGTCCTTTGACGGGAGAAATAACTACTTTTACTTATTTTACGACATGTGACCTTCAACGATGTTCTAGATGTAATTAATTCAGATATTTACTCAAATTATTTATCTCCTAATTCAGACCTGCAGACAATACGCAGTATAAAATCTCTGTAAAAAAAAAAGGAGAATACACACGGTAACAAAACGATATCGACAAACTTAGAAAGATTGTAGATGGCTCTTGAAGAACAGACTGGGCATAGGAAATGTTATTCAACTACACTACAGAGCGTCGAAGCCAAGGGGAAAAACAGCTGACCTCGTGACGTGTTGTGACAGGCGTGTGGCCGTCAGACCATACCAGCGCCTTGAATGCTGTCAAGGTCCACAGCGAAGAGTTCTGCCAACGATCCGTCGGCGATACAACTCGCGATTGCTGCCAGAGGGGTAAGGGGTGACCTACCAGCAAGAGAGAGAGAGAGAGAGAGAGAGAGAGAGATTATCAGAGAGTGGGGTGGAAGGCGGGATGGAAGATGTGGGAAGAGAGGGGAAGGAGAGAGGGGGCGAGGGATGAAACTGTTAGGAGGCATATATAGCCGTATTTTCGTCTCTCTGTCACAATGTTTCAAGACAATCTCTGTCCATGGTAGAAGCAGGCAGCCTGCTACGAAAACCAACAGCTCTGTCAGATTACAAGCCTATGACCGTATTGGAATTCGCGCCATCGCAACGATAGGCAAACAAACCCTTAAAAAGTGTTTCGTACATCATTGTTCCTTCCACTGTAGTATCGGGGAGAGATAATCGATAAAGCTGTTGCACGAGATATCTGTGGTGTTGTGAAGATTCCAGATGCTACCTCGTTGACGAGACCATTGGTGACGGTCCGGAAGCTCCACGTGGGCAAAAACGAGGAGCATAATCGGCTACGGCTTATTTGAATGAACGTTTCCGACATTTTCCAGGTTTAATTCAACAAAAACAGCGAGGGTCGCGTTACGAGTACATGGCTTTAAAGCGTGGAAACAGCTACCACGGTATAATGAGTGTGCAAATGTCTGCCTCAGATGCGTAGAAATCAATATTAATGTTACTAGGGTTATAAAATTAGTTCCTGACTGAGCCCGCGTGCTTTTCCTGTAGCTATAGTCTAAGCCAGAGTTGGTATACAGGGGACGAAAGTTTCTCTCTTCTTGAGGTGACGGTTTAGTCTTTTCCTAACCCTCCTAAATGGGTTCTGGAGGAGACCTAAAAGGCTGGCTCAAGGGCGAGTCATTTTCCCAGGATGACAGGTCTTCCCAAGCAGCTATTGGCAAATCAACGTTTGGAAAAAACTTTGGCAACAGGGAGCAGCGGGGCCAATGAGATAGCCTGCATGTGGTTACTGGGTCTGGCTGGCTGAAAACAAATACACAATTTCGTGGAGCGGTCTGGAGCTCGCTACATTGAGGAGTCGGCCGACAGCCTTCGCGGATATGTAGGTGGTGTTACCTGGCCTCTCGGACGGAGCTAGTGGTTTAAACTGTGTTTCAGAAGTCAGTAGTTGATGATCCCGAGTAATCAACCCAGTTATTTTTCCCGTACGGAAAGTCTACAAGGAGCGAAAGTTCCCGTGAGTCAGCGTGGAGTTCTCGTTAGGCACTTGCCAGTTTTCTACGCGAGTATTGCCTTCAAGTGGGCGTCCATGCCGCGCAAGGCAGAGCCCTCATATCAAGTAGCGGACGCAGTAGCTCGCTGGACGGTGCTGTACTACTGAGTGAGATGGAGTTATCACTAATAAGGACTAATAAATTATAACTATTTCCATGAAAAGCCCAGAGCAATGTTTTTGTGTGAACTTTTCTCTTACTGACGTCGAAGCGTATTTCTGTTTCGTTGTGTGGCAGCTCTGGGCAGCCGCTCTCCGCACTCCACAGCAGCGGGCGGGCCGCGTCACGGGCAGCGGGAAGTCGGCATCCCGTCCCGCGCCACCGCGGCTGTACACACGACGCAGGCCACGCCGTCCGTCTGCTAGGCGGCATGCGCGTCCTGCCCTCATCTGCTCTCGTTGAGGTACACCCCAAAATACCAGCTCTGAACTAGGATGATCCGAGGTTGAAGTAACTCTGTCACTACCGCACCAACCACTCAATGATAATTTCGAAACAAATTCAGTTTTATCCACGTCAATAAACTTGGAATAAAATTTTGGTAAATCGAACATACATAGCACACATGTGCCATAAACGAATACTTTTTCCCAAGTACAAACAACGGAATACGTAACCTTATCTGCCAAAACAGGTTTAGCAAACTTTTTCACTCATTTCTCTAGGACGGTATAGACACTCAATAAAAAGAAGAGCATCAACATTGACCATCTTGCATTCAGAGTGAAAACTGTGGAACTAAAATTTCTTCCACAAGCAGAGCTGGATGCTTTTATACACAATAATTTTCCAGCGATGTTCTTAACTGTAGGAAAATTTTCGTCCTTCGTTTTCCGATAAGAAGCCACGTTTTCCTCCATTTTACAGTCTTGGTTTAAATATGTCTCCAACTTGTCTATTAGTGCAGCCCATACAGCCAACTTCTTTTTTTTTCTTTTTTTCACTGATAGTGGAATTTGATGAAAGAATTCTCTCTTTGTGGTGTCTATATGGCTCTTTCATCATAACGCTTTTTACGCAATGAAAAAAAATATAGAGGCGTTTTAATATATCCGATCACTTCACAAATCAGCGCTAGTGTGAGTCCTGCTGTGCTTGTGGAAGTGCCATTGAGAACTATACTAAATGCTCTCTCTATTCTTAAAGGTAAGTAAACTGTTTCATGGAGTTTCCATGGTTCGACGAAGGTCGCTCCCACATTCGACCGGCCGACCTGAGAAAGCAGGGGAGACCAAGAATTCTGCTCACACCTGTGTCCTGGCGCGAGTGTCACAGCACTCAGCCTGGCTGCGCATCCCCCCCCCCCCCCCCCCCACGGCCCCTCTCCACAGCCACGGAAGGCTCTCTGAGCGTGAGGAGGAGGAAACAGCGAACAAACCGCCTTTAAATGACAATACACAAGCACTGGATACGATTTGGTTTCATATTTCACCTTTCTCAGTAACACAGATCACAAACAAAACAAACAAACTGCCAGAAGACAAAATAAAATTTTTATCTGGTATAGATTGCCAGCATCCCTCGTCGTATACTACCTTATTTTTAAATGCATCCCCATCAAGTCAGAAATAAGTTGTTTCTCAACTTGCATGTCTTACTGTGGGTAATGTGGACTTGTGCAGTCAAGTCCACTGAAGACGCGACATGTACAATCCATTCCGGATGTTTTACTTTTCGTTGTTGCACTCCTTTTCCCTTCATAAATTCATCAAAAGTGGGTTTTAAATCAAACAATCGTTCCAGGCGTGCCCCTTGACTTAACCAATGTACCGTGAAATAATGGATAAATCTACGCACACTTTGTTCAGTTCCATTGAAAACTGTTCCAGCTAACAATGGAATAATGCGTGAGACTTTAGAAATTTTACTGCCTTAATGTCCTCCACGCAAAAATTTAGCACAAAGGTCTTCTTGACGTAGAGAATAATGAATCGGTCTCTCGATCATCGTGATTTTTTGTTCTTTCATTGCCGAAAAAAACTTTAAATTTTTTCTGCTTGGTGCTATAATGTCGTTTCACAGCAAATTTGCATCGTCTATCAATTATGTGACTGCATCACAGACACTGAGAATTTTCATCCCTCTAGTCTTTCATTACCATTCAGATTTAAAGGCTTGTGACGATAGATCGCTAGTCTGCCTCTTTTTGTGCAAGCAGTCACTGGACCTGTGAACGTCCTTCGTAACACAAACAAACAGGGATGGGTAAACAGCGCTGACACCACGATTCTGACGAACTTGAAGACAGTGTGCCGACCGAAAAATACCACACACCGCAATACAAATTAAAATGTCGCGCTGTTCTGGGTCCTTCCGAGAAGGACCGTGCAAAGACGAGGCTGGCCGAGCCGAGCACACACACGGCAAGCGTGCGATTTGACAAGCCGTGGTTGGCATGTGACAAAGTGTACCCACATATTCTGTACTCATTTTCTATGACAAGAAAACGCCGAAAACTTGCTGACAATACAAACTGCTCTACACACTACGCCGCATTGAACAAAGCACTGCCCTTACTCGACGTTCATATACCGCTGCCAGCAAGAGCGGTCAGTGCCACCATCAGCCGGTATCGTACAGGCGATTGCGCGCAGTGTTGCCCGGCCCGTTCCGTGCCATCACGGCTCGCTTCTGCCCAGACTGTTGTAGACGAATCGGAGCACTGCAGCCCGTAGGCTGGCCCGCTGTGCAAGACTCTGGTGTCCATATCCCAGTTCAGTGACATTTTTTATATTTTTTATTGGGATGGCCTTACGGTAATCCCTATGCACACTACGAGACGCGACGGCTGAAGTATCCCACCAAGGTCGAAATAAGAAATCAGGCATACGGTCACAAAAAATACAGCAGCGTAAAAAATAAAAAAAAAATGTGTAATCTGTCTCGCGCGGCTCACATAGAGGTGACTGCATGGATTCAGGCCGGGGCCTCCAGTGTGGCTCCTCGCGGCGCTCCGGGGTACGTTTCACTGTTTTATTGTTTTACAATTTACGTTAAGCATTACGCAAGTTTTGCTATGTTTTCATATTGCTGCTCGTCTTGATTTTGGCATTTGTACACATAATGTAGAGACAGCTTGCTCTTTTCGGCCCTGGCTGCGAGTTAATCTGGCGGCAAGTGGCAGGGCTAATTGCGAGTGTTGTTTACGCGGTGTCCGCAGGCGCGCGGCGTTCCGGCCAGCGGCTGAGCCGAGCCGAGCCGCGCCGGGCGCCCGCCCGACATCCGGCGCCAGTCTCGGGTTTCAGTGCCGGCTGCCGGCTGTCCGGGTATTTGGGCCGCACGGTTGGCGGCCTGCGGCGCGCGCGCATCCCCGTTGTGCGCATGCGCCCGCGCCGGCCGCGACAGCTGCTCCAGCGGCGTGCCCCCTCCCCCGCGTCCCGGCCTTCCTGCTTTGCACGCTTATCGCGGCTTCCCTTGCAACCGTGACGAGGGCCGCGCCGGATGCTGCGTGCATACCGAGGTCGCGCGCTTCTCTCCCACTCCACATTAAAGCCAGTATTCTATCTGGGATGGAGCGTGGAGTGAAATACGCAAATAATACGGCCCTCGGACGTACGATATTCACACAACTTAGATGAAACAGTTCTATGTTTAGGTCCGGGCCTCAAACCCCCTGCCTTCCCGTCCTGCCTAGGCGTCCACAAGTGTGTGTGTGTGTGTGTGTGTGTGTGTGTGTGTGTGTGTGTGTGTGTGTAGCGTGGTGGGGAGTAATTTGCCCCCACCTGAAGTCAGCGGTACAGACACTATTGATTACAGAATTTTCACCCATTTCTGGAAACGACTGTTATCACACTAGATCTTTTCGTAACATCGCATGCAATTCGCAACACTGTGGCTTTAGCAAGCGCTACAAAATTTCGGTTTGTTCGGTTGTAGGACTTTTCACACTGAACTATACCGCTTTCTTGTTGGGACGGTGGTTTTGGCTCCGTTTTTAGAAAGTGAATCTTTACAGAAATTGCGGAAATAGTGTCCCCAGTGTTATACCTGTCGATTCGTACATCAAGTAGCAGAAAGTGACCATTCAACATATTTCAAAAAGTAAACATAGTCTCATTTACTGTTCCATTCCTCCATAACTTAATCACAACAGCAGTCTACCACAAAGAAGAACCGTCTACGAAGGCTGAGACTACATGCATGACAGAGCGGCTGTCGTACACTTTGAAGGACACCGCCATTGTATACTATGGGTGCGTTCATGCATACCTCATACTTGGAACCCAATAAATCATCGAAAAGAAGACATTCTATTTTATTCCCTAGAAGGGACGAAAACGAGTGTGAAACTTCAAGGTCGAAAAGATTAAATCTCTGGGAGTTGGCCAACTTCCGAATTGTATTTGGTGCAACATGCAGTTACACTGCTGCAAGATGTATAGTCCATTGGCTCAAATGGTTCAAATGGCTCTGAGCACTATGGGACTCAACTGCTGTGGTCATAAGTCCCCTAGAACTTAGAACTACTTAAACCTAACTAACCTAAGGACAGCACACAACACCCAGCCATCACGAGGCAGAGAAAATCCCTGACCCCGCCGGGAATCGAACCCGGGAACCCGGGCGTGGGAAGCGAGAACGCTACCGCACGACCACGAGATGCGGGCAGTCCATTGGCATGCCTTCTTAATAAAGAGCCGAGACGTGGAGATGAGGACCGTCTTGGTTCATGCCTACGCTCTTAAAGGATGTGTTGTACCGACAAATTTAGGTGTTGAATTGGAAGCTTTTCCACATTCATCTCGTTGTATGCTGGCCTTGGGTTAAACTTCGCCCAAACAAGCTAAAAAATGGAATTTTCAAAACACATTTGGTTCATCTTTTGTTACGTCAGTCAGCATTAACGAACAGAAGATATGAACGTAATGTATTAGACCGTTATTACACTATATTATTCCTTTGACAAATAAATATGATCAAATATTCGTCAAATTTCTCTGACAAAGATCTTTGACGTGGTACTAAAATGGGTTATTACACAGTCACCATATTTTTCATCAAAGTTTAAGATGACGGACACTAATAACTTGTTGTTATGTGTTGCAGTTGCTTGTACCACAATTGCAATGTGTAACGTACTTGGGTGAAGCCGAGAGTTTTTTGTCGACATAATAAAAACATTTAGCAAATTTTTTTACGAGGGCTGCAAGTGGCGTACGTCAGTTTTTCTAGTTCAGATTTTTCATGTTCATTACCGGGAAAACATTACTGGTATGCAAATACAAACAGCTTTTGTGAATAATTTATGTTTATTAAATCATTGGATACCCTGGCTTTAATCATATAAAAATATGATTTCACATTGTTAATTCAAAAAGATGGAATCCATACCTACATTATGAACATAAAAACGATGTACTATGCATATCCAGTGGAATATGCTTGTCCTTTAAGGTATCAAAGTAATAACGTTGCGTAACTACTGAACGATGGAGATACATTTCTTGCACTTCCGTCAAATTTAGTTGCTGAGGTACGACGCTTTCTCAAGCTCATAGAATCACTCACATAAGGAAGTGTCAATTTTTTTTAATTTTACGCCCTCCTGAATAAATTTCTGTGGACGTCCTTGCTTGACAAACATAATAACAATCATCATCTGCTAAGGGTATTATTTCGGCTACCATCTTACATAATTCTAAAACACCAACAAAACAGAGATCGCCTGAAATGATTGGTTTGATGGGAATTAAATCAATAAACATACAGTGACATGAAGTGATGTCAGTGTAGACCATTCAGAAATAGCGAACGTGCAACCTAATGAATATAGAAACACCAGTAATGAAGTTAGTTTACTTTAGGCCTGGATACTTGACCAGATAACCCAATGGTTGAGCCAACAGCTCGCGAAATTCTGAAAATTCGTGCTCCATGTTCGGTCTCGGACATATTTTCCACTGTCGCGACATACTTAAAATAGAGTACTTAAAACTGAGAGCGAGTTATCTCTGCAGGTGTAAACATAAAAGACACGCACATTGGACGAATTAAATCAAGTCGGTAGCCAAGTTACGTCAAATTGCGTGAAGGACCTGAGCGTTGGTTCTACCTATCAAAGGAAGGCTTTTTCGAAAAGCTACGCAGCAAAGCAACAGTAGTACGAAATAGCTCTGAGCACTATGCGGCTTAACTTCTGAGGTCATCAGTCGCCTAGAACTTAGAACTACTTAAACCTAACTAACCTAAGGGCATCACACACATCCATGCCCGAGGCAGGATTCGAACCTGCGACCGCAGCGGTCGCTCGACTCCAGACTGTAGCGCCTAGAACCGCACAGCCACTCCGGCCGGCGCAACAGTAGCACGACCGCTCACAGTAAGAAGCACAGTAAACAGTCGAGATGATTAGTAAACATTCCACTGCTGACCTTACACAAAACTCTAACACGAACTCCCATAGCTGCAGGCAACTCAAACTCACAGTTGAACTATAGAACTTGCTGGTCGCACTGAACAGTAAATCGGCTTAAAAGTTACCTCTGTTGGAAAGCCGTACAAATCCTCCACGTCCATCGCATACATCATTCATGCCCCAGTCAAGTCGTGTTGTATGCGATCAGCGTGGGTGATTTATACAGGCTTAAAACAGAGATGTACCTTAAGTTGATTTACTGTCCGATGTTCGAAATACATTTTCGCTACAGCAAACGCGTAAGATACTCGTATATATTGCGATCCGTCGTGCTAAAAGAGAACAGTAATGAAAGTAACTGTTACAAAGAAACAATTTTGTATATAATTAAAATTTCCCAGCAGTGAATCCATTACCTCAACTTCATCGATATGGATAAACTCACCATTATTTATATTTTTCTAATATCCGAAAAATGTTTCAATGGTGCTGCATCACCCACTGTTGGCAATCTTTTAATTAATCATCTTATATTCTGACACACAGTGACTGTTAGTCAATACGTTACGACTGTTCTTATCTTGATTTGCGTTACGGCATATCATCTGCAACTAAGATGGCACAGCCTACTCACTACATTGTTATGTCCCACCAGTTTGGAGCATCGTCACATGTTCTAATGTCTAGCGTCGCTGCTCAATCCGTTATTCAGTTTTTGCTCTGTTATAGCTCCGCAAAAGTATTGCGCTGGAAGTCTTCTTCAGTGCTTGTAATGCAGGGCATTGTGGCTTTCAGTTTTGCGTCAAATGTGAGAGGCGTTCAATAAGTAACGCACCACATTTTTTCTGAAAGTAAGTTGGTTTCATACAATACAGACAATATTCCCCAACCTTTTGGCTACTAAACTCTACTTTTCAACATAATCTCCGTTCAATGCGACGACCTTACGACACCTTACTGGAAGGGCCTGTATGCCACATGGTACCACTCTACTGGTCGACGTCGCCGCCAATGTACTGCCGCATCAATAACCTCCCCATCATCCACGTACTGCATCCTTCATGGGGCCAAACTGATGAAAGTCGGAAGGTGCGAGATCCTGGCTACAGGATGGACGAGGAAAGATAGTTCAGTGATAGGGTGGATGAGAAAGGGCAATCAAATGAAGTTTTGTAAGCAGACTCGAATGAGGCCTTGAGTTGTCACGGAGAAGGAGAAGTTCGTTTGCATTTTTGCGGCGAGGAACGCTGAAGTCGTTTTTTCAGTTTTCTGAGGGTAGCACTACACACTTCACAGTTGATCGTTGCACTATGAGGGAGAACATCAAACACGAGGAAGAGACATTTCATTGCCTGTGACGATGTTCGACAAAACATTGCCACGGTCAACCTCGTAACGCTCAAGGAATTCCGCAAATATGGTCCTTTCTTGCTCTTGTGTTAGGTGGTGTGGAACACAGCGGGCATACACCTTTGAGTATCCCATTTGGTGGACGACTGTCGCAGTGCTACCAACAGGGGCCTCCAGTTGAGCAACGAGGTGTGTTTGTGGTCCGTCGATCACCTCCAATGAGAGTGTCCACACGTTACAACATCGCAAGAGTCACAGCTGCGTGTGGCCGGCCGACACGCGGGAGATCGGACAGGTTTGTGCGACCTTGTTGCGATAGTGACAGACGCCTCGCCCAACGATTCACCGTGCTTTTGTTCACTGCCAGGTCACCGCAGACGTTCTGCAAGCGCCTATGAATATCTGTTATGCTCTTGTTTCCCGCCAAAGGAAACTCAATGACGGATGTCTGCTTGGAACCCACTTTCTCTACAGACGCCATTTTGAAGCTGTTTTTTGTGCATTTTACTGTAAATTTCTTCGTGATATTAATTTGTGAATGATCCTAGTGTTACTCTAATGACTCTACGCTATTTTTCTCCCTCAGGTATCCAACGAGTCTTCAGAAGAAAACTACTCGTATAGGATGGGAGAGGGGCGTAACACAAACAAAGCAATTGGTAATACTCGAAGAGACGGCGATGTGCGTAGGTGGCACTGTGAGTTGAGCCGGAGCTGCAGCGCCTGATGGCGGAAAACTGTGCCGAACGGCGCGGCGGCCAGCGCACTTGCTCCGTTGCACATGCGCGGTTCACTGAGGGCGCAACAGGTGTCCGCGCGTGCGTCTTGACACGCCCCGCCTCAAGCACTACTCGCCCTTTCCCGGCTAGCGGAACTTTCACTAACTCCACTTAGCTGCAGGGTTCGAAGAAAGCGACACAAAACCAACAAGTCAACACACAATCTAGACGAAATTACCTTATCTCGGCCCGTGGCGTAACTAACTTTCAGCAACCGCGGCGCGTTCCCCCAGACGTCATTTCCAAGGGGGAACATTTTGGGGAAAAAAAGAAAGAAAAAGAGGAGTGGGAGGAACAAGACCAGCGTTTAACGTTCCGTTGGTTGATTAGGTCATTAGATAGGAAGCACAAGCTCGGTTCGGGAAAGGGCATAGGCTGTGGTCTTTCAAAGGAACCATCCTGCCATTTGCTTTAAGTGACTTAGAGAAATCAAAAACTTAAATCTGGATGCTCGTGCGGGAATTTGAGCTACTGTGCTCTAGAATATGAGTTCAGTGTCTCATCACTGCGCCATCTTGCTCCATGTGAGGCAAAAAGAAAAAGCGAAAAGGGAGGTCAAAGTAGGATGGAGGAGGATGAGAAGGAGCAGAATTACCTACGTGTTTTAATTATGTGTCAGAATACTCCCAATGAACTGGTGGTGGCAGCGCGCGATTTGAGGCGTCGTGTCACGGACTGCACCCCCCCCCCCGCCCCCCCTCCCGCCGGAGGTTCGAGTCCTCCCTCGGGCATATGTGTGTGTGTGTGTGTGTGTGTGTGTGTTGTTCTTAGCATAAGTTAGTTTAATTAGTGTATAAGTCTAGGGACCGATGACAGCAGTTTGGTCCCTTAGGAATCACACACATTTGAACATTTTTTTGGTGGTGGCAGCAAGTCGAAACCAGTCGTTGTGAATTGTGTTGTAATGTGCGCTCAAACCGGACATTTGCGAACACATTTTCAAACAGGGTCACGGACTCCCTAAAGTGGGAGCTTGCCCTGAATACCTCTCACCATAGTTGCACCTCTGTTCTCGGCGACGACGATGTTTCCTTTTTCGGGCGCTCAACTGTGCGGTCACCAGCGCCTGTACAAAGTCCCAAATTTTACACAGTGCAATTTTTACACAGTCCAACCTAGCCATTGTCACGAATGATGCTGATGACGAAATCATGAGGGCAACACAAACACCAGTCCCCGGGCAGAGCAAATCCCCGACCCACTGCTGTCGGCGAAGTATGCGACCAATCAAAGCTGCCAAATTCCTACGTAGACAGCTGGAGTTCGTGTACAGTTCTCTTCCGTTTGAGCCATCAGGTCCAGCCACGCGGATGGCTTTAGAGCTTCGTTCTGACACCGTCCACCCTCGATTGCTTCCTACATCCCACGACGCTGTGAGATTAGCACTATCATGTCGACGTCGCGAGGAGCCTGACTTCACGCTTTATCAGTGAAGTACCCGGCTGCTCGAAGCAAAAAAGGTAGCAATGTATGACTCGTATTACCGTAGAAACACTCTTTGACTCTGCAGCGTATTCTGTATTGGGTTCACACATGAGGCAGGTAGTTTCCCAAATTAAAGCCGGCCGGTGTGGCCGTGCGGTCTAGGCGCTTCAGTCTGGAACCGCGTGACCGCTCCGGTCGCAGGTTCGAATCCTGCCTCGTGCGTGGATGTGTGTGATGTCCTTAGGTTAGTTGGGTTTAAGTAGTTCTAAGTTCTAGGGGACTGATGACCACAGCAGTTGAGTCCCATAGTGCTCAGAGCCATTTGAACCATTTTGAACCAAATTAAAGCTGTGAGGTTGGGTGGAAAGTTGAGCAGCTATAGCACATTCGGTAAGAACTGCAACCGTGAACGGTAACGGTCCGCATTCGGGTCTCGGTATAACACACAATTTGTCACGAAATTTCGGAAGAACGTTATTAAAGTTGCGACATTACAACTTGTTTTCCACGTTTCCGGCCACTTTCCATTTGCTGTTCACGTCGGTATGCAAAACGTTAAAATTTAGTATTGACACAAAATAAGGTAATAAACGATTTCATTGCAAAGGGCTTAATGGGCATTACGAAAGGATACTTTATCAACTACAGCTAAGCTTTCAAGCGGATTATACTTCACAAGAGCCCTGTTTCCATGTAACTGAATAACAATTTTACAACAGATAAACTGTAAGAAGACATGTTATGTGGAGTATGTAGTGGAAGAAATGTATGTAACATCAGTGCAAAAGAAAAAGAGAGAAAGATTTTCGTAAGTTGCGCTGTTGCGCCAGCACGAGCTTGCTTGGCAGTAGAGTGAAATATAATACTTGATGAATCTTCAACGTATGTTGAGGACGTTTTGTTTAGCACGAGTACGGAAACGATGGGTTCATACGGACCAGAAAAAATTTAAAATCAATAAAAGCATTTATGACCACAAGAAAAAGGATTTATGCACTGATACGGGAATGTACAAACTAAAAGTAAAAAAGAAATTGAAAAACGTAGCAACATTTATTCGGATATGAAAAAAAGCTGACTAAAATTCTATGGGATAGTAAAAGAATAGAGCCAACCAGATTAACTAGACAGCTTGTGGAACTCCATGGAAGTCGCAGTAAAACTGAGTCCATGACATGATTTGGTGCAGTCAAAGAAGACCTGAAAGAAGCAATAATAACACAACATGATATACCCATCAGGAAATTTTTTTCAGCAGAAAACTGACGACTGCTCAGCTGACCTGGTAGAAAATTCCAACCAGACCACAACGATTAGGTACGACTATATGAGAAGTGTCAATTCAGAGCGAATGAAAGGAGAATTGGTACAAAGCAAATCTAAAACAAAACTCTGAAATGCTCTTAGTTGTGCATCGTGTAGTCCAATACGGTCCCAACATAACAATTATACATGACCTGATAGAAAGAGTGAAGCATCCAGAAAGGGAAAAAGACCCGAAATGAAGCTTTACACGTTGAACTGATATGTAATGTTGTCTCACTGACTACAAACGTGAGTCAAATTTACAAAGAACTTCTCAGTATGAACCCACTTATAAATACGACGTTGGCACAGATTCGGTTGGGAAGGGTGTCACACGGCCCTCGCATCCTCTCCTCAGGCAAGCTGCCTCTGAACTGTTGTAATTGGTCGTTCATATCCACGACAGTGACATTACGACGGGCTGGAGTCCGAGCTGGTTCCACACGTGTTCTATCGGGAAGAGATTTGCGGATCTTCTCTGGCCACGGGAGTAGCTCAACATCATGTAGACAGTTAATACAGAAACATGTCATTTGCGGAAGAGCATTGTGTTGAAAACTGGCACACGATATCGTCATGTGAGAGGCAACACATAAGGACGCACGATGTCCGTGACGTACTGCTGAGCCGTCTGGGTTCCCTCAATCACTATCCCCATGCCCTGAAGTCATATGCGACGACTCCTCACAACAGGAATAGCACCTCTGTGCTTCTCCAAAACGTAGGAAGAATGGGATGTTTCCCAAGGTGTCCGCCATACTCGCTGGCGATGGTTATCCGGGGTACTTCAGAGCCGCGCTCCACTGTGTAACACAATGCGACGCCAGTCACGGCCCGACTCCAGACGCAGCCGCTTCTATTGTTGTGGTAACGGCAACCTACGCATGCGGCGGTATTTCCATAGTCCTGCTGCTGCCGGTCTCCGACCAATGGTGCAGAATGACACAGGATGTTGCTAAGAGTGCATTACCTGTTCTCCAATTGTAGGCGCAGTTGTGAAGGGTTTGCGATGTGCTCGGTGTGCAATACTGTTATCCTCTTGACGACGAGTATCCCTCCTCTCATGCAGCCCATCACTGGGCTAAATGGAGACCCATAACGAGGTCCCTTTTAAACTCTGTCAGGTGTTGATAATGCTGCCTCACGCGAGTACGCGTCATCTTGTGGCCTTCAGTTATCACTCAACAGCTCACCCGTTATATACCCTACGAGGTCTGGTAACAACACTGAACACCATCGACACTACTAGTACAATCTGGTTGGCGTTCTACCTGTCACAGGCATTGGCACTATAATCGGTTACATACTTGCCGATGATGTGTAGATGTGTACTACGTTACACTGACATCCGAACACGTCTTTTGTGTCATCCACTTCCTTGACAGGCGGTGCATATACGACACTCCCAAACATTCAGGACACAAACCTCGCACACAGAGGAAGAAAATATGTTATATGGATATGGGTCTGCACGTTAGCATTCGTTTTTACTAGCCTTCATAGTAATTTAATAATGGGAAATATGGAGGCGCCGAATGTATCATCACACCACATGAAACTCTTTCTTAAACGAAATATAGTGAGTGATGCTCACTCTAAATTCTGCTGGTTAACTGCAAATACCCCGAAAACTCCAGAGGTGTAGCACTAGTTATGAATGCCCGGTTACGATACGTGTGCAACGTCCGGTTGTTTGATCGCATCAGTCCTTCCCTTCCCGTACTCAGTTAGGCTGTGTGCCATCGGAGAGGCGGCATGATTTCCACGCGCTCATTTTACTTCATCGGTTTCTTAATTCCACAACTGCATTATCAGATCGGATATGTCCGGCGCCTTGCCTGTACTCTCGCAAAATACTAAATCTTTCTCCATCTGCTCTGTGCACTAAGTTATCCTGTAACCTACAACCTATCCCAGACAATAACCTACAACTCACCCGCACAGTTATGCGTTGAAAATGATATTAAAGCTTTATCTGTTATCGGCGCAGTTTTGCTCTCGACAAATGCCACCTCTTTTCCTTCTGTCCGACAGGGAACCAGTATCCTTCTCACATTGTAAACCACTTGCTATTGTCAACAGATTTGTTTCCTCCCTTCCCTCCCATCTGCTAATTTTACCCTAATATTTATCGCTCTCCCTCTGACCGGACATCATCTTCTCCACACTGATTCCTTCTGAACTGTAGCACCACTGTTTCTTTTATATGTCTTCACTTACGTTCGACAAGAACACCATAAGGAATTTGTTTAATACAATGTTGATAAGACTGTTATTACTTAACTTCCACATATTTGCAGGAAGATCTGCAGCGGATAGACACTTGGTGCAGGGAGTGCCAACTGACCCTTAACATAGACAAATGTAATGTATTGCGAATACATAGAAAGAAGGATCCTTTATTGTATGATTATATGATAGCGGAACAAACACTGGTAGCAGTTGCTTCTGTAAAATGTCTGGGAGTATGCGTGCGGAGCGATTTGAAGTGGAATGATCATATAAAATTAATTGTTGGTAAGGCGGGTACCAGGTTGAGATTCATTGGGAGAGTCCTTAGAAAATGTAGTCCATCAACAAAGGAGGTGGCTTACAAAACACTCGTTCGACCTATACTTGAGTATTGCTCATCAGTGTGGGATCCGTACCAGATCGGGTTGACGGAGGAGATAGAGAAGATCCCAAGAAGAGCGGCGCGTTTCGTCACAGGGTTATTTGGTAACCGTGATAGCGTTACGGAGATGTTTAGCAAACTCAAGTGGCAGACTCTGCAAGAGAGGCGCTCTGCATCGCAGTGTAGCTTGCTCGCCAAGTTTCGAGAGGGTGCGTTTCTGGATGAGGTATCGAATATATTGTTTCCCCCTACTTATACCTCCCGAGGAGATCACGAATGTAAAATTAGAGAGATTCGAGCGCGCACGGAGGCTTTCAGACAGTCGTTCTTCCCGCGAACCATACGCGACTGGAACGGAAAAGGGAGGTAATGACAGTGGCACGTAAAGTGCCCTCCGCCACACACCGTTGGGTGGCTTGCGGAGTATAAATGTAGATGTAGATATTTGTTACTGTTCATATTGGAGTTAATATTGTTATATGTTGTTCATGTACCGTACAAATTGTAATGTTGAGTCAGTAAGGATCACTGGTGGCATGTACGAGAGGACCTGACAGCCCCATTCGTGCAAGGTAAAACAAAGTAAATAGAAAGCTCTAAGCCTCGTTGATTTACGGGCACGTGGTAAAAGTTAGTTTACATTGATTGTGGGTTTCGTTAAACACACAACCGCGTGTGTGTGTGTGTGTGTGTGTGTGTGTGTGTGTGTGTGTGTGTGTGTGTGTGTGTGTGGTGTTATCCCAGCACGTGTACGAGACACTAGCACTTGTGGAGGATGACTGAGCACTACTCGGCCAATTATACTCACTCCGGCTCCGCTCGCTATGTTATGCCGAGAGCCTTGGGAAACTAACAGTACCCGCCAAGTCACACGGATCTGGATGAGAGCCGGCCATCGCAGCAAGTGCGCTATGCTAATCCTAACGGCAGAGCACAACGGCAGAGCGCACCGCCCGTGCCGCGACGATCACTGTACAATAACACCAAAGCAACTAAGCGAAACAGTTACCGCACGTTTATGATTGCCTCATTTTCATCCTACGTACTTCCATTTCGATTGAGTAAGAGGCAGGCAGCTAAATGAAATCTGAGTAGTGGTAGGAATTCTTTTCTGAAGGTATCAGTCTGGTGTGTAGCCGTGTATCGAAGTGAAATATGGACGATAAACAGTTTGGACAAGAAAAGAATGGAAGCTTTTAAAATTTGGTGCTAGAGAAGAATGCTAAATCTTAGATAGGTAGATAACATAACTAATAAGGAAATACTGAGTAGAACTGGGGAGACAAGAAATTTGTGGCGCAACTTGACCAGAAGAATGGGAAACGTTCTGAGACATCAAGAAATAACCAATGTAGTACTGGAGGGATGTGCGGGGGGGGGGGGGGGGGGGGGGGGAAAATCGTGGAGGAAGACCAAGAGATGAATACAGTAAGCACATTCAGAAGGACGCATGTTGCAATAGTTATTCGGAGATGAAGAAGCTTTCACAGGAAAGAGTAACACGAAGAGCTGCATCAAATCAAACCAGTCTTCGGACTGAAGACCACAACAACATATGATACAAGGTAATGCTTCCTCCTCTCCCTCATCAACTTACCGTATTTATAGGGGCAACTCTTTTGGTGGAATACTAACAGAAATGCCTCAACACGAGACTTCTGTTGACTGTTGTAAGCGAAACTAGAGCACTTCCGTGTAGTATTTGTTTACTTGCGTGGCTACATTTCTGTTGTAATCGTCATTAAAGTGGAACTCCCAACCATGTTACCAAAACAATATCAGTGCTCATATGGCGAAAGTAGTGTCGTTATATACAGAAAATCTTCGCGTCAATTCAGCGACAAAATGCGCGCGCGGAGATCAGCTAGCGGATGCAGTGCAAACGGACAACGCCTATGTTGCAAGCTGCGAGTCATCTCATTTCCGTCCAAGGACGCAGCGACCACGTCAGCCCGCCGACGCCAACCTTCGCAGCTGCACAGATTGGCCGCTCATGGCGACTCGCGTACTGTTCTGCAACAAGTCCTGCCGCTACCGAGGTCGACACATAAGAAAAGTCGCATTGACTCTCGCGGGGCAGACTTAAGACGCCTGTGTAAAGAAGCATGCGTAGTATAGCCACTGCGACTGGCGCCATGTCCTAATTAGATTTACTGCCTCCTGAGGTTCTCTCGTTCAAAAACTGTCTCTACATGTTCCACGTGAATTGGTCTCTAAAATTAGCTCTAGAAAAACATAATCAATGCTCCTATGAAGTTTCATAACATCAAGTAAAATAAAATTAAAAGTCAATTTATTTCATTAAAACAGTCCTGAAGGATGAAATAATGGCAATATGAAACGACCACGACTATACTCGCAACTCCAAGTGAACAAAAGACAAGTCTCCATTTACGAAGCTTCTGCAGCGTATATCGGGGACGTATTCCAAATTTTCCGCCTAACGTGCACAATGTCGTAACATGCTGTTGTAACTCAGGTGAGCAGTCATATCGTCCTGGTAGTTTACGGCTTCTATTTATACCTGCAATGCACAAATATCTCGTTGCGGAATGACTGTGATAATTCTAGACTGTTGATAACTCGCTTGTTACTTGGACGAGTATGTCGTTGGCACCATCCTGGCCACTTACCATAGACAAAAAGCTGAATATTGTTTAACATCCTCATACGATTTTTTTCCGACATCAAGAATCATCGCTGTCCACGCACTCAGAGCTTTCAGGATTCCGAACTGCACGTGGATGAACAATTGACTTACTCTCCACGACAGATCCAGGGGGCGAAATAAATGAGCCCAACAGATACAGTCTTTACGACTAGGGATCGCCTCATGTGGCGCAACATTAAACTGTCGACCAAAGGAAGGAGCAAAGGAAGGAAAGAAGAGAGATATCGGTTTAAAGTCACTTCGACGAAGAGATGGAATGGAAGCCTTCATTGTGCAAGAACACCGACCGTGTTCATTTCAAGGTACTATCCCGGAATTGCCTTGATCGATTTAGAGAAATCACAGAAAACCTTCTGTACTGGGATTTGAAAAGCCACCTTCCCGAATACGACTACAGCATCTTACCAGTGCGCTTCCTCCAAACTGTGTCGACGAAAGAGACGGTGCACAGTAATATTACATTTCTTTCTGCAAGTCTCGTGGACAGCAACAACAAGAAGCTCTACGTTCCAACGTGCCTTGATTCTTACAACTGGATTGCTCACAGAGCGACCACCTCTCTTCCGAAGCGCCGCGTGCGTCGGTAATACGGGTCATCTATGCGCCACCCCGTAGAACGTCAGCAGATAATATTCCGACGTGATTCCGGCTGCTTGGTTATGTTACGAAGTAGTAACAAAAGAACCAGCAGCTAAACAAATATAATGCCTACTTGCAGCTGGCACGACTGGTTTCCAGGTACAGAATATCAGTGGATTTGCATCCAGCAGGAGTGCGTCCAGATCCCTATCATGTCATCATCATCATCAACATTTTGGTTCCCCACTGTTCCATTCCAATGAAAAGGACACTGGCAATTTCCCCATCCTTGTCCTATCGGAGATTGTGTTCCGTCCTGGATGACCAATTTGTCAACGGGACATAAGAACCTATCACATATTAGCTGGGTGCCCGGCAGTGTTTTGGTACGCATTTATTCGAATCTTCTACTAGTCCATTCTTGCTCCTCCCTCTCTTCGTCCCCCATCTCTCTAGCTTTCCTCCTCCCACTCTCTATGCCCATCTCCTCCTCCCCTATACCGCTGTGCATCTATTCCCTCCCCTTGTACATCTTCTCCTCTTTCCTCTCTGTCCAACTCCTCCTCTCCCCTCTTTCGATCCATCTCCTCCTCTTTCCTCTCTACTGATTTCCCCTCCCCTTCTCTCTGTTCATCTCTTCCCTTCGCCTTCTATCTACACGTCATCATACCAACTCCAATAGGAGATTGCTGGTTCTTACCCCGAAAGTATTTCTTTCCATGTAATAAGTAGTTCGTGTACCAAATTTGGTTGAAATCGATCCATGGGTTTATAGGGAGCTTTTTACCCGTGGCTTTCCCCGCGTGCACACATGTCACAAATATTTCACACATATTTGTACACCTATTTTACGTGTAACTCTACTGAATTTCCGTGCAGTTTCGTTTTCACGCAGTTCAATGTTTATGACCTCGTATCTTCTGAACTACGTGTCGTACAATGATATTATATGTACATCCAACTGCATATTTGGATAGTGTCTCGAAATGTCTTGCGAATGCAGTTAGTAGTAAAGAAGTAATAAACTGAAATGTCATCCTTGGTGAGGCAGTTTCACAATGAAGTATGCGATAAATAATTTGCATTCATCATTTTGTGGGGATTGTTAGTCAGAAAACGTTTCGTAAAGGTTAGAAACTATTTATACATACATACATCAAAAAAGTTCTGCTGTGAATATTGTATCACAGACACAGTGCCTTTGCTTGTTCAGAGATGTCACTAAACCTGCCCAAAAATGTAAACAACCATACATGAGCAGCGCCTATTAGACGGAGGGGGTCCGACAGCCGATCAGTTCCAGTCATTCCGCAAGGAAAGAGGTACATGTCTCGTGTTGTCTGTACTTGAACCATGCCTAGATGGTCAAACCGCGGTTCGATCGCGTCCGCATTGTTACTTAGTGACAGGAAGGGCTCTCAGCAAGGGAAGTATCCAGCCGTCTCGGAGTGAATCAAAGCGATGTTGTTTGGACATGGAGAGACAGGAACTACCGATGACATGCCTCTCTTTGGCCGCCCAAGGGCTACTACTGCAGTGGATGACCACTACCTATGGATTATGGTTCGGAGGAACCCAGACAGCAACGCCACCATGTTGAATAATGCTTTTCGTGCAGCCACAGGACGTTGTGTTACGACTCAAACTGTACGCAATAGGCTGCATGATGCGCAGTTTCACTCCCGACGTCCATGGCGAGGTCCATCTTTGCAACCACCACACCATGCAGCGTGGTACAGATGCGCCCAACAACATGCCGAATGGACTGCTCAGAATTGGCATTACGTTCTTTCACCGATGAGTGCCGCATATGCCTTCGCAATCCGGTCGGGCTGAACGTCTTACACACACTGTCGAGCAAGTGCAGCAAGGTGGAGGTTCCCTGCTGTTTTGGGAGGGCATTATGTGGGGCCGACATACGCCGCTGGTGCTCATGGAAGGCGCCGTAACGGCTGTACAATGCGTGAATGCCATCCTCCGTCCGATAGTGCAACCATATTAGCAGTATATTGACGAGGCATTCGCCTCCATGGACGAGAAATCAAGCCAACATCGTGCACATATTGGGAATGACTTCTTTCAGGATAACATCACTCGACTAGAGTGGTCAGCATGTTCTCCAGACATGAACCCTATCGATCATGCCTGGGATAGATTGATAAGGGCTGTTTATGGACGACGTGACCCACCAACTACTCTGAAATATGTACGCCGAATCGCCGTTGAGGGGTGGGACAATCTGGACCAACAGTGCCTTGATGAACATGTGGATAGTACGCCACGACGAATACAGGCATACATCAATGCAAGAGGATGAGCTACTGGGTATTAGAGGTACCGGTGTGTACAGCAATCTGGAGCACCGCCTCTGAAGGTCTCGCTGCATGGTGGTACAACTTGCAATGTGTGGTTTTCGTGAGCAATAAAAAGGGCGGAAATGATTTTTAGGTTGATCTCTATTCCAATTTTCTGTACAGGTTCCGGAACTCTCGGAACCAAGGTGATGCAAAACTTTTTTTGGTGTCTGTAGTTTGTTGCAAGTCTCCAGTGTAGTTTCAGCGTCCACTGCAATTAACTTGTTCCGCTTCAAAAAATCACTCCATACGCATACTTCCTGATATAAAATGGCTGTTACTGTTCAGTGGTCGGGTAATCGTACCGTAAGAACATACCGAGACGACGCCTCAAGGGAGGCGGGTAGATGACGTTAGGAAACAGCGAAGGGCACCACGGATGCGACTAACTAGCAAGTGGATGTGAGGAGGAGGCGCCTGCTGATGTGCAGGAGCGGCGCGGCGCGGCTGAGTCACTGCCTGGTGCTGGCGCGGCTCGCGTGCTGCCCCGCTGCGCTGCGTTGCCACGGCTACGGCGGCGTGCCGCGCGCGTGCGGCGCTCCCCCCACCACGGCAGGCACGCCACACCACGCCTCGCCTGGGCCGGGGGCAGGTGGCGCCGCCGGCGGACCCGCCCTCTCGCTGCCCGCCGCGCGCTCGCGGAATGCGCCCTCTGCGCCGACACATGCTCCTGGCGTGCGATGCCCCGTCCAGATATACAGTGCGACACAACAGTATCTCCTCTTAAATTCTGTCCCATCTGCACAACTCCTTGTTAGCAACAGACGCAGCTGAACAGGTAGATTCAGTCTTCCTAAATTACTGAAAGGCGTTTCATGCTGTTTGTCCACTACTAACCACGGTATGACCATATCCAATGTGTGACTGGCTCGAGGAATACACAAACAAGGCACATTAACGGGGCCACTTCCAATGTTCGACGTCAACGTTCAATAACCACTAAAGAACAGCAGTAGAACACTAGCAGTGGAAGAAATACAGTGTTCGGCGACACGGGGAACAGTGCAGTCGACTGCCGTAAGGCGGAAACGGAAAGATTTTTCTTAAGTGCAAAAAGGCATGACCACTGGCTTTGGGCCAAGGGTGGAAGCATTTCCGAAACGGCTAAGTTCACGAACTGTTCACGTGCCGCCGTCGTTAAACTACACCGTGCATGGCAAAATGACGCTATCTAAAACAGCGCATATAAGCAACTGTCGTGCACCACGGGCCATAGCTGGCCATAGATAACAGCGTGGACGGCGGCTGCGGAGACGTGTACGGGTTAACAGACATGCAACTGTTCAGCGACTGACCGACCAGATGAACCAAGGGGCTACCAACGGTCTCTCGTCAACGATCGTTCAACGAACGTTGCTGCGTATGGGCTTCTGCAGCAGGCACATGGTTCGTGGACGCCAATACCGCAACTGAACGTCCACTAAGAGGAGACAAGTAGGTTTGTCAGATGAATTACGCTTCATGATCCATAGGACAGACGGCCGTTCACGTCTACAGCGTGAAACATCCCAAAGGATGTGGAATAATCGTTGGAAGGGTCCAGAGCGGAGGAGGACGTTCCCTGGGTGATCTCAACATCCTGGAAGGAACAATGGAACAACACGTGTATGCATCTATGCTTGGAGACTACGTCCACCCCTACATTCAGTTTGTTTTCCCTCGGCACGATGGCAAAAAACTGCCTGGACAACGCAACGTGTCACACAGCTCGCAGTGTACGTGCGCGGTTCGAAGAGCACCAGGATGAGTTTACCGTACTCCGCTGGCCACCAAACTCCTCTTATACAAACCCCATCGAGAATCTTTGGAACCACCTCCATCTGGCTGTTTATGTCGTGGTTGGGTTATTCAGACTTCTGACTAGGAGTCATATTAACATGACTGGAGCGTGTATTTGACTAACAGAACCTATTAGATGATACTAGATGGTAAATGCTCAACAGAAAATTAGTTAACATCGGACGTACTCCAAAGAAACGTAATAGGGCACCTTATGTTTTTAATATACTGTAAGTAGTCTGTTTAGGTTTTTTTTATTGATAACGCCACCTCAGTATGAAAATCACCGGCTGTGCCGTGTGCAGTCTGTGGCTGCTTTGCATTGTTGTAATACTCAACCATTGTAGTGTTAGGCAGCTGGCTGTGAACAGCGCGTAGCGCTGGGCAGTTGGAGGTGAGCCGCCAGCAGTGGTGGATGTGGGGAGAGAGATGGCGGAGTTTTGTAATTTGTCATGAACTGCTATATATATGATGATATCAAGGTAAATACATTGTTTGTTCTCTATTAATATTTTTCATTTGCTAACTATCCCTATCAGTAATTAGTGCCTTCCATAGTTTGAATCTTTTATTTAGCTGGCAGTAGTGGCGCTCGCTGTATTGCAGTAGCTTGAGCAGCGATGATTTTTGTGAGGTAAGTGATTTGTGAAAGAGATAGTTTAATGTTAGTCAGGGCCATTCTTTTATAGGGAATTTTGAAAGTCAGATTGCGTTGCGCTAACAAAATATTGTGTGTTGAAAGTCAGATTGCGTTGCGCTAACAAAATATTGTGTGTTGAAAGTCAGATTGCGTTGCGCTAAAAAAATATTGTGCGTCAGGTTCAAGCACAGTCGTGTATAATTGTTCAAAGGGGAAGTCGCGTATAATTGTTCAAAGGGGACGTTTCATATGTCGACCCTTAGCCTAGGATACCTCACTGGAATCTTCTGATTTTTTTTTTCTTGTAGTTTGTGTAATTAGTGTAGATTTTGTTTATTGCTAGCGCGTAATTGTAGAGAAAATCTCCTTTGTAGTTGCAGTCTTTCATTGTTGTAGATTTGTTGTAGATTTGCACCAAGTATTTCGCAGCTGCAATTAACTAGATATTATTTTCAGTGTTATGTTAATGTGTTCTCTTATTTTTGCTCTTCAAATTGTGTTTTTCTGTGTTGTCGTGTGAAATACTGTGACAATAATGGCGTGTGAAAAACGTAACACTAGGCTCCAAAGTAAATTGAGAAATGACAGCGAAGACGAAAGCAGTATGTTAGTGCCACCGAGTAATGAATTAACTGATGTTCAAAGTAATAATTTGGTAACTGTGCATAGGGAAATGGAGCGGGCGGCAAACAATGGTGTAGACAGCGAAACAATTAGAGAACAGGGAAGCATTATCGATCGGTCGGTCGGCAACAGCTCGCCTCAGGAATCCGAAATGACAGGACACAATTTCGCAAATACTGTAGATTCAGGTTCTGGGTCATCACCGTTTTCTCAAATGAGTCAAGACACATTTTCTGCTTGTCAAAATGTGAATGTTGCCGGTGAAAATGCACTGCCAAAAAACATAGAGAAACAGATTCCAGACACTAATACATTATTATTGCAATTAATGCAACAAATGGAACAAAATCAGAGACAAATGGGACAAAAGCTTGAAAAATTAGACACAATGGAGCAAAATCAGAAACAAATGGAACAAAATCTTCAAAAGTTAGACGCAATGGAACAACAGCTTCAAAAGTTAGACTCAGTGGAAAATAAGCTTGAACAAACACGTGAGGATTTAACTACTGAGTTACATAACATCGAATCGAAATGTCAAAAAGTCTGTAATGACGTAAAAACACAAATTTGTGAGCATTTTCAACCTATTTTTTCGCGGCATGAAAATGCATTACAGAATCACGAAGCAGCCATAAAAGAACTGCAAATTATTGTTCATGAAAATCATGAGACTTTGCAAGCTAAAATTGACTCAGTTGCATCTACCGATTCGGTTACGCAACTTGCAAAATCTCAGGAAAACTTAAAGGACACAGTAGATACTCTGAAACTTGGTTCAGAAAAACACACTGAGGAAATAAGTACACTATTGGATAAAGTAGCCGAACTTTCAGATCAGTTCACTAACTTATCTACGAAGGTAGATGATGATCTGAATGACACTACACCTGTAGCCTTCACTGACACAGAAGAGTATGAACAAATTAGAAAATTCAAACAAAATCAAAATCAAATCAATACACAGTACAAAAGAGAAATCCGGGAAGTACAAGATCAGTTGACGCAGGTTATACAAGAATTACGTATTTCAGAGGATACTCGCGCCCCAACACGGGAACAGGGACTTAGAAATACGGAACACCCACAAGATAATAACACAGGACACTTCGGAAGTTATGAAAGAAACTGGCAATGTGCACCGAATTTTGAGATGGAACGGCCGACACGACCTAACAATGACCGATATGCGACTCGCCGACATGATGACTTTGACTATAAGCTGTTCATTACTACACGTAAATTCAAAACGTTTAAAAATTCTGCCAACGACATTCATCCACAAGCATGGCTCCATCAATTCTCTCATTGTTTTCCTCCCAACTGGTCGTTAGAACACAGATTAGAATTTATGTGTGGCTACTTAGAGAATGAACCAGCTGTGAGAATGCGATCGGTCATTCACGATTGCCACAGTGAAGGAGAATTTTACCATGCCTTCCTCTCCGCATATTGGTCTCAAGCCACACAAGACCGAGTAAAACATGGCATCATAATGATGAAACATTTCGAACAATCTGAATTCTCCAGTCTTGTGAAATATTTTGAAGACATGTTGCACAAAAATCAGTACCTGTCAAACCCATACAGCCCCTCAGAACTCATCCGTATTTGCTTAATCAAATTACCTGAACATTTAAGACATATTATTTTGGCAGGACATTGCAAAGACGACATTGAAGCTTTTCAGGGACTCTTACAAGAACTGGAAATTGACACTGACAATCGCGGAACGCAGGAGCACAACAGTTACAGATTACATCCGTCGCAATTCCGCGATGAAAGAAATAATAACTGGACGCGACAAGGCTATTCTCACAACACAAATCGTGACCGAAACAGACACCACCCGTATAACAACCGTTGGCAGAGTAGTAATAATTACAGGGAAAGATCACCTCTCCGCGGTAATGACTATCACAGAGACAATCAGAGAAACAGACAATATGGGAACCAAAACAATTATTATTACGAGGGACAGAATAACTTTAGACGCAACGGTCCAGCGCGCAGTTACGATTCAGGGAGAAATTCTCCACCACTTAACCGACAAGAAAGAAACCACAGAAACTACCGACATGACGACAGACGATGTGATCGTAACGACAGACCTGAATTGCATCAGAACTGGCGGGATTCAAACAGAGCTGGGCCCTCTCGGCAAGGCGAATTTGTAGAAGTTCGGTCTCCTAATCCGAATAACGACGCGCGCCAGCAAAGAAACAGACAATGACTCGCACAGCAGGCAGCCGCGTGCGCCCGCTGGCTCCGAGAAAAATAACACAGACGCTAACCTTGAGAAAAATTCCAGTATTCTTTACCGACGTATACCACTTGATAATTGCGTTAAAGTTGAAACTCTGCGTACTAGGAAGAGCAAAGGTTTACACCACATTTCACATGTAACACCGTTTATTGAGAGATAATGTGCTTTTTTAACTTGAGATTTTAATGCAACATTTTGGTTTATTTGAAAATACATTCTGGATTTAAAGTGCTTTCTGAGAGATACTAGATGACACAGTGGTTAGTTTATGTGACAGCTACAGGATTTTATCACGACGTTACTAATGAGTGACAATTTACAATGTTGCTTTTGCGGTGTATCTGTTTTATATCTGCACAGTTTTTCGGCACTATTCAAGAAATTAAAACATGTTTTAGTAGTAACTTTTGTGGTATAGCAACAATGAGACAGCCTTTTTCGTAGCACAACAATACGTTACAGTACAGTACTTTCCTCATCACGGCAATAAGCGTAATAACTAAGATATCTATACGCAAAGCATTTCACTTTTGTTTATCATGAGGTAAGTACATTGACTTCTGCAGAACTTAGCTTTCGGAAGACGATAACTACGACACTGCCACAGAGATTATGTTGCAACATGACGCACAGTTTAGCGCTACAGGACACGTATTTCAGTGATTAATTTTGTACTTAAAACATTTATTTTTAAAGATTTTTGAATTACAAAGAAAGTTTTCCGAGATACATTTCATTCCATTGCTGTAATTTGTAACACCTGAGGGTATAATTACATTTATCCTCAGGGGGGTACACGCTTACTTTGTGTACCATGTGTTTGGCACGCACAAGGAGCCCTAGCTAATATGGTATTTGCTTATACAACTTTACACATCGGTACCATATTTCTCTAACACACAAATTACACAGCTATCTGATCATGTAACTGAGAGATAAACATTTTTTTTACTGCATTAGTGACAGATGTTTACGTAATTACACAGTTGGATAACTTCACACTTATGAAACTGTATTTTGTCTGTACTTTGTAAACTGTTCATATTTTTTCGGAACCATTGTGATACTATGAGAGCTTTGAATGATATATTTGGTAAGGGAGCATGATTTTAAAGTACGTTTGAGGTAGATGACACTTTTGAAATGAGCAGAGAATTACTTTTAGGTTTTAAAATATTCAGGAAGCTACGACGATTTTGAGATTTGACTGAGGTGTTATGATGTTATTTTTACGACGCCGATGTGTATTATGCTGCTGAGGTATGTTTATGGTCAAGAAGCTGATGCTATATGAGTTATTTGATTATGCTACGTATTCATTAACAGGAAATATTGAAGAAGCGTCGACGAATTTGTATATGTGTAATAAGGTAAGGAGTAATGAATAGTGATTTAGGGACTCTGATTTGTGATAAAGGTTGTTGGAAACCAAGAATCGTACTTTAAGAGTTGTGAAATGTGTGTAAATGCGTGAATGTATCACAATGCCGACGAAATTTTTTTTGGACACTGTTATATTCATAGGATTTTGTTTTTACAGATTTGTAATCCAAATTCTTGACCTGTGAAATATTTTTATGTAACACTGCCATTGTAGCGAAAACTGTTGTCGTAAATATTTCCGTACGAAAGTTAAGTGACCACCTGCACGTAATGCGTCGCGGGCACCCACCTGGGCGACAGCCGCCCGAAAAACAAAAGCCATTAGCCTTCCAGCGGCACAGGTAGAAAAAAAAAGGGGAGGCCATTATCCTCGCTATTGACGTTCCTTTGTAGAAAGCATTGCAAAAACGGCAGGGTCGAACTTGAAAACGATGAGAAACATTTCACGGCTATTGTCGTGCTAATTGAGAGAAATGCCATATGGCTTGTGAATGACGTTTCACGCCTTGCTTTGCCCATTTTGTTTAATATCTAGTTTCTAGCTGCACTGCAGCACTGGTTAAAATAAAATTTTATAGATGTACTAATATAAATATTTTCTGTCTACAGATCTATTAAATAATAATTTTGTAATCCACATTCTTAAAAAAAAAAAAAAAAAAAAGGAGCACTTGGAAAGGAAAGAACAATAAGAAGGGACTAATCACAGGAACTGCATACATAATTTTCTTTTCTAGTACTTAGGAATCTTTTGTAGAATTAGTTTTTGTGGTGCACCACTTTAATTACTTAGACATTAAGATGTGATTATACATTTCCCTTATCTGCATTGTTATCTTTACTGTAATATTTTTTCTGCTTGAGCTATGTCATGTTTAGGTATAAGTTGCTGCTGTTTGCCAGGCATAATGTTACTGAATTTGACTTTGTATTACGCTGTTAAGCCAGTTTTACTAATGATTATTTTATTGTTTGCTGCGCATTGCCTCATATTAGTTGTAATGTTGAATTGCTTGGTAATTTAGATTTACTGTAGCTTGCTTTGCCAGTTTGAAATTTTTGTCATTGATGTTTATTGTTTTATGTGATGCTGCATTGCCTCGTCCCTTGGTATATATATCTGAGCTCAGTAGATTTAAGTTAGCTTAAGAGGGGGTAGACTATATAAGAAACTAACTATGATGAATTGGAAGCAATGCATTGACAAGGTATATAAAAAAAGATTTGGGCCTAAATGAGTATTGTACAATGAGCCATATTTATTTTGAAAGACTTATGGTTGGAATACAGAAAAGAGGTACAGATAGGACTTTTTGGGAATAATGATGAACACAGGGAGATCTCCAAGAACAAAAAAGGTTTTGTTCGCACAATACTGCAGTACCAAAAGTTACACTGAAAACGAACCCTATCCATTCCTTTTGTGTCATCCCTCTATGTGTTTGTGTACCCTTGTGTATTTGTGTTTTTCCTGTCTTTATGTGTTTAGCTGATTAGAGCTATGTTGTAGAATTTTTCTAATACTATGTTATTTACTTGGTAAATTCTGTTTTGTTGCTCATATGTGGAGGTGATGTTTCAAAAGTTGTTCTGATCTTTATGTATGTACTTATGTCATTATTTTTGTAACACTGATGTATATATTTTTATTCTTTTGTAAAGCCCCTATATCCGCAAATGTTATTTGTATTGTTATGTTCTTTAATGATGTGTTTTGTACCTTTGTTATTGTGTTCTTATGTTATAAAATTGTATAGACACCAGTTCATCATATTATTAACTTGTAAGTTACATTTCACTGCACACGTTTTGTTGGTCATAGTATATGGACAATATGTGAGAAGTAGGGACTGTTAGTGTTTGCACGTGTGTTAATAATTCAGCAAGGGACTGGATAACAGCATTGCTGGTTCTAAGGACAATTCCAAAAACTTTGTGAGTGCACAAGTGGTGGTTATGGACTTGTTATATTATCCGCAAGACTCTTCAATGGTGATTGTGTACCTGCACAGTCACAACAGATGGCTGCTGGCCATCTCTACAAGGACTGCAGTGGGTCTGCGCCTCTGGTGGCCCACCAGTACCATTATCTCTACAAGGACTGCAGTGGGTCTGCACCTTTGATGACTCACCAATACCATTATTTCTACAAGGACTGCAGTGGGTCTGCACCTCTGGTGGCCCACCAATACCGTAATCTCTACCAGGACTACAGTGGGTCTGCTCTGTGATGACCTACCCACCAATACTCTTCAAAACTTCGACTGACTCCGCTGTGGGTTTGCTCTGTTGTGGCCCATTACCTGTCAGCATGTCAAGAGTCAGCACTGTCTTTCCGTTGGAAGGGCAACACTACTTCTTCAAGACTGCATGGAAATCCACTACTTACGTGTGCATTTTCTTTTACTGCTCAGACTTTGAGAAAAACACTGCAATGTGATGAATGATCAGGACTGTCTTTATGGACTGTGAGAAAAAATTTTAGCTTTTGACCATCATTGTATCAATAAGTGTGTGCATTTGATTTCTTTGTTATTGTAATTGTGAAAAAAAATTTTAACAAATATGTATTGGCCAGTGCCCAACAAAATTTGTAAAATTTTTGTGGGGAGCATGGGGGCTATGTAAGTAGGCTGTTTAGGTTTTTTTTATTGATAACGCCACCTCAGTATGAAAATCACCGGCTGTGCCGTGTGCAGTCTGTGGCTGCTTTGCATTGTTGTAATACTCAACCATTGTAGTGTTAGGCAGCTGGCTGTGAACAGCGCGTAGCGCTGGGCAGTTGGAGGTGAGCCGCCAGCAGTGGTGGATGTGGGGAGAGAGATGGCGGAGTTTTGTAATTTGTCATGAACTGCTATATATATGATGATATCAAGGTAAATACATTGTTTGTTCTCTATTAATATTTTTCATTTGCTAACTATCCCTATCAGTAATTAGTGCCTTCCATAGTTTGAATCTTTTATTTAGCTGGCAGTAGTGGCGCTCGCTGTATTGCAGTAGCTTGAGCAGCGATGATTTTTGTGAGGTAAGTGATTTGTGAAAGAGATAGTTTAATGTTAGTCAGGGCCATTCTTTTATAGGGAATTTTGAAAGTCAGATTGCGTTGCGCTAACAAAATATTGTGTGTTGAAAGTCAGATTGCGTTGCGCTAACAAAATATTGTGTGTTGAAAGTCAGATTGCGTTGCGCTAAAAAAATATTGTGCGTCAGGTTCAAGCACAGTCGTGTATAATTGTTCAAAGGGGAAGTCGCGTAAAATTGTTCAAAGGGGACGTTTCAATACATAAACGATTTATCAGATAGGATCAGCAGCACTATAACGTTGTTCACTAATGATGCTGTTGCCTACGGGAAAGTATCGTTGTTGGACAATTGTAAAGAAATGGAGAAATACTTGAATAAAATTTCCACTTGACATAATGAATGTCACCTTCCTTCCCACATCAAACACGTAACATAATGGCTGGAATAACGTGAACGAGGCCGACAGTGTCTGATCACCCCAAGATTACTGGTGAACGCTTTGAACGCAAATGAAAGAGGTAGAATTGTATAGGTTCAGCGAAAGGGCTCTGCACGTGTGAAGGAAATCGCATAGACGAAAATACTTGGAAAAATTCTAGATAATCATTCGAATGTTTGGAATACTTACCAAGTAGGCATTACACCTGACTTCGAACAAATTCAGAGACGTGTTGCTGCAATCGTGACAGGTCAGTACAGCGCACACGAAAGTGTAACAGAAATGGTCGGGGAAGCTACGCGTACGTGTATGGGAGTACCCAGTCCGGAACCGCGCTTCTGCTACGGTCGCAGGTTTGAATCTTGCCTCGGACATGGATGTGTGTGATGTCCTTAGGTTAGTTACGTTTAAGTAGTTCTAAGTCTAGGGGATTTATGGCCTCAGACGTTAAGTCCCATAGTGCTTAGAGCCATTTGAACCATCTGAAGAAAGATGACGCTGTTCTCGCGAAACGCTGATGGATACGTTTCGAGAACCTGTATTCGGAGACCGGGCCGCCAATATGCTGCCAGCATCGTGTAACGCACTTACGAGCCATGAGAATAAGGCAGTACATAGTCACACAGGCACTTCATATCAGCGCACACTCCGCTGCAGAGTGAAAATCTCATTCTAAAAACCACTTATATTTTACATCTTGCAACTCCATAGGGAAGCAGAACTTGATACGAAGACCATGCACCATCTACTAATTCATGTTTGAAAGATTTCCTCCATGGTTTGCAACAGGGAGCAAGTCTTCGGATATGCGACATTTGAGTACAGTTAGAAACTTAAGCATCCCACGGCTTCCAAGCTGTGTCAAGTAGGTCGACGGGGATTGTAATGGTGCAGTTCCTACGTATCGAACTTTGCTCTTAGTTATCTCTACCAAGCCCTAGTACAATGATGGCGCCCGGTTGTTTGCAGGGTGAGTCGCAGGCGAGCGCAATGTGCGCAATACACCGGGGTGCGGAAAGTAGACGCGAACATTAATAATTGTTGAGTCACGTTTATTTCGCGTGGAATGAGACAACATATAATATTCTATGACACAATAGCACTGAAAACGCAATTTGTGAAAAAGCGGAACATACTATTTTATCATTTCCACTCTTCGTATGTAGATGTACGGTACTGTGGGATGGGAGACCCCGAAGAGAGCCTTAGCCACATGGCAACTTCCTTTCGCGAAGTGTGAGCTCTGTGTCTTAAGCGTATAACACGTTGCCAGCAGAAGACTGTGATGAGTGCGTGAGGAGTTATCCTGTCGTAATCACATCATGTCTGCCACATACACGCACTACATGAGACACTGCAATTTAAACCGGGAAATTAATGCGAAATTTGACGATCACGAACTCTAACGCCAACCATTTATCGGCCAAATGTTGGCGGTAAAAATGTCCTCCACCATCACGACTCGATAAACTGCAGCCGACTTTAGTATAACTACCACACAAGCGTGTCTCTGAGACATCCGCAACGGATGCAGGTAACCGTCAGTAATTTATCAGACTGGAGAGCAATATCGGTTGTGTGACAGTATAGGTCTGTTGTACATAGTTTGGCCACCGCAAAGCCGTCAAATGACGTGAAACGTGAAAAGAAGCTGCTGCGACGCCACTGGGAGCTATATCAGGACGTGACTCAGCTCGAACGCGATCGAAACTGCTTCTGTTATCACGATATTTCAGTTGCTACTGCTCATGCTGCTGCAGTATCTGTGCGTGGGTGATAATATGGGAAAACATGTGCGAAAAGGTGAAAAGGGAGAGGTTAATGTATAGCGTCCTGTCAACGAAGAGGTCATTATTGATCGAAAACAAGCTCTGATTGAGGAAGGAAATCGGCCGTATGCATTCTGTAAGGATCTGTCTCAGCATTCTGGTTATGCGACTTATAGAAACCATGGCAAGACTAAGTTAGGATGGTCGCATGGGGTTTGAACCGCGAAGCGGTGTACGTCCCTGATACAGTCTGATACTCTCTTTCAATGTCAGATACTTTGCAGTAATTCGCCATTCTGCAGAAAAGCATTGGGAACGTTTGAGCACAGTTAGAAACTTCAGCATCCCACGGCTCCCAAGCTGTGTCAAATAGGTCGACGCGGATTGTAATGGTGCAGTTCCTACGTATCGAACTTTGCTCTCAGTTATCTCTACCAGGCCCTAGTACAATGATGACCCCAGCCGTTTTAAGGGTGTCTCGCAGGCGAGCGCAATGTGCAAAATACACCGGAGTGCGGAAAGTAGACGCGAACATTAATAATTGTTAAGTCACGTTTGTTTCGCGTGGAACGAGACAACATATAATATTTTATAGCGTTACGTGTAGTAGTGACAGTAGACGTATAACAGGACACGTTTCACTTACACACCTGGTTAGCAACTTCGTACCTTGGGAGTGAAGCTATCCGCCAATGCCGTCAAACTCACGAGTCCCATGCCAAACCAATACTACAGCAAAGTAAGGAAGCCAGTATTCAATAGCGAACATAATCTAAGACCGTCGTGGGGCTTCACACATTCCGTGTACTGAGGTTATTTGCTCGGCCCAACGTCACTACAGCTCAGTCCATCCGAGCTGACCTGGAAAGCCAGAGAGACACGAGGGCGTGGGCCCCGATTTGACCTCCGCAGTCGAGAGCCACTGATATGGAATACTGATAGCATCCGCAATGCAGTATCACAAAAGGCGACAAATTGGTTAGCGCCTTATTGGGACTATCTAAATCCGGTAAACAACGTAACAGACATCTGATACATTACGCTAAATTATTTTCTGCAATAAGTTAAAAACAAGCAACTTACTGGCAAACACATAATGCCAAGATTATAAAAGATTTAATAAGGCTAATCAAGAAGCCTGAAACAATTACCCCCACAAGGTTTCGAACAGATCCAGTACACAACAGAAATGTAAAAATGAGATGTTATCGTCTCTTTCCCCAACATACGTTTTTTCCGCTGACGCAGTATTTGGCATAATTTTCCGATAGACATATTAAATGCTCACGTCCGTGACTTAGTGCATTGACAACAGATCTGTGTCTCAAACGCGTAGACAGTCACATGAAAATTAAACGTAATCTAAAGGAAGACATGATACTACAAATCTTGAATGTTTTATGATATTTATTAAAAGACGTCTTCAAAACACCATGAGCTGTACTTGAAATGTTTATCTGCCTAACTGGTATTCGAGTGTTTAACCCGTCGTCAGTGGCATCTGATACGTAGCAACGCTTTCTACAAAATGACGACTGTGTACGTATACAATAGCAGAAATATAAGCCTACTTTATGTATCTCTGCAGCAATGATACGAAATCCGTTCTATTGCGTACTACACAGGTTGTCGTGAATCTTACTGCTGTCAGATCTTTGATAGTGACAATTCTTGATCACGTCTGTTCCATGTTTACTCTGTATGACAGTGAAGTCAGACATGATCAAGAAATGTCACTACCTAAGATCTGACAACAATGACTTGCCCGACTACCTGTGTAATATGTGGAAGGGCGACATCTAATATCCTACCGTATTAACTGACTGATGCATCATTGCTACAGAGAGAGATCATGTAAGTAGACTTACATTTCTGCTATTATAAATACAGTTATCATGTAAATGTAGAAGTCGATGTACATACATTTGTTTCTTCCGCTGTATCAGATGCCACTGACGATGGATTATACACCCGAATACCGGTTCTACAAACATTTCAAGTGCATCTCATGGTGTTTTGAAGATATCCTTTAATGGATACGATACTATTAGAAATAAACATAATGTAAACTGTAGCAATAGTAAAGCTTTAATATGTTTAAAATTCATCAATTTTTCTGTCACTATTATTCTTAGAGAAATTAAATAAATCGTCACTGAGGGTGCCACAACTGTACTGAACGACGTCTCGATAAAAATATACTTATTGTAACAGGCCGCGCCTGTTTGCTTGTCAGGCGGCTGTTGTGTCTGCCATATCAAGTATTTGAGGCAAGGAAGTGTTCCCAGCTTGTAGGTGATTTGCACGTCTTTCCCTGATCTTCCTAAGTGGGTTGTGTCAGAAGTGACTATGCTGATCTTAAGGGCGGGTAATCTCCCCGTGACGATTGGTATTTCCAACACCCAGGACAGAAATTTCTGAAAGTCCTGCTAGGAAGCAGCACCTTACAGAAACACTGTTGATGGATGTTAGAAACGGACAAAGGAAATGCCTACATTCTGCTCCGGAAGGTCGCATTGTTAAATCATTTCGTGTAGCGTTTTTGGAGCTCGTGAAATCGAGAGGTCGGCCGGCATCCTTCGTGAGGTATAGAGGTGTTATAGCATCTGGGACGGAGGCAGTGTTGTCTTTTGTGTATCTGTGATGTCACGAATAGCTGATCCTTCGTTATCAGCGAAGTTACGTAGCGTAACACGAAAGACTGTGAGTATCCCAAGTGCGTTCCTGGGTGCGGGCCTGGAATTCTGTTTAGGCATTTTCCTGTTTTCCACGATAAGTGCAGAGGAACACTGAGCGTAGACTTATTCGGTAAAATGAGAAACCTCAGAACAGTGTGCGGAGCCATTAGCTAGCCGGAGGTGGTGTTGGATAAATGTGAAGGACTTGGCTAGGGTTATTTTACTAACTCCGTCTACAGGCCGCAAGCGACCCATCGGGACCATCCGACCGCCGGATCATCCTCAGGTGAGGATGCGGATAGGAGGGGCATGGGGTCAGCACACCGCTCTCCCGGTCGTTATGACGGTTTTCTGTGACCGGAGCCGCTACTATTCGGTCGAGTAGCTCCTCAATTGGCATCACGAGGCTGAGTGCACCCCGAAAAATGGCAACAGCACGTGGCGGCGGGATGGTGACCCATCCAAGCGCCGGCCACGCCCGACAGCGCTTAACTTCGGTGATCTCACGGGAACCGGTGTATCCACTGTGGCAAGGCCGTTGCCTAGGGTTATTTTACACGAAATTAATTTCATTTGTTTTAGCGAAAATTTCAGAGTTATTTTTTTATGTGGCTCTTTTCCTTCTGACTTTGAACTGTACTTTCGTTGTAGTGATTACTCGCGAAAGCTGCTAGTGGAAAGTTGGAGGCGGTATATGAACCGTCAGTGGTGTACATGTTTCAGTCCAGTGGCCGGATCCCGGAATCTCCCTGAAAGTAGTTGGATTGCTGCTGGTCCCTGAATAGTGATATTGGAGTAGTGAGAAAATTAATCCGGCCTCGCGGGTAAAAACAAGCCTGGAGATTAGACATCAGAAGTGAGGTCTGTATACCATAAGCGCAAACAAAGTTGACACTCGGCGCCAAAGCTGATGGGAACTACCGTAAAGGCATTTCCCGTTTACAGTTGCTCCACTCAGCCACCGCGCCAAGTTTCAACTTTGTTTGCGCGAATATTACACTCTTTAAACCAGTCAGTGGGGTCGAGGCCCACGAGAAAGGCAGGACGCGGGGCGTGCGGAACGAAGGTAACCCTGAGCTCTCTCGTTCGCTTAACTCAGCAAACAAAATGCGTTTCTAAACTTGTTAGCTCGTAACTGGGTGTGTACATGCTAACTAGAATTGCATCTTCGTCTGGAATCTGGTATTATGAAGTCTTACTGGTTGCTAGTCGTACAACAAAATTTAAGATCAATTCTCGACACTAATGGTATAACGGCTCGTCTGTAGCATTTCGTCTCTTCTGCGCAACAGTCCTCATTTCAAACAAGATGTGGTGCCTTCTGCAACTGATAATCATTTTGACACGATTTTTATTTTATCGTACCCCAGTACAGCCATAACAAATTATTAGTAGGCCTATGCACTTGTAGGACTAATAACAGTAAGATTCCATAATTATGGATTCCAGTAGAAGACGCAATTCTCGTTTATACATATACACCGTTACGAGTTAACAGATGTAGAAACGTAGTTTTTCTGCTGAGTTGAGCGAGCGAGCTCGGCCTACCTTCGTGACGTAGGCGCCGCGGCCTGTCTTTCTCGTAGGTCCCGCAGTGGGGCTCTATGACGTCATCTCCGTACTCTCCGTTTCCGTACGCACGGACCTTGACTCGGCCCACCAGCTGCGCCGCTGGCTATTTAACTGAAAATTCGTCGCTGTAGTCTGTTGCCGGGCACAAGAGAGCTGGGCCAGCGTAGAAAGGACAGCCAGTGAAGGAGTTCGCAAAAATAACCGAGGACTCGCGGCGTTGACGCTACGTACACAACTGTTGGGAACGACGATTAATATTTACCAATACTTTGACCGACTGATTAGCGGTGAACATTCTTCAAATTGTACCTTTATTAAACAAAAATGCAACCATTTTAATTGCATTGAACGAACTTTGTATGTTTCCCGTCTGAAATCGGAACTGTAAAACAGAACTTTTTCCAGACAAAACTTTTTCTTTTATGGAGCCCATCTTCCACCGCTCACAGTCTCACGAAACGCAGCTTTGATGAGGGACACTTTAATCCGAGATCTCGTGATTTTCGCCCTGTCAGTGTTACACTACAACAGCAGTATCGCTCACTCAACCCCTGTGCTGTCACGATTTTACTCTGATGCACGCTTTGTTAACGCTAGATTACAAAACCCTCGTAAAATTTAAGATTGCAGTTCATACCAATTCGCAGTTCCCACAAGTCTGGTATCGTCAGTATAGGGTGTATTTAGTATACCGACCATCACTGGAGATCTTATAATTGTAATTAACTAGTAATTAAACTATAAAGTCCTTTGAAAAACTATGTAGTAAAATTTATGATGGTTTAGTAACAACGCAACATTTTCCCCCTTCGGTGTTCGATGGTTAAAGAAAACAAGTCGAACAGTAGGACGTGGTGAAGCGGTCTGGCGCCACCGTTCTCAGACTCGTCGTACTCAACGAACTACAGCGCGAAGGAAGAAAGACAGTTAGTATCGACCTAACAGCGGTGCCAAAAGCCCTCGTACCCACTACTATCGAATGCTAAGTGATTTGATTTGCTTTATTTTAGCAAAGTACTTACTTATATATTACGTGTCCTATATATCGGTATGTTCCCCATCATGCTGCACACATTTCCATGCGCCTCCATGTTCTTCTGGACATACTTTGAGCATGTCCAGTATTAGACTGCGGAATGCAACGTCAACAGTACTGCGCAGTTCTTTTGTAGCATCACGACGTTCAGGTACATGCGCCTCAATAACTTCTCATGCAGGCGTGGTGAGATCAGGACTTCTTGGTGGCCATTTGAAGGGAACTGGTACTGCTGATAAACCAAGACCTGTCCACCATCCTTGGAAGTATTCATTTGGGAACTCGTGCACAGCGAGAGCGTAGTGAGGAGGCGCTCCGTCTTGTTCTGAAACGCCTCTTTCCTCAAGCTCAGGTATTCACGTGCAAATAATTTGCGAGTTTCACAGTCTCTTAAAAAAAGTACGGTCCAAGTAGATGAGGTGACGTCACCGCTGGCCATGTAATAACGTGACGCAGATTTCTTCCTGGCTTGACTGTGTAATGAGGATTCCCTTGGCCCAAATGACAATATTTCAAGCACGTGCGCTGCGATAAATGGCACATTCTTCTGAAAACATAACCTTGGCACGGTTCACTGCATTTAGAAACTGAATTAACGAAGCATGACACGCTACAACGCGCTCATTCTGGTCCGCAACTCGTTTACGCACGTCGTTCGACCTTTTTTCATGTGATCTCGAATTGTTCTCCTCGGATACAGAGTTCCGAAGCACGTTTACATGTCGTCTTCATAGGAGATTGTTCAATCGAAGCGGGGATTCCGGTCCACATTTCTTCTCGCGTCTCCTTCCTCCCACTCCACGGCCTGTCTTTAACACTACCAAACGCTAAAGGAAGTCTTTCCCAATGCAGAAGTGTTGCCTTTGGCAGTAGAGCCTTATTAAATCTTTTCTGGAATGCTTCCGTAATTTGTCTTATGGTCTTCCCTAGAGTTGTCGTTCGCGCACCCACACACTTGTCACTAAGCGCTCCTCAACAGTGTAACTATGACCGATAACATCTGCCGTGGGTACAAATTAAAACTCGACTGCGACTGCGAAAACAAGTAGACATGAATTCCAACAACTGATAAAAAGTAACATAGCTACCGACCGGCACAGTAACATTTGATACTAAACAGGGATTACAGTGGTGCATGGGACTTCCTGCCCACACAGTAGATTTCTAAAGCATGCAAACGCTCAACATTGGAGTCGTTATCGCTCAGTCTCTGCTCTCTACTGGAGATCTTTATTTAGACTGATTCGATAGTGTAACAGTACAGATAATTAGTCCGCGTCCGCCAATAAAGGTTGCCAACTAAATCCGCGGTGCCGTATGTGGCGTGTTCTATATCGCACGCTGCACATCGCCAAGAGTGCTTGGATTCAGGCAGCGGTCGCGAGTGTGATTTCGCGCGACGCCACGGAAGGAGTTCCGAGGCACGGGCAAAAGGAACGTTTCAATGTTGCTACGATGTGCTAGCAAACGGACCTCGTTAATCCTATTTTATGGAAGCACAACCACATCCCTTCAAAGTGCCGATGACTGAACAACTCTATCTATCTTGGATGAGATGGGTCTGTCGGCCGCATTTCAACTTTGGCAGACGGAGCAACGGAAGCCAGAGTAGCGCGACCAGATGATGTATTTCCGGAGACGAAGCCCGCTACTGTGTGTCACTGCGAACGAGTGCGCACCGCGAGCTGCGGACCACGGCTGCAGCAAGCGACGCGCGCTTTACGGCGGGCTATAAATTAAAATTTTGAGCCGGCCGGCGGTAACAAGGCGCGCCTGCCTTACGACCGACCCTTATTGGCCCCGGGCTTTACGAGCTGTCGGGGGAGCGGCCGCCAGACGGAGCGGATGCACAGTCGCAGAGGGAGCCGGGAAAAATGTCGAAAACAGCGGCGGGCCGCTAGGAAATTGGGAGTCTGAGCAAGAGAGACGGGAGTGGAATTACTGCACAGGATCCGATATGTCTGACATATAACGGAAACACACTCGTGTTCAAGTGCACATGTTAAACCTTAAAACCGCGATTTTACGGGCCGACTGGTCTGGCAAGATGTCAACCGTTTCCTCCATGAAACATCCATGCATACACCCGCATCAGCAAAAATTTAAGACTGGGTATTGATTTGAAAAGATCTCCTTGTGAATAAGGCTTCGTTGTTGCCATATCTGCGTCACGTGACGGAGGTACACTAACGCAGTGACTCGAATTATCAGTTATGTCAATTAAGAATTAATTGACTCGGTGGCTAAGTGTCACACTACAAATCCAAAAGGTCCACGATTGAATCTTCAGCTACTTCGAGGATTTTTCCTATCATGGCAGTTTTCGTCTCTGACAACGATTTGTTAATTTGAAACATGCACCTTCGTTCGGAGATCTAGTTAAACTGCACATGGCCCCCTAAAGCAGGTTGAGAAATTAGAGCAAAGATAGGAGAACAGCAAGAGCATACTACCTCCACTAGGATCACACGCATGGTAGGGCACTGCAATAAACAAAGCACCTCGGCGTCCACGACAGTATTACTTCAGCCGTAACTACGCTAAACAAAAACGAAAGATAATAGGTTTGTTTCAGTCTCCACACCGTCGGAAACAGAGAAATATTCTAAAATATTTTCACACGAAAGGAAATGAAAAATGCAGTAGCCTACCACATATAATTTGCTAGCCAGCCGCAACAACTAAAAAATGCTTTACCTGAGACAATATTATTACGAGGAGTGTTCAATACGTAATGCAACATTTTTCTTGTCAAAGCAGGCTCCTTCTATTCAGGATTCCAATACGCCATATTTTTTCCCCACTCTTTTGCCTACAAAACCCAATTTTTGAACAAAAAATTCGTTCAGTGCGACGGTCTTAAGCCACCTATATGCCCGCATAGTACCGCTCTACTGGTCCACATGGGAACCAAAGTCTTACCGCAACAGTAACCTCCAGATCATCCACATACTGCTTCCCGCGGAGTGCATCCTTCATTGGGCCAAAAGGAAGGTGCGAGATCCGGGCACACACATCTGAGTACCCCATCTGGCGGGCGAGTGTATCAGCATTACCAACAGAGACGTCGAGTTGAGCAGAGAGGTGTTTGACTGTGATCCGTCGATCACCTCGAATGACTGTCCACACGTTCCAACATTGCAGAAGTCACAGCTGTATACGACAGGCCGGCACGCAGGGTTGGGTTTGGTTCTTTGGGGAAGGAGACCAGACAGCGAGGTCATCGGTCTCATCGGATTAGGGAAGGACGGGGAAGGAAGTCGGCCGTGCCCTTTCAAAGGAACCATCCCGGCATTTGCCTGGAGCGATTTAGGGAAATCACGAAAAACCTAAACCAGGATAGCCGGACACGGGATTGAACCGTCGTCCTCCCGAATGCGAGTCCAGTGTCCCGGCACGCAGGAAGTCAGACAGGTTTGTACGACCTTGTTGAAATGATAACAGCGGCCTCGCCTAAGAACTCACCACGCTTTTGTTCACTGCCAGGTCTCCGTGGACATTTTGCAAGCGCCTATGAATATATGTGACACTCCGGTTTTCCACTAAAGGAAACTCAACGATAGCTCTCTGCTTGGAACGCACCTCCGTTACAGACGCCACTTTGAATGTTACATACAGCGCCGCGACCTATAGGAACTTCATGAAACTACAGGGCCGGAAGCGGGAACATTCCATGATGCCTCACATTTTTGCAATCGAAACTGGTCGAAAAAAATGTGCTGCATTACATACTAAACGCCCCTCGTAGTAAACAGCAAAAGGCGTATGTCTCCACAGACTTCTTTCCAGAAACATTATTCGCGTAGTTTGGGAGCTCGAAACGTAGAAAACCCTAATTGCCTTCTCTATCTCGCGCTTATGACTTCCAACGTGAATCTACTACCTGTAAGCCTAATAGCTAGGCGCAAACTGAGACTCGTATAGCGCGTGTGGCGCGACGCAGTGCAGCGCGCGTTTTTGTAACTTCACAGTTTAAAATGGGACCGTGCAAATTCGGACGCGACGTGACTGGGACGCAACACGCGCCTGCGCCGGGCGTTGTGGTTGCGGCACATTTTCTCGCGACGCGCGCCACGCGAGCACTGCGGGAGGGGTGAGGCGGGGAGCCTGCCATATGCTCCCTTCGGCATGGCGCATATGGCCAATGGAAGTATTGCCCGTCCGAGAAATACAGACTTATGGTATACTGAATTTTATTATCACTGAGCAGTGTTTCGTTTTTCAACGTTTAAGGGCTCCATCTATTTTCGTTAATATGTAATAGTTTTCAGTTACAAATATCTGTACAGTTCTTTTGTCAAGAACAATGCACAGTTCAGTAACTGGTGAGCCATTAGTCACTGGGATTATATCTTCTGCCTCCGCAATGTTTTCAGATGGTAAGAAGAGACAGAAGATTCGTCGTGAGGGTAGTGAATAAGGAAGTAAGCAATATTATAAAATCACGTGATTTAGAAGCAAGGCAGGAAAGTAAAACAAGGTTACCTACTTGCTGCCTGTTATGCTGACGTATCTCTACGATCTGTTTAAAAAAGTCGAAAAGGTGTAATTTCCACAGATATGGCCCCTTTTTGCTTCTGGTAAAAAGCGTCCAAGATATGAAGTACATACGTTTCACTATCGTTACTTACATGTTGTTGTTGTTGTTGTTGTGGTCTTCAGTCCTGAGACTGGTTTGATGCAGCTCTCCATGCTACTCTATCCTGTGTAAGCCTCTTCATCTCCCAGTACTTACTGCAACCCACATCCTTCTGAATCTGCTTAGTGTATTCATCTCTTGGTCTCCCTCTACGATTTTTACCCTCCACGTTGCCCTCCAATGCTAAATTTGTGATTCCTTGATGCCTCAAAACATGTCCTACCAACCGATCCCTTCTTCTAGTCAAGTTGTGCCACAGACTTCTCTTCTCCCCAATCCTATTCAATACCTCCTCATTAGTTACGTGATCTACCCACCTTATCTTCAGCATTCTTCTGTAGCACCACATTTCGAAAGCTTCTATTCTCTTCTTGTCCAAACTAGTTATCGTCCATGTTTCACTTCCATACATGGCTACACTCCATACAAATACTTTCAGAAACGACTTCCTGACACTTAAATCTATACTCGATGTTAACAAATTTCTCTTCTTCAGAAACGATTTCCTTGCCATTGCCAGTATACATTTTATATCCTCTCTACTTCGACCATCATCAGTTATTTTACTCCCTAAATAGCAAAACTCCTTTACTACTTTAAGTGTCTCATTTCCTAATATAATTCCCTCAGCATCACCTGATTTAATTTGACTACATTCCATTATCCTCGTTTTGCTTTTGTTGATGTTCATCTTAATCCTCCTTTCAAGACACTGTCCATTCCTTTCAACAGCTGTTCCAAGTCCTTTGCTGTCTCTGACAGAATTACAATGTCATCGGCGAACCTCAAAGTTTTTACTTCTTCTCCATGAATTTTAATACCTACTCCGAATTTTTCTTTTGTTTCCTTTACTGCTTGCTCAATATACAGATTGAATAACATCGGGGAGAGGCTACAACCCTGTCTCACTCCTTTCCCAACCACTGCTTCCCTTTCATGCCCCTCGACTCTTATAACTGCCATCTGGTTTCTGTAGTTACTTACATATGAATGTAATAAGAGACATTATACTATGTACATGTTGACATGACATTTCCACTGCAAGCTAGAAACAGTCGAAAAGCAGTCACAAATAACAATGTTTTAATTGCCTCGCCGTGATGAGAAAATGCATTTCAATTGTTGCATGCACATTATCAGCATTAATAAACTAATTATACAACAGGCTACACAAATGAAAAAAAATGGTCGGTATTATTACGAAATCAGGAATATCCTAAAAGAGTGTGGTGATTAGATATATTTAATTTGTTGAAATGTACTACTGACAAAGGCAGATCTACTTTCATGACAATGTTTTTTTTTCGACCTCCAGTTCACAAGGCACACATGGCTAGCTTGTGCATTCAATTGGTTCAAATGGCTCTGAGCACTATGGGACTTAACTTCTGAGGTCATCAGTCCCCTAGAACTTAGAACTATTTAAACCTAACTAACCTAAGCACATCACACACATCCATGCCCGAGGCAGGATTCGAACCTGCGACCGTAGCGGTCGCGCAGTTCCAGACTGAAGAGCCTAGAACCGCTCGGCCACAGCGGCCGGCGCACGCATTATCCTCCGCTGCTGACAATACACTGACCATTGCGTTGTGCGACAGATCAATTGTTTATTTTTCTCAGTAACAACTATTTTATTCGCGATCACACATTGGCAGTTTGGCAAGCCTGAACGAACGCTCATCATTATTTTAATACTGTTCAGATCCAGAGCAGGGATATAATCCTTTGGTAAGTTTCCATTCCAGTCGATGGGTTACGAGGATTCAACCAAAACTCCAACAGAATGGGCAATTTATTTTGTGTGAGTTGTTAACCTTTTCTCATTCGAAGAAGCATCAACATTTACGAGTAACGGCGACATCCCTCTTGTTGGCAGGTTTAATTGTTCTTCCTTTGCCAAAACACGGTATAATTTGCACGTACTCAGCTATTGCGACACAATTCTGAAACAGAGTGCCTCATTAAACAAGTAATTGGCAATAACAGAGCTCAAGAGCTTACTAGAAACCTCATAGTGTCGGTTTGCAGTAACATAAGAGAAGAAATTTCATGTTTACTTTCATACTAGGAAACTCTTGTTTCGCCAGCTGTCGATAACTCTTAACAAATTACACTGGAGTGAAAAAGACAAAACGGGAAGTATAAGTCTTACCCGGCCGAAGTGGCCGTGCGGTTCTAGGCGCTACAGTCTGGAGCCGAGCGACCGCTACTGTGGCAGGTTCGAATCCTGCCTCGGGCATGGATGTTTGTGATGTCCTTAGGTTAGTTAGGTTTAATTAGTTCTAAGTTCTAGGCGACTGATGACCTCAGAAGTCGCATAGTGCTCAGAGCCATTTGAACCATTTTTTGAAGTATAAGTACTGATATATCGCTATAAATAATAAAGTTCCGTGTGTTTGCGAATTGGCGAGATACTCTCCTCCTTGTGTGCTATCATTCGCCAAACTTTCGTTTCGATGTCACGAGCGGTTTAGGAGATATGAGAGATGTTGCGAGTATTTCATTCTCGCGGGCGTAAGATCGGAAGTGAGCGCGCTACATAGGATCCATTTTCTCGAGATAGGAGGCATATAAGAGACCTCCTGCCAAGTCTAAACAAAAATTCAACATGTTAGCTAAATTTCATACGCAGCAACATATATGGTGTAATATTTGATCTTGACAAAGTTATCTGTTTCGGGAAAGCTTTACTTTGTTATTTCCAGTCTACACTTCATATCTTACTTCTGCAGTCATCGGTTATCTGGCTGCCCAGATAGAAAAGCTGATTTCTACTTTTAATGTCTGATTTTCTAATGTGATACCCTTAGCATCATACGATTTAATTCGACCACGCTCGATTACCCTTGTTTTAACTTTGTTCCCGGCCATATTATAACATCTTTTCCAGATACTATTAAATACGTTCCACCGATGAGTTCTTTGCCGCCTATGACAGAATTACACTGCCGCCTATGACAGAGTTACGTTGCTGCCTGCAAACCTCAAATTTTTAAGTTCTTCTTCCTGAACTTTAATTCCCTTTCCAAATTTCTCCGTAGTTTCTCTCACTAATTTCTTTACGTACACACTGAATAACACTAGGAATTGGTTACAGTCTTGTTCACTCACTTCGGAACTATTACCTTCCTTTTATTCTTGTACGTGCGGGCTGGTTTCTGTACAAGTTGTAAACAAATACCCGTTCTCTTCGTTTTATTCTTGATAGTCTCATAATTGCAAAAAAAGTATTCCAGTCAAGTGTTTTTTTTTAATCTAAAAATCCTTTCACCTCAGCTGGAAAACTGGCAGACTCAGAGGGAACTGCATACCGCTTGGAGCACGTGGCTTATATAATAATACAAAGATCTTTCCTTTTCCTATCAAAAATCTCACATCACCGATCTTCGCAGATCTGCAATCCACTCTCCACACTTCGCTTCTGTCTTCTAATAAAATTCTTAAACAAGTAAAACATCTAGTTTTAGGCGATACATTGCGTGCGTCCCCAACAACTAATACCCCAACAAGAAACGAATATCATTTTTTCTTTTACTTCTGCCTTCGGTGACAAATGAAAATGAGTTGACAGCAGAGATATACACTGTGTGACAAAAAAAGTTAATCGGCCAGAACACATGGTCGAATACGAGTGAAGCTTCAAACACACCCACACAATGCAAATACTGACTCGGAATTCTCTGTGACGGGTAGAACGTCTATCAGAATGCATTAATGTTGCTACCAGGACTGATAAGTTATGTAACAGGCGTGAACAGCGTCACTGTGAAGGATGCAGAGATGCCGCTTACTCGTTTGAGACAGCGTTATCTGCATCTGACGGAGTTTACAAGGGGACTCATAGTGGATCTTCGTTTAAACAGCGGATCGAATTGTGCGCCGGCCGAAGTGGCCGTGCGGTTAAAGGCGCTGCAGTCTGGAACCGCGAGACCGCTACGGTCGCAGGTTCGAATCCTGCCTCGGGCATGGATGTTTGTGTTGTCCTTAGGTTAGTTAGGTTTAACTAGTTCTAAGTTCTAGGGGACTAATGACCTCAGCAGTTGAGTCCCATAGTGCTCAGAGCCATTTGAGCCATTCGAATTGTGCGCATTCTAGATTTGTGGCCCAATGCTGGACTGCATGGGAACATGGGGGGAGGCATACTCATCATCAACGTTCCGGTCGACCCCGCCTGACCAGCGCAGTGTAGGATTGCCGTATTTCGCATTAAGCACATCGTAACCTCCTCACATCTACGCCTGCAATCTTAGAACAAGTAACGGACATCTTGCTACATTCTGTCATCCCGCACCATTGGCCGAAGACAGGCAGCAGCTGGACTAGCGAATCACCGTCCCGTGCTTTGGCCGCTGTTAACATCCCAACACAAAGGGCTGCGTTTGGAGCGCTCCCTGATCACGAAGCACGGACTGCTGATGAATGGCGTTGCATTGTCACCCATAATGAATTACGGTTTTGCACTACCCTGAATGACCATCGTCGTCGAGGAAGACGGCGACTTGGGGAGAGACCGCATTTCTCCAATGTTTTGGAGAGATAACAGCTGTGTTGCTCCCGGTGTCATGATGTGGTGAGCCGTCAGGTATGACTTCAGGTCATAGCTGGTACTGACCGATGTAGCTCTGACGACACAGCGGTACGCCACAGACTTGCATCCTCACGTATTACGTCTCACGCGAAAGTATCGTAGTGCCATTTTTGCACAGGACAATACTCGTCGACACATGACAGGTATCTCTGTCAACTGTCTACGTGATGGTGAGGTATTCCCGTGACCAGCAGAGCCCCAGATTTGTCCTGGACAGAATAGATATGGGACCACCTTGGACGTCAACTTCATCCCAGTGACAGTATCCAGTATATGAAGGACAGGTTACAACAGTTGTGGGCCAGCTTGCCCGAGGAATGGATACAAGGGCCATGCATCCAGGCCAGAGAGTGTACAACACCATACTGAGAAGTGGCTTCATACTGCCAAGTTCTTTGTAACTGTGGCTCTATTTTGAATCCATTGCAGTAACATCACATACTCTCGCAACCTTTGAAGTTTCTTTTCGTTTTCTCCTCTCCCTCTGGGTGCTTCACTTTTTTCCTGAGGGAACGTATTTGCCCTCTGGGCGCCTAATCGACAACAAAAGGAGCCTGAAAGAAAAAAATAACAAAGCATAACCGCGAAACGAAACCGTCTGTGTTATGTCGTACCCGCGGTAGGTGTCGGAGGTTTGAACTACGGCTGCAATGTTGAGTGGTACTTAAGATAACTAAATACATTAGTGAAATCAAAGTGAAGTAGAAATTAGAAAATAAATGAAAAACTTGGTTTAGTTTAGAGAGTTACATACTGGCAAACAGCGGCCAGAGCAGAAGAGACTATGACCGTGAAGTCAGCAAGTTCCACACAAGCGGACGCTGTCGATTCAGCCGTCAGGGCATCGCCCGACCAGCTCACGTGTTTCTCAGTTGTCACATGTGAGCAAAGGCCCTCGCCTACATTCCAAGAGCCAATGACCGACGTTAAGAAGATTCTTCGAGAAGCTTTTCAACGTGACAGACGAGGCAATGACCGTGAAGTCGTTCACCTCCAGTGGACTGAAGTGAATAAATACGCGAGACGCAGTGGGCCCGATGGAGGAAGACGAAGGAAGAAGAGAAGAGGAGCAGTAGTTTTCAGTCAGTTTCGGTGCTGAAGACCGTCATGCAAGAAGAGACTACATCATGCACAGACGCACCAAGTCCGCCGCTGTAATGGAATAGCAAGCAGCAGCCTCGGCGCCAGAAGACAGAAGTTAAAAGGTATTTGAAGACTGATTTTTACGTACTCGGGTGACTCGTGAGGACGGGAAGGACACGGCCTCACATCAGCAGTCACCTGTGAGCTGGGATGAAGATCTGACAGCCGAAGACTGGCAAGCGGGAGTCCGTTGTTCGAGTCCGGGACACTGGCCTTCCCCCGCCGCGCCGCTCCGCTGGCCGACGCACAACACACGCGGCCGCTTAGAGAAGAGAAACACTGGGACGCCACATCCAAGATATCACCATCCGATGCACGACTTCGCTCGCAATAATTAAACGGGCCACCTCGCGCTGCGCGTCTCCAGTCAGCTGGGCGAGACGGCGACACGAGATACATACTGCCACGCGTAATCAGACGCCGCCGCTGCCGCAGCAGAAGGCTTCGCGAACGACACAGCTGCCGTTCTCCGAGCCAGAACATCGAGTAAGGAAACAGTTGTACGAAACTTGCAATAAAAGTTATCTTATGTAAAATGCTCTTTCATTCTACCTCATACCCGAGCCAAGGAAGAACCCACCCTGCCCACATGTTGTTAAGAGAGAAAAATTAATTTATTTAGTATTTTCACACTGACATAATGCTTTAGAATTAAATGCTCTTTGCAGTAATGCTCATCCTGACAACTGACTAAAGAGAAAACCCAGTTACATTAAGTGTCAGAATTGTTACAGCAAGCACTTTCTCGCGAGATCATGAGCAGTACAGGAACACTTCACCATTAAGCACCGCGGAGTCGAAACTGACCGCCGGTGTGATGATTGTTGAGTTTACGAGCTCGTGTGACCTCTGATAGTTTTACGGCACGGAGAACATTCAGTGTCGTTAAGTACTCGAGTTTAAACTGGGGTCATCACTCTGGAGATGGATGGAGAGCTACTTCTTGCCGGGAGTACGGAGTATGTTAAATGGGTGTGACAGCTGGGAGCAGTCAGCATAATAAAAAGCGGAGCAAGCAGTCCCACGAGGCGCCGCGCCGCAGCTGTCTGCAGGATTGGAGCAGGCGCGGCGCCGGCGTCGCAGCTGAGCCGAGCGGAGCAGGGCGGGGCGGGGCGGCAAAAAGCGCCGCGCCGGCACACGGTCGCGTGGCGTGGCCGCTGCGCTGCGCTGCACCCACACCAGCCAGCCGCCGGCCTCCACTTGCCGCTTACCGCTGCGCGTCGGGGGTTGCCGCAGGTGAAAGGGTGTGTGGCCGTTCCGGGTATAAACTCTCTACTGTGTATTTCCGTATTAGAACTGTGGTACGTATTTCTGGCAGTAATGGAGAAAAGAACTAAATAAGCTCGCCAGAAAAATATTTGTCTACCCCTTAAACGAGCAAATCGGTCGCTTTGCAGCGCCGTAGATGGTACGGAACTAGTGTCACGCCCTCGTGTGACCCTCCGCCGCTGACGTAAAGACCGACAGCCAACGTTGCTGTCAGTGAATGTAGGTCTATATGAACCAGTTTCGGAGCGACAGGAACTGGAGGCAGTTCAATTTGAAGTAGGGTACCCCGCAAAAGAGCATTTCTCACACTGGCAAAACAACACAGGAACTTGACAAGTAGCATACACAGCCGTCTGACATTTCGTGATTCTGCTTCTTTTAAAATGATGCCAAGGCTTAGAGTGCACCGATAGCCCCCTGAAGCATTAAACCAGCAGTCGGCTTGTGTGTGTGTGTGTGTGGGGGGGGGGGGGGATCGTAGTTTCGAAATTCATTCTGACATTATGGGTGCGTTTTTCGAGCCATGACTTTGGCCCACTCATCAGGTTACCGCGAACATGATTCCAGGATGCTTCTCTAAAAAGTCTCGGTGACCGTGTATTACCCCTTTCTTCTACAGGCTAATAATGAGTATGGCGTGGACAATCCCGTCTTCGCCGGCCGGAGTGGCCGTGCGGTTCTAGGCGCTACAGTCTGGAGCCGAGCGACCGCTACGGTCGCAGGTTCGAATCCTGCCTCGGGCATGGATGTGTGTGATGTCCTTAGGTTAGTTAGGTTTAATTAGTTCTAAGTTCTAGGCGACTGATGACCTCAGAAGTTAAGTCGCATAGTGCTCAGAGCCATTGGAACCAATCCCGTCTTCCATAATTGCAACAGTCCTGTCTGACGAAAGAAATCCGAGACCATGTTCCATCTGCAGCGGCATGAGGGACCATTCGGAACCGTCTGCTTGCAGCGGGATTAGCATCACGTGTGCCTCTGGCCGGCTACCAATGACACCGGGACACCGATAAGCATGGCTACTCTGTTGTCGTAAGTGAGCCGAGTGGTGAGTGGGAGGTTTTTGTTGCCTTGAGAGATGAGGGTAGGTTCTGTCTGTACGTAAATGATTGGCGTAACCATGTTCGTCGTGTACTTGGTGAACTGCCTATTCCAGAGCATATTCGCCCATGACGCACAGAACCTATCCCAGGCCTCCTGGTGTGTGGTACCGTCAGCTAAAATTTGCAGTCACATTTTGTGTTTCTGCAAGGTAAAGCAAACATTGCCCGCTACATTGCACTGCTGCTATCCTCGTGCTACTGCGACGACGCGCTTCTTCAGCAGAGCGATGCACGCCCAACGACGTGCTCCCCTTGGTGCACCACAACTGCCCTGGCTAGCAGCATCTAGAGATCTCTCGCCAATTCAACACTTATGGGACATCAACTTATTCGTTCTCCAGGGCCTGTAAGGACCATTGCCGAATACCAACAAAAGGTGCACGGTGCTCGGTACAATCTATCGCAGCATTCAATCAGCAACTTTATGACTGTTTGCATGCGAGAATACACACCCGTGTTGCCGCCAGAGGGAGACTGTTTGGGGACCCTTTACTGTGACGTGTATATTTCAGCTGGAACCGCACGACCGCTACGGTCGCAGGTTCGAATCCTGCCTCGGGCATGGATATGTGTGATGTCCTTAGGTTAGTTAGGTTTAAGTAGTTCTAAGTTCTAGGGGACTGATGACCTCAGATGTTACGTCCCATAGTGTTCAGAGCCATTTGAACCATTTTTGTATGTTTCATTTCGTCTGAATTTCTTATCGTGTATTTCTCCATTGATGCACTACCTGTTACCTCGCGTGTCAATAAAGTGACTTTGTCCTAGAAGGTGTTCCTTTTTATAATTAAGTTTCTACGGAACCCTCAGAAAGGGACACCTACTCGCACTAGTCAAGACTTTTTTTCTTCTATCAATCCTCCGTGCCAGCGGTCCAACACTGACCAGCATATTTAAACTAACGGAAAAACGAGGATTCTGTAAGCTACCTCCTTCGCTAGTCGACTACAATTACTGACTTCCGCCTGTCTTCTCTACGATTAATTTTAGGCGGTCTTTTCACATTTGACGCTCATTGCTAGATATTTAAAGCATGCGACTGTTTCCAGTGACTGTCTCAGCAATCGTGCAATCAAATAATGTCAGGTCTTTCCACCGACTTATGTTTGAAGTAGTTGTTTTGGGGTCGTTGTAGATTGATGTTTACGTAAAAATATATGTTAACTGCAATACAAACAACTAAGAGCGACGTCGATGGTACATGCTTACTTTTTCCATCGTTATTAGCTTTCATTTTTAGGTAGGGCACTTGTAGGGAACTGGCACGTTGCTTGTGTAGTGCGTGTCCGCAGAAGCTTCACATGTTGGCAGCCAGCACGATGCGGCGCCGAGGGCGGATGCGGGTCAAGACGGGGGTGCCCCGGCCTCACAAAGGCTGTGCGGATCGCCCACAATGCCGGCAGGCCGGAAGGGAAGCGGCCAGAAGAGGAGGCAAGCCACCCGACTCCGCCCGCTCGCCTCCTGCCCACAGCTGGCCACGCATAGCCTTAGTTCCCTCACGTACCCGGAGGACTGCCTAGTGAAAATCTACAACTCCTTATCATGTAAGACAAATTACAACAGTTCACTGTACCCGCGTCAATTATGTTCTTATCAACAACCACGACACGTTGTGAGGGTTTTCACCATCATCGCCACTTGGCTACAGGTGCTTTTTGCAGTCATCTGCCGTTAAGTTTTATTTTAGTATGAACGTACCTATATATCAAGTCTTATTCAACATATGGCACTGAATATTGTGCAATAGACAGTAACAAAAGTACTTCCAACATGTTTTAGTAAACTGCATACTTCTCGACATGTTACATATATCTTTGTAAAGTTATTTAATTTGCTTTGACCTAAGAGTACTGCCAATCTGTATCTCAAGTCGGAACATATCGTCGTCTGGACACATATCCTCTGGGTGGTAGGATTTGTGAACGCAGTTGGTACAGTGTGTGAATATGAAACACCCTCCAATATTCAAGTTACTGGAACTACTTGTAAGTTGCATTATTATGAAATGAAACATACCGGCGTATTAAAATGTATACCAGGCCGGGACTTCAGTTTCTGCTAGTTGCTCTCCTGCTGCCTTCCACACTTCCCGGAGTTTCCCCAACACACTTGGCTCACTAGCATTCCTGGAAGAAAGAATACCGCGGAAAACTGGCGCACATTCCGCTGCAGACTGTAGATTCAGTATAGAAACAGTCCCTCAGGCTGCAGTTACACCAGTTCTCCGTAATACTGTATCTTCCAAAGTGATTTTAGAAGGTAGGAGGGAAGCTAGAAGGGTACCTGCCCGGAAAAAAGCAAACGTCCCAGATTCGATTCCCGGTCCAGCATATAGTTTTAATGTGACAGGAAGTTTCAAGGTAACTGCATACTCCGCTGCACAGTGAAAATCCATTCTGGAAAGTTTTGTTGTGGTTTATAATGTAAACCTCAGTACCATATTCCGAATAACAACAAACACAAAGCAAAATAAAATGTAAGGTAGACGACTGACAGCACTAAGCAAAAATACACATCTCAACTATTGTATCCCTTTAAGATGTGAATGAAAATCCTTCGTGAATATTGATAGGAATGTAACTGACACCTCCGATTTATTCCCCCATCATTCAGTGCCGTCTTTTATGTCTTCGTCACCGATGGGACTTGAAACTCTTACCTTCCTTCCTTTCCCTTCTTGCAAGGTGAAACCATCCACTACCTGTGATGCTGTCCGAGATACGCTGAGTGCCGAACATTCTGCATGCACATCGCATCACTAAACCACAAACCAGATAGCTTCGATACCGTCCCAGAAAACTAGGGCGATCAGGGCGTTATTCCAAGCAACCTCAAATGTCTTCAACGAACTTAAAGTAAAAGTATTTTGCGTATCAATGGAAAACGTACACAATTTGACGTCTTTTCAGGATCAGTTACAAATTTACCACAGTGGACGCAAACATTCTCATCTTGGATGATAGGGTTGGAAATGTTACGACCCCTCGTTAAGAAATGGGTAAAATAAAAAGCACTATTTTGTCAAACTTTGCTGCTGCGAAACTCAGTATGTTAGTGTATATCACACCGACGTAGCTGTTATAATTCAAGATACCCGCCGGCCGTAGTGGCCGAGCGGTTCTAGACGCTACAGTCTGGAAACGCGTGACCGCTGCGGTCGCAGGTTCGAATCCTGCCTCGGGCATGGATGTGTGTGATGTCCTTAGGTTAGTTAGGTTTAAGTAGTTCTAAGTTCTAGGGGACTGATGACCAAAGAAGTTAAGTCCCATAGTGCTCAGAGCCATTTGAACCATTTGAACCAAGATACCCATTGCCTTGCAACTGAGACATCCGAAAATCATCACAAGGCCCCAGCCTAGCAGTTTTCTGAAAAAGCTTCGTGGGGTATGCGACAAACACAATACATGTATCATTCACAAACGGGCAGTAGTGAGTCCCAAACACCTCACAGCTTGGCGTTTTTACACAGATGAAGAGTTACCAAAGGAGAATAGCGTTTCACCGGCTCCGACCTAATCGGATTTGAAGAATGAACTTTTGGTTTCGTAGCCCTACAATTACTTAATCAGCGACCAGAAACACCGCCTGAGTACTCTGCTTAAGCACTGGTCTCTTGTATAATGTACTGCCATTTCCATTAATTACGACGTTTATGTTCACAATGTTAAATAAATAACGGGTCAAACTGAGAAATCAATGCCCTTTACAGCAGTAACAAGCACATTAATATTACCAGTTGCAACATTGACGTCTACAGTCACCAGAGATCCAGACAATGTTAAAACAATTTTATTCGCTTTGTTCGATCACAATTTATTTCAGAAATAACTTTTTTTCGGGAATGAGAGTCTTCAAATCTGTGTAAAAGCATACGTAAGTCGCGAAGAACACATCACGAAAGTTTGACCACAGTACTGAGAACTTTTATTTCGAGTCCTATTTCGATTATGGGCTACGGTATTATGGGCTACGGTGTTTATACTGAAGAGCCAAAACATTATGTCCACCTGCTTAATAGCGTGGTCCACCTTCGAAAAGAAATACAGCGGCGATTCTGAGTGACACAGATTCAACAGGTCCTCGGAATGTTTTCGAAGGTATGTGCCTCCAGATATTTATGTACAAGTCACGCAATTCCCGTAAAGTTATGGGTCGATGGTTAGTGGGCGTGGAGCTGTCGTCCTGTAGCGTCTCAGATGTACTCCATCGGGTTCAGATCAGATAAATTTGATGGCTATAGCATCAACGTGAGTTCACCACCACGCTACTCAAACCACTGTAGCGTGGTTCCGGCCTCTGATACTGTCAGGTTATCACGCTAGAAGATGGCATCACCATCGGTAAAAACATCGAGCATGAAGGAATTCAAGTGGTTCTCAAGAATGTTCCTTTAGTCCACTGCTGTTATGGTACCTTCGATTACTACCACAGGTCTCTTGGAGTGCCACGTGAATGTCCCTCGAACCATAATACTTTTTCTACCGGCCTGCGTACACGGTGCGATGCACCTTTCTAGCAGCAGTTCACATGCATAACGGCGTATCCGAATACGATCATAGACCCGGTGTAACAACAAACGTGTTTTATCCAACCAGGCGGCAGGTTTCCAATGACCCATGGTCCAATCTCGATGATACCGTGTCCATTGCTATCGTAATTGACCGTTTGGTTGGGTCAACGTGTACACAAAGGGGTCGTCTGCTACACAGCCCAATGTTCAAAGGTTTTCGCTGATCCGCGTGCTCCGAAACACTTGTGCCTGCACCAGTATTGTACTCTGTCGTCAGATCCGCACACATCGCCGCCTATCCTCTTTTACAGAGGGTCGAGTTTCAGATCTCCACTTTCTGAGGTGAGGTGTGGATGATCAACACCTTGTTACACCCCCATGGTTTCACTGTTATTCATGCACTTTGTATAGGTGCTCACGACGTCAGCGCGCGAACAGCCGACCACCTCCACCCTTTCAGAGATCTCACTTCCTGGCGCCGAGACATAACAATCTGGCCTTTGTCGAAGTCGCTTATGTGAGTGGATTTCGCCATTTGCAGATCATATCGTCGCTCCAATGATCCCCCATTCATCACTTCTCCGCTTACACACTTTCCATACAGCGTCACGTGCCCGCAACTCCACCACAAAGTTCTCGCCGTGGGCACTGGCCATAAAAGTTTAGCTCGTCAGTGTATCTGATGCAGTTGTCTGCTTGTTTGTGATTTCTACATGGTATTATACTCATATGGAGGTGCTTATCGCCGAATGAATTAATTAGCTTGACTTTAAAAGTAAATTGTTTTCAAAGACATTGAATAAAGTAATTTGGATATAAATTATTGGTCATTATTTCATACAGCGCATACATAAAGTTGGAATAACTGACGTCCGGCTTTATTGTCTCTCCTCACTTCATCCATAGCCTTTAATGTATTCTTCCAAAACGGAATCTCAGGTGAAGGGGTGCAAATGATTTTGCAAATATGGATCTCTCGTGAACCGTGCCGAACCTTTTAGAATAGAGCAGACCTGTCTACAGTGGGATGGATGCCTAATCGGTAAACGACAGATTAAAAAATGTTAAGACAGACGATATGCCTAAAATAGAAGCCTTTTTTTAAAAGTTTTAGTATAATCTACTCGGACGTACTACAATAGGGCGAGTTGCCCCTACTTTGTTCATTGTAGTGCTCTCGTGCGGCGTGAGTAGCGGTGACGAACGGCTAGCATTTATGGACCACAATGATAATGAAAGCAAGCCTGAGGGTGAAATTCGTTACAGTCACACAGGCTACTCGTTGTTAATAACTCACAGGAGGCTGCCGAAATTAACGTTCCCAAACGACGGACGTGTCAACATCAACAGCACCACCCCTCGCTCTGTAAGACACAGAGGGAATTTGGTCGAGGGCGCAGTAGAACAAAGCATGTCCTCTGAAGGCAGATAGTCTATCGCCGTCTATTCTTCACGGTCAGACTTGTTAAACACACTGACTTATCTCCACACCGACAAAGCCAGAGTAAGCAATCATTATCCTGAGTTGAGATACCGGCTACGGTCGCAGTGACGGACTGTCAAGCACATCTTCACTGTAGAGAGACGGCGCATGGGCGCTAAATGGTATCCCGGAAAACTCTGTAAAATAATTAAACTCTTACAAAAAACAGTATCTAAAGTTATATTTCTTGACACAACTCCTATTCCCTTCAAAATTGTATCATGAGGCAGGTAAGAAGACAACTCACTCACCAATGTTATTCAATTATGTGCTGGAAAAAGTTATAAGAGACGATCTTGTGATAATAGACAGAACCTTACAGAAGGAAAAGGAAGTGACATCTGAGAAAACAGGACTACAAGTATCATTTGAAAAGACAAAATTACGTGACCAATGAAAGCACCTCACCAAGAATTTTAAAAAGTAAGCATGGCAACATCAAGAAAACAAACAACACTAAATATCTAAGTGAAAACGTAAATATATAAAGTGAAAATGAAGCAATTAAAATCAGAGGTGGAAAAATGAAGTACGAAATCTGTACGATAAAAAATGTTTCTATAATGACGTGAAATTAAGCCACTATAATATATTTGTAATAGAGGAAGACCTGTGTGGGTCAGAAACACTATTTCTTTGGGATGTAAAATAGCATTACAAGATTTGTAAAAGACAGAAAGAAGAATCTTACGAACAATATTAGGTGTAATCGAGAACAAAGATGACAGTTGCGTTTTGAGACCACAAAAACAGTTATACTCATTCTGCCCTGAAATAACAGATGAGATCAGGAAGAGACTTCTAGAGAGAATAAGGAAGACAAATAAATAAAGATGATCAACATATTCTTCCAAGAAAATGGTTGGGAGGCAAACGACTTAGTAGAAATGCTGACTGAATAAAAAACCTTACTCAACAGAGTCAATTTCAGACTAGAAATCAAACGATCAGATGAAAGGAAAAGAGAAATAAATAGTTATCCTGACGTGATCCTTAGTTTGCCTAAAACGAATAAAGAAAGTGGAGTCACGGAAGAACTCCTTTGAAGAAATACTGCTTTTATGTACAGCTTTAAGAAAGATGGCCAGACCAGCCGTTACTGGTAGAAAATCGGTTTTCCGAAGATCTGCAAACATCAAGGAAAAGACAGCTTTCCAGGCAACCCTAAATATCAGCGTTTTTTTTTTTATACAAAATCTGTTCGTCCGTTGGTAGTTATCAATGTAACAAAGTGAAAACAATTATTGGTTACTTAAAATGACAGTACGAACTTCGGTAGAAGCAGTACGGTGCGTGCGAAACAGAGGAACAATTACTCCTAGTTCATGTGCGTCACAACGTACTGACCATAATCCCACGATGTGGAGAGTTTCATTGAACAACGGTTACAAATATTTATTAAAATATCTAAAATATAAGACCACACAGGCACTGAAGTAACGTAACTTTCCATCCAAGAATTCAACAACGCAACGAAACTGTCAAGATGAAAAACTTCAAACATTTAAAAACACTCTAGCAGTCTGTTGTACATTATTTTTATTTTTTTGGCAGGTTTTCATGTATTTTGGAGCTGTGTGTTTCCATCATTTCTGGGCCACTTCTAAATTCAGTAGAGGGACGTGCAAGCAATGTTTTCTTCCGTACTTAAGATGTTAATATTAGACATTCCATCAGTAAAACACAGCAAACCACTAACGCTTTCTAAAAACCATCAACAGCCTATACGACACATCAGCAGTGGAAGACAATTTTCGCCTACAGCACTCGCTAAAGGAAATTAACCTACCACTTCATGCAGTTTTGCTCTATATTAAAAGAATCGTATGTCGTGAAATTGAAAAACACACTGTAATCCAAAAGAATGACTCAGCCTACAGAAGATTAAAAAAAACCTCTGGTGAAATTAAAAACAAAACAAACAGCATTAAGGGCGCAAGGGCAATTCCACAACCAACCCACAGGAGGGAGCAGATGGGTGGAAAACGTGCACAGAAGATCTATTCCATAGAGAGTAATTGTCTGACGACGTGATAGGAGAATAAATAGGAGTCGATACGGAAGAGACATGTGATCCAATAAATACTACAGTCAAGAGTTCGACAGAGCTGTCGATGACTTACGACCAAATACGACGGAAGGCACAGGTAACGTTCCTTCGGGATTTCTAAATTCACTGCGTCGTGAAGTGGCAACCAAATGACCATTCAAAGAAGAAGGAAGATTAATGTTTAACGTCAAGGCGATAACGTGTCATTAGAGACGGAGCACAAGTTCGGAATGCTGAAGGATGCGCAAGGAAATCAGCCGTGCCCTTTCAAAGCAACAATTCCGGCATTTGCCTGAAGCGATTTAGGGAAATTAACGAAAAAACTAAATCCGGGTCTGAATAGTCGTTCTCCCGAATTCCAGTGCAGTGTGCTGATCACTGCACCACCTCGCTCGGTGGAACGACTATTCAAGCTCATGCGTCGGAACTACGAGACTGGAAACATACTATCAGACTTTCGAAAAATTATCGTCATACAATTCCGATGATAGGAAATGCTGATAAGAGCGAGAATTATCGTACATTTAACTTAACAGCTCATGCATGTAAGTTAATGGCAATAATAACGACAGAAAAATGGGAAAGAAAACTGAGGATCTCTTAGGTGACGCCCAGGTTGGATTTAATAAAATTCTGACGTTGCGCTTGATAATGAAAGTAAGACTTAAGAAGAATCAACACATATTCACGGGAGAAACATGTTCGCGAATGTAAGATGTTCGAAATTCCGAGAAATATGGGAATAAGCTATGTAACATAAGAACGACGTGCTTAGAAAGGCTGTAAGACAGGGTTGCAATCTTTATTTCTTACTGTTTAATCTAAGCACCGCATAAGCAATGGCGGAGATAAAGGATACGTTCCGGAAAGGATTGAGATCGAGAATAAAGAATATCAATGATAAGATTCGCAGATGATATTGCTATCATCAGTGAAAACGAAGTAAAATTACAGGACATACTGAATTAAAGAACAGTCTACTAGGTACAGAATATGGACTACGAGTAAAACCAAGAAAGATGAAAGTCACGAGGAGTAGCAAAAACGACACAATCGATAAACTTAATGTCAAAACTGTGGACCATGAAATGGATGAAGTGAAGGAATTCTGCTACCTCAGAGTCAAAATAAAGTATGACGGTCGACGCAAGGCAATAAAAAGCAGATTAGCACAGGTAGATGACATTCCTGGACAAAATAACTCGACTAGTACCAAACATGAGCCTTAATTTTGGGGAAGATATTTTTGGGACTGTACGTTTGGAGCACAGCATTATTGTATGGTAGTGAATCACGGAATGGGGGGAAACCGGAACAGAAGAGAATCGACGAGTTTCAGATGGTTTGCTAAGAAAACATGTGGAACATTTGGTGGATTTATAAGATAAGAAATGAGGAGGTTCTCCGCAGAATCGGAGAGGAAAGAAACATTTTAGTAAAATACGAGTACTAACACTGAAAGTGTGCATTGACTGTATATTGTACATTTCTACACACGACACCCATTCTCGAGTATGGAAAGTAACATAAAATATCGGAAGCACTGCTTTAAGACACAAACATAACAAAGACTGAGATCTACTATGCGAAACATCAAAATCAGAGTTATGGAAACGACAAATATTCCTCATGCACTGAAATTAATCGTAATTTTCGCTGCTGTGCCATTTAATATAAGAGGTAATTTCAACTGTGATATATTTTCCTGCATTTATTGTAGGAGATTCATAATTATCTCAAGTGATACTGATTCTTTCAGTTTTCAGGCTACAATGTAAACAAAAATACTGAAAAAAAAGATGGCGTTAAGGAGCCAAAACATGTTTGGGTAATGCTATATTAACAAGAAACCATTGGTAATTTGCATACGGAATTCGTTGCCCAGTGTGATAGGTTATACTCGATGACCGAGCATGGTAAGTACTGTAGGAGACAGTTAATCGTCTAAGATATTTGAATGTTTCTTACAAGATTTACCTCCGTGAAAATTATCTGCAATTCCAACTTATTTTGTATGTGGCTACAGCGTTTTCTGACCGATAAGGTACCACAAAATATTATCCAGCAGGATATCAATGAATGGAAATGCTTTCTGATTATCAGTCATGAACGTCTTTGGGGTACAAGCAGACTATTATTATTACTATTATTATTATTGTAAAAGTAGGTGGACCTAAATGTTTTACGGAGTCCACATACTCATCAGCAGTTACACCCCAAGATCAGAACCTTCTGTTCTGTTAATTGTACACTATATTCATCATTGTCAATGTGTTTTTGGCGGTATAAAACCGGATGAGCTATCTCTTTTAATAGTGTTTAAAGTTAACCCATTCGTGCAAAATCAGTACATAACGTCCGTAAAAACTGGTATTAATTCGGATCTATTGGATACAATAGTCTTAGTCTCTGCAACACCTCACATTATAAAGCGCATGCATATAAAGCGCATAAAGCGGAAACAATACTGTGGCCTACAAAAAAAATGTGTTACTAGTTTAACGTAGACAGACAGCATTGATCTTTGCACAGGCTTGGAGTGTAAACTCTCCAGAAAGGGGGGACATTGTAATTTAGGCGCCACGTCTGTTAAAATCGGTACTGATGCATGATTGAATTAAAACCACGTGTTGTGCGAAGTTAGAGCCAGCATCTTCTAACAGCCCTAAAGACTAGAGAAGCCAAGGGTTAGTTGGTATAGGAAGACGACACACTGAATACCTTCACAATGGTCCCCCGTCTTGGGTGACCGACACGACGCGAACAAGGGAGTGGTTTCTCCGGTCGTGAATGGACCTCTTGTTTGTGGACTTCGGCTCTTCCGGTAATTAGGGAAACCCTGCAGAATTCGGCAGCTCGCTGACTTAAGTCTCACATCACCATAGGTGTAAAGAATGGTGTTGTACTCCAGGCCGCGAATCTCCGCAAATATATATTTGGGTTACCGTCCCGTCTACGATGAGGTCATTAGGGACGGGGCACAAACTCGGATACGACAAAGATGACGAACGAAACCGGCCGTGCGTCCTTTTCGAAAGAACCGACCCGGCATTCGTCTTGAGCATTATAGGGAAATCAGAGAAAACCTAAAACTGGGCCCTGCTTCCCAGGACTGCACCACTTCGATTGGTTCTTCTTTCAGTGGTCAACTTCAGGTTTGCCAATCCACACAGATTATCATCTTTCTTTCGGAAATTTGCAGAGGTTCACTTGGAACGACGTAGGTAAGTCACGAAAAATTCTTATCAGATTTACTTTCAAAGATGGTGGCCTGCATGGATCTGTACCATATCGGACATAACCCTAGCCTCTCACTCCTCTCACTTAACACATTTTCACTAACCACACCTAAAATTACGACGCTTCACAGGTTGCCCCCCACTCGTTATGCAGCTCCACAAAAAATTTGTTTTCGGAATTTAGTAGCTTATAGCATGCAACAATATTTCTATTGGAACAAATACTTTGGTACAGGTACGACTAAACCTAGGTTTCTTATTTACTTCGCCCAAACGACATGCTTGTGATTTCTAATAATTTCTGAGTCTACTGTGTAATTTCGTAATAACGAATACGCATACCTTTTCCTGAATCAATTTGCTACGGAAGAGTTTTTTCGACATTTCAATGGCAATGGCGTAGCGTAGTATTTTTGCTTCATGACTCATTTAGTTTGGTCATTTCAGCTTTGTCAGTTTGCCTGCATGACCACACCCGACAGGTACCTGAATCAACGTGGGGAAGGTGTCGAGAAACAGAGGAGACTGTAGCACATTTTATGGGCTCAAGTACAGCCGCCATACAAGCCCGTGACCAGTCTACAGGGTAAAAACGACGTTTAATAAAATACTGGCTGACTATCCAGCGTTGCCCCATTACTTATACAGTTCAGTCTTTTATTTCACAGGAAAAGGAACCTGATCTATCTTCTGTAGAATAAAATATAGGGATTAGCCGAGCGGTCTTAGGCGCTGCAGTCATGGACTGTGCGGCTGGTTCCGGCGGAGGTTCGAGTCCTCCCTTCGGCATGGGTATGTGTGTTTGTCCTTAGGATAATTTAGGTTAAGTAGTGTGTAAGCTTAGGGACTGATGACCTTAGCAGTTAAGTCCCATAACATTTCACACACATTTGAACAATAAAATATAAATAATTTGATTTACGTGTTCTTAAAACTGAAACTACATTTCACAGTTGTGTGTTCTAAAAATATCCAGAACATTCTACAGAATTCTGTTCGACTATCTTTGAACTTAAGAGTTATCGAGAATTTCACCAGTAGCCTAGCTACCCACAAAATTATGGATTGGACACTAAAATCAATTAGGCTTTCACCAGTTAGCCTAGCTATACACAAAACTAGAGATTCGACACTAAAATCAATGGTTTTCAATTTTTTTAAATGCCAGACCCTTTAAATCAAACCCCATACCTACGGGGAAGTGGAAGAAGTGTCCTACCACCGCAGTATTTTGTTTTTGCTGTTGCTGCTGTTGTTGCAACTATTAACTCGTATGTATAAGAAGTTCAGTTGAAACTTACCATAGAGATCCAAAGTCAGTTATTTACTTATGTCATTTCCTTACAGCCCCTACCTGCACTCCAAGGGGTGCCTTACCCCACAGGAATTATTTTCAGACAGTATATCAAGTATATAACAACACTGGTTGAATGGCACCATGTGTTCTAGACTCACGTTGAAGGAAACACACATGCATCAAGCAGATATGGTGAACCACGTAAACTGTACAACTCGATTATTTCGAAAATGGTTCAAGATACAGAAACATTTCCAATGAATAATTGTACGCAAAGGGGCGAGTAAGGTGGAAAGTCACTGTTTTATCACTGAAGTTTCGGATGTCGTTTAAGAAAGTATATCATTCCCATCCTTGCTCCAATATCTCGGTCGATACAAAATATACGAGTGTTACCAATACAGTAAATTATATGCCCCCCTGCGTACTATAATTTCCGGAAAGCTCGTTTCGATACCTGCAACAAAATGGCCCGGGTGTCCAAGTTATATTGTTCACTTCCTTCTATCCTTATATATATATTCACCGAGCGATGTCAAGCAGTAATACTGGCCTAGTGTTCGAGAAGTGCAGGGTTCAAATCCCGGTCGGACCTCCCCGATACATGTTTCAGATTGATTTTGTAAATCAGTCCTGGCAAATGTTGGGACATTTCCTGCGACACGAACTACAGACTGTTTCCTTTCCAGCCTTGTCCGTCAACTCACATTACACGAGGTATGAATGGGATAAGCGTCATCAACACTAGACTATGTATGTGGCATGTAAACTAAGCAACAATTGACCCTACTGGCCAATTTACATACATAGTGAGTGAGTTACAGTTTCGTGTCTAGTGAAGAGGAAGTCGATGAAACCTCCCTTATTAATGTAACATTACACAACAATGTCAGAGGAAAACGTATCAAAAATAACAGCATACCTGACAGAAGACCTTTTTTACGCCAAACTCTTGTCGCTGGTGTGGAACCTCAGGGCTGTGCGCGCCGGCTGTTTGCGGCGATGTGTGGCCCGTGCGTAGGAACTGCGAAATAAAGTGTGAGGCACGTTCGTACCGAAAAATGGAATTTCACATGAAACGACGTGGAACATTTTTACAAAATATTGAGGGCAATCATGCACCAACGAAAATTATTGCCAATGATATCGATATTGTGTGCGTCATATGGCCTGCGTGGCATGTAATTCTAACACGTAACTTTAAAATAAACAAGCAGGCCACAATGTAGTAAATATTTTAACCCAGACGCGTTTCGGTTTAATGTAAGAAGTTTCACCTGCGAGTGAGCTGAAAGGTATACAATTTTTTTGGTTTAACAAAAATGTTATAAATGGAAAGAAGGCAATCGTTTCTTATTTCAGCACGCGTTTTAAAGTGGTACAAAAGAGCGAAATTCGTCTGGGTTAATATATATAATTCATCGCAACAAGTAAAACATGCATTCTTTTTAAGATATTAAGACACTATTTATATAGCTGCTGCGGAAAACCGCCATTCAAGTAACATTGTTAAAAATCAAATAACTATCGTGCAAATTACCTACTTATAGCTGAAGATTACGTATACACAGTGGATATAAAATGTACTGGTAAGGAGAATTAAGGAAAATAAAATCTCTTATGAATCGTATCGCTGATGGATTCTATACGCATATGAAATAAAAATCTTGCAGCAAGCTATAGTGAGAAACACAATTACCTTGCAAGCCTATTGCGGCGCGAGCTGTTACCCAGGCCATGGATCGGGTCTGTGCATGATGTCAACGGCAAGCGCTGAGGAACTTTGAATAACACTCAAGCATCTCATAGAGCACTTTACTGACGCTTTACAGGAAGAAGGGTTGGAAAGTTCCTGTTACTGAGGGCCGGATGACGTAATGTTAGAATACAATGTCTGACCATTATGAGAACGTCCCGGGTCACCTGCACAGGCCAGGACGACAGAGACTCCCAAACACAAGTAGATTAATTAAGTCAGATATTGTTATGTGGGTTGTATCGCGATCAGCAAGTAGCTGCACTGATAACATTGACTCTGAGCGCCCAACCCCCCCCCCCCCCCTCACACACACACACACAAAAGCAGCTTTGTACAAGAGAATAAGGAAGTTGAAACATAAAAGTTCCTGTCACTTCTATTTCGCTTCACAAAATGCAACATCACCACGGACATATAAGAAAGTGTAACGGCTCATGTAACTGGGTGTCTCTTCCCACGAGAAATATTTCTATCGTGCAACGAACTGTTTGGAAGACAACAGTGCCACATTCACGTATGGTTTAAACTTAATCTCGTGGAAACCAAGACGTAACCAGACGACATTGCCGCAGTGCCTCTCCATAGCGAAATAATGCCTATGTATTCTCCATAGCGAATTAATGTATATGTCATGTTATTTACCTTAATCTGAAGTTATGGTATCGTATGTTCGAAGTCCACTTTAAACTGTAGGTCCCTTATAACTGGTTCGGTAAGTCAGTTCAAAGTTCGGAGGAAGCCATAGGCGTATCACTTCCAATAAGATCATGCCCAGTAAAGCACTGCGGTGTTCACACCAATCTTCGGACTGGCGACAGCTTTAGCTTTTTTTTATCACGACATGTAATTACGATCTGTGGTCGCTAAATGCTTCATGTCTCTGTACTTCAATAAATTTTATTTAAAGATATATATTACTTATGTAATGTAATGCTGAATGATACGTGCACAAAACGCCAGTACATAAACCACATAAAAGTAAAACAGCACATAGGAACTCTGACTAGTGTGCAACATGGGCAGTCCATTGTAAATGCTCTAATACACTCCGCAAAGTGCTAGCAAATCGTAACCGCAGATTCAACGTTGACAGACGCATTCACGACGACCCACTCAGTCAAACGGCGGGATCTCGCTGTAACTCTTGTCAAACAATTTTTTTTAGATCCATGTGCAGCGGAAGATTAGCACTGAACCACCTTACAACGTAAATACTATCTTCAATTTGCTTTCATTCTTTCGAAAGCGCACCACCGCGATTCAGTGGTCAAGTCCTGCCTGCTGGCTCTTAATGCGTTCTCATTCCCCGAACCAGTACACAAGCACATCACACCTCTGTTCAGCTAGTCTCTATGGATAAGCTGAGGAGATATTGTGAGGGAAAATTACGTCGCCATACACTTTCAAATCCCATCCGTTACGCTATCTATTGGCGTCTACATTAAACTTTTTCCTCGAAATATTTCTCGAATGAAGCATGGCCGACTTGTACAACGTAAAGCGCTAGCTTGTGAGACAGGAAGGTTAACCAGAATAACATAGAAGCCGCGCGGCGGATTGACGACCACGGCTGGTGCACCGCCCAGCCTGGTTAGGGATGGCGGTTACCACTGAAACTACCGGTTTTCCACGCCAGTTTAACTTGACCGTTAAAACCGCTGAAAATAAGTGGTTTCTGAAATAAATGGAATAAAAAACAGAAAATCGGTTATTTCCTATAATAATTGTAGAAACCGAACAAAGACTGAAAAATGTCGACTCTCTCTGTGCCAGGATACATAGAATTAAAATATTAAATTCGCCATTTTTCTCGAAAAGTTATAAGTGACCGAATACTGCAAAAAAATCACCAATATTCTCCTACTGATCTTAATTTTTTGAAACTGGTCAAAATCATGTTGTAATTGGGGTCGTACCACCATTTGGGCATTACGAAGAGTCAGTGCTATACGGTGACAACTGAAGTTGGAGAATTCTATTTTTCGTGTCCAAGGGCTACAAGTACATAACACAGACAGCAGATCAGCTACTTTATATTTTTATTGTGCATTATGAATGAATTGTTCATTTGGGCATTACGAAGAGTCAGTGCTATACGGTGACAACTGAAGTTGGAGAATTCTGTTTTTCGTGTCCAAGGGCTACAAGTACATAACACAGACAGCAGATCAGCTACTTTCTATTTTTATTGTGCATTATGAATGAATTGTTCCTAAGTTTTTAATTTATTACTGTTACCATAAGTTCCATCCCCTTTCATTGTTTCATAGAAATGGTAGAGAAATCGTTTATCTTTTAAAGCTAATGAAGCACTGTACTTCATTGCTAAGTCACTTCGTAAAAATATTTCCAGACCAGGGTTGGAATCATTCTGCAATACAACGGATGTCCGACGACGACAGCGAGAAACTATGGTATAGATCATGGTGGAGGCAAGTCTTGCACACCGCACATATACGTGTACCTTAAGCCACAACGCACGGCAGCAGGGACACCAATGTCTCAGCAATGCTGCACCAATTCTTATTATCATTTGTTCCTTGCACGTTTCTGTGTACACGGTTATTAAAACAGCACCGATCACATTTCCCATTTTCTTTATTAACACAATATTTTAGCGCCCGCATCTCGTGGTCGTGCGGTAGCGTTCTCGCTTCCCACGCCCGGGTTCCCGGGTTCGATTCCCGGCGGGGTCAGGGATTTTCTCTGCCTCGTGATGGCTGGGTGTTGTGTGCTGTCCTTAGGTTAGTTAGGTTTAAGTAGTTCTAAGTTCTAGGGGACTGATGACCAGAGCAGTTGAGTCCCATAGTGCTCAGAGCCATTTTTTGAACAATATTTTAGCACTGCTGGTAGGGCTAATTTATTTTTTTACTTATGTTTTAGTCAAAGATAAAAAACCTCTCTTCTCACTGAGACAAAACACCTACCGAAAAATACCGGTTATGTCGACCTAAAATACCGTTACAAGTTACGACCGGTCGATTTTCCCAGCCCTGGGCGTGGTGTTTAGGCGGTTACCGACGATCGTTTAAGCAAATTCTGGGTTGATCCCCTTCATCCAACTCAGAAAATACGATTAAAAAAACAGTTAAAATACGAGCACACAGAGGCCAAAGTCTACACAATTTACAGACAGGAGGCGTACACGATTTCCCGCCTTTAAGTAACTGACAATTGAGGCGACAGGGAGAGCATTTGGAGGCAAAGTTGCATAAAATTAATTGCCAAATCCTGAGTATTGCAGACCCCGTCCACAACGGCATTAACGCAAAGTACAACAAATAGTAATTCTCGAAGTACGCGTAAAGGTATTCAAACAAATTCATTATCTTTGTGACACATCTATTTTAGTATTAATATTAATTACGTGGCTGCCTGGGAACTTTGTTTCGTAGAGAACCACTTGTTACTGAGCGTATGAATTTAATTTATGCTGAATGATTCTACACCCCCCCCCCCTCACCTCTCTCTCTCTCTCTCTCTCTCTCTCTCTCTCTCTGTGTGTGTGTGTGTGTGTGTGTGTGTGTGTGTGTGTGTGTGTGTGTGTGTGTGTGTGTGTGTGTGTTTTTGGGCTTTTTTTGCCTTGTCTCCGTGACGTGTTACGAATCTGTAAAACAAATATTTTTTTAAATACTTAAATACTTAAGTTCCACCTTCTTTCTGTACCGTTCAGAATGTTGTACAGTACACTATAAGAAACTTTAGAACTTTATCTCTGATGTCCCCATCATACTGATAAGTGACATCACAGCAAAGATTTCTGAAGTGTGTTATCTCTCCTAATGCCGTAATGTGGATGTAGGTTTTTGATCCCAATATTCACTTCGGTAAGCCACGTCAACGCCATTCTTCTTCTTCTTTCGATTTCGGCCATCTTTGGACCACGTTCAACAATTCACTTGCCCGGCTTTTTGATCTTTTTTCTCTCTTCCCAATATTTCCTCATCATTTTCGAATGGTTCCTCCTCCGCTCTTCCGACCATTTCCTGTTATTATTCTTTAGTTTCGTTTCTTCTGGAAAACACTTAATTTCGTTCACTATTTGTCTAAACTTTTTCCTGTCCCTGATTGACTCACGGGTGACATTAAAATAGGCCAAATCCTTTTTCACCATCTGTATCCATTTATTGTTGGTTTTTTCGTTCCTGTTACTATGTTCAAACACTTTTCTTGTTAGTCTGTTTCCATCCATCCTCGACAGGTGACCATAAAACGTTAGTCTGCGTTTACGCATTGCATCACTCACTTTCTCAATAGTTTTGTATATTTCCTTATTACTCTTTAGCTTGTACTCTTCTCCAATCTTTCTCGGTCCTAATATTTTTCTCAAAATTTTCCTTTCTTTCCTTTCCATGTTTTCTATTTCCCCCTTTTTGTTAAGAGTTAGGCACTCCGATGCATACAGGCATTCTGGTCTAATGACAGTTTTATAATGTCTTAATTTCGCTTGAATCGAAATGTTTCTTTTGTTATATATGTCTTTGGTTTTTTGAAAAGCAAATTCCATTTTCCTTGCTCTCGCCTGGTTTGCACTCTTGTCTAAACCATTAACTTGAATTATTTCACCTAAATACTTAAATTTTTCTACTCTCTTAATATTGCCGTATTTAGTAATAAGATTTTTCTTGTTATTTCTATGATTAGACATATACACGGTTTTTTCAAATGAAATCTGCAGTCCAGCTCTGGCCGAAACTTCTTGTAGTTTCTCCAAGTAATTCTGAGCTATTTCTTCGTTTTCTGTAATTATTGCCAGATCGTCTGCAAAAGCTAAACAGTCCACTTCTATTTTTTCTTTTTTTGTTCCAATTCTGATGTCATTCTTGGTGCCTTTGAGTTCTTCTTTCCATATTCTCAATATCTTTTCCAGTACGCAGTTGAAGAGGATTGGGGATAAACCATCACCTTGTCTAACACCTGTTTTAATTTCGAACTTCCTTGAAATTTCACCCATAAATTTAACTTTGGCCTTACTGTTTGTTAGCGTCTGTTTGATAATTTGAATTGTTTTCTTATCGACCCCAAATTCTTCCAATACTTTCAGTAATGTTTCTCTATCTACCGAGTCGTATGCTTTTTTGAAATCTACAAATACTATTGCAAATCTCTGGCCTCTTGAGATTCTGTAACGAATTAGTGTTTTCAGGTTAAATATTTGTTCAACACAGGATCTACCTTGTCTAAAACCTGCTTGATATTCACCTATTTTTTTATCCAGAACTGGCTCCACGATTTGAAGTAATTTCCTTGACAAAATTTTGTATCCTACTGGTAGTAGCGAGATCCCTCTATAATTATTAACATTCATCTTATCCCCCTTTTTGTGTAGTGGGTGTATCCGGGCACACTGCCAGTCTTCAGGAATTCTTTCTTCGTCCCAGATCTTCTTAAACATATGTTCCAAAACTTGTGGGAGGTTGGTATCCATTATTTTTAGGATTTCTGGTACTATGGAGTCTTCACCTGGGGCTTTATTGTTTTTTAGACTGTGTATTATGTGTTTTATTTCTTCAGAGTCTGGAGGTTTTGACTCGGTATTAGTATTTCGGTGGTTTTCAAAACTCATTTTATCTTTGGGGGGTTCACAATTTAGTAGATTCTCGAAATATTTTGCTAATATTTCACAATTAGTCTTGTTTGTCAAACCTAGCTTGTTCTCTTCATCTTTAAAACATAAATTTGGGGATTGGTATTTGGTTAGCTGTTTTCTAAAAGTTTTGTAGAAATCTCTAGAATTATTTCTTTTAAAGTCTTCATCAATCTGTTCTAGGTTATCCTGAAATTGTCTTCTTTTTTTATTACGGAAAAGCTTAGCTGTTTCTCTTCTCTGGATTTTAAAATTGTCAACGCCATTAATTACTAAGATACCACAATAACATCTATTTGATATAATACGGGAACGGTAACAAGTTACTGCATGATTTCGATAATTGGTTACTCAAAAAATATGGCAAATTAAAAGATTAGTTTTATTGTACACTGAACTCTCGCTAATACGGCCCTCAGTAGTCCGGCCTCTCAGTAATCCGGCACACTTCCAGCTTCTAGTCGTTCAACCTGAAACGACGGCTACAATAATGAAATTTCGTCTGCAACAATGTTGTTAGTTAATACAATGCTACAACGTTGTTAGTTAATACAATGTTCAACATTGCTGTGCACTTTGAAATTGTGGCTTTCCTTATGTATCATTATCATGACTTCAAAGGGAAACACGTTATTCTAGACCTCAAACAGAAACCCGAAATTAGATATAAACTGAACTGAGGTTCTTCGCAGAAAACCGTTGTTGCTGGCAACAGTGTCAGACGAGTAACTATTTATGACGAGCAACTTCAGCAGAAGAGAGGTAATCATAAGCTCACAGGAAAAGTTACGATGAAACTGATGAGTAACAGGAGGAGAGATATCTCAAACTGCTGGTGCTGAAGCTGGAGAAGCCTTCCTGGAGTACATTACGCAACAATCACAAACATAGCAGGGCCTATGAAATGCTTGTACAGCCGTTATGTGATAAAGCGTACTACCGTCGCGTATCATCAACTAAAACTCTGGGACATGTTTCATAGTGAATGTCGAATGATACTAATATGCATATACACATCAGGCACCCAGCTACAGACTGCAAACACTGAATTCTCCCAAATCACTACAGCATTTTTTGTAAAACCATCAAATGTCTTAACTAACAGTCATCGATCATCTTCAAAAAATTTTTTGTTGATGTGCATATTATAGCCATTATCTACCACTCGCTCATCATTAAGCACCCGACGCAGTTTTGTTGACTACTTGTGATACTACATTACGCTATAAATTAAAATAAACTATAATTATTGGTGTTCAGCAAGATAGTGGTGACAGTTAAAGAAGCTCCTTAGTTTGAAGTACGCCCAGACTGGGGATACCTTCCCGGAAGGTAGTTGGCGATTAGGACCAGGCAACTGATGGCAACCTAACAGATCTGGCTAGTTCCTCAGAAGTTGCTGGTAAGACAGGTGCGGTCGTTTAGGATGGCAAAACAAAATAGTGCCCACCCCAAAAGTCGGCGCTTTCTTGCTGGACTCCAGCAGGGTCACTCAACCTCACTTACGTCGTTGTCGTTGAGCATTCAACGCGTGGAATCCGTGTTCATCACATAGGACCTTGTGGATAACCGGTAGCCGCCGTCGGCACAACACGGCGAGATGCTACAGCCTAAAGACTAGGTAACACGAGGTCAACGGACTTCAGTAACTACATTTCCGTAAATTTTATCTGAACTGATGCTTGATAACATGTGGACCTGATACTGAAAACTAATGCATTCCTTCCTTCCGAATTCAGTTCCTAATATTCGTTTTCTGTCGCTTTGTAAATCTTGAATGCAGAATATATCGCAATTCAGGAGTGACGTTGGGCTCTTCCAGTTGTCATGATTGTGGTACTGTCCTTCCTGTTACCTACATCCACATGAATAGCTCTGCTTAATCAGTGTTCAAAGTGACTGCTTGATTCACACTTGCAAGTTGTATCGAGTCAAATGCTTCCAAGGCGGCGCGATATAGTACCACCTTCACTAGGTTCCATTTATTTGCCGAAGCGGTGGGAGGGGACATGTAACACCACATACTTCTCTATTCGCATGTCATCAAGGAGGAGTACCTACCAGTTCCTTCCTGACACAAAAGAAAGACCAAAAATGATATACTTCCTTCCGACTACGGGATCTATACTCTATCTGCTGGGACAGGGTCCATATTCCAGCTACTTACTAAAAATACGACAGCGCACCACAGACACTTGTGAATGTGGAGCAGTCTGGGAATGTGCCGCAATGACAGATTTTACAGACCAGGACAGGAACGCTTCCGGTAATACAACAGTCTATAATATAACGAGGAATGAGGAACTGTGGTATAAGCCGAACTTGCTGAGATCTAAAATATCAGCTTATGAACTGCAAATCTACATGGCTGAGAGGCCGTACATCGTGACATCGAGACGCGCCACGGCAGCACATCCACCTATTACAACCTTCCGGAAGCAGTGAGGAGATGAGCATCGGGGAGGAACAGGGAGGATTTTCTAAGACCCTGACAGACTCCTTCCCATATCCACTCCTTGTGTGGCAAAGTCGCGCACACCTTTGAATCCTGAGCCGTACCTCAGTGCGCCGGGGTTAACTATCCAGACAAATGAGAAATCCAGCTTGGTTGTCATACCAAGTACTGTAGTGTAATGTAGTGTAGTCTTGTTCAAAAATGGTTCAAATGGCTCTCAGCACTATAGAACTTAACATCTGAGGTCATCAGTCCCCTAGAACTTAGAACTATTTAAACCTAACTAACCTAAGGACATCGCACACATCCATGCCTTAGGCAGGATTCGAACCTGCGACCGCACGGTCGCGCTGTTGCAGTCTGTAGTGCCTAGAACCGCTCGGCCACACCGGCCGACAGTGTAGTGTTGTATAGCAGTGTAGCCCAGAATTATAAATTACAAATTTTGTGATGTAGCAATGCTGTATACTGTAGCAGGCCAGTAGCGTGTGCCTTCTGGATTCTGTATGAACATATAACTGTGCACCAGATGGCCAAATGGTCGCATGTAGACTTTCTTTTTCTTTTACAAAAAAATTTTCTCTTTCTTCTTATATAGATATTCTCCGTAATTTTCTTCCCTTAAACACATAATGCTTAGTTGTTATCAACATATTTGAATTTATTTTAAAGTATTATGTGCTAAATTCATGCCAACTCGTGTGCAATATTTTGTCTGTTCTTGTATATAAAAAAACAAACTAAAAGAAAATAGCAAACAACTAAATACGTCATCAAGGAACCGTATCATGCAGATCTGTCCGCGGTAAACCACTCGCTCATCGATACAGTTCTTTACATCCCTCTTCTACGAGGTGCATTCAAGTTCTAAGGCCTCCGATTTTTTTTCTAATTAACTACTCACCCGAAGTCGATGAAACTGGCGTTACTTCTCGACGTAATCGCCCTGCAGACGTACACATTTTTCACAACGCTGACGCCATGATTCCATGGCAGCGGCGAAGGCTTCTTTAGGAGTCTGTTTTGACCACTGGAAAATCGCTGAGGCAATAGCAGCACGGCTGGTGAATGTGCGGCCACGGAGAGTATCTTTCATTGTTGGAAAAAGCCAAAAGTCACTAGGAGCCAAGTCAGGTGAGTAGGGAGCATGAGGAATCACTTCAAATTTGTTATCACGAAGAAACTGTTGCGTAACGTTAGCTCGATGTGCGGGTGCATCATCTTGGTGAAACAGCACACGCGCAGCCCTTCCCGGACGTTTTTGTTGCAGTGCAGGAAGGAATTTGTTCTTCAAAACATTTTCGTAGGATGCGCCTGTCACCATAGTGCCCTTTGCAACGCAATGGGTAAGGATTACGCCCTCGCTGTCCCAGAACATCGACACCATCATTTTTTCAGCACTGGCGGTTACCGAAATTTTTTTGGTGGCGGTGAATCTGTGTGCTTCCATTGAGCTGGCTGGCGCTTTGTTTCTGGATTGAAAAATGGCATCCACGTCTCATCCATTGTCACAACCGACGAAAAGAAAGTCCCATTCATGCTGTCGTTGCGCGTCAACATTGCTTGGCAACATGCCACACCGGCAGCCATGTGGTCGTCCGTCAGCATTCGTGGCACCCACCTGGATGACACTTTTCGCATATTCAGGTCGTGCACAGAACCCACAGAAATGCCAACTCTGGAGGCGATCTGTTCAACAGTCATTCGGCGATCCCCCAAAACAATTCTCTTCACTTTCTCGATCATGTCGTCAGACCGGCTTGTGCGACGCCGAGGTTGTTTCGGTTTGTTGTCACATGATGTTCTGCCTTCATTAAACTGTCACACCCACGAACGCACTTTCGACAAATCCATAACTCCATCACCACATGTCTCCTTCAACTGTCGATGAATTTCAATTGGTTTCATACCACGCAAATTCAGAAAACGAATGATTGCTCGCTGTTCAAGTAAGGAAAACGTCGCCATTTTAAGTATTTAAAACAGTTCTCATTCTCGCCGCTGGCGGTAAAATCCCATCTGCCGTACGGTGCTGCCATCTCTGGGTCGTGTTGACGATGAACGCGGCCTCATTTTAAAACAATGCGCATGTTTCTATCTCTTTCCAGTCCGGAGAAAAATAATCGGAGGCCTTAGAACTTGAATGCACCTCGTATATACAAGCTAAATATCGGCGACGACAATGTGTGACTATATCGTACACATTTCATGATTTTTAGCTTTTTGTATCATTACATTCTCGTCAGTGCTGTCTACTCCAGTCTGCTTCGGATCAATGGAATGGATTACTGCTGTATCCTTGAAGTTGATACACTGCCTAAAGAAAATTTAAGCCCATTCCACTTCATCAATAGTAATATCACAGAAAAATGTTAAAGAGCATGAAGCACGCAGCAAAACACCAGACTACAAAACGATATCTGTCGAATATACGATTTCCATACCTTGAACCGTTAATTAAATATTAGTATGCACGTGACCATTAACTTTTATTCCGAACTCACGAGAGATAGAATTCAGCCTTGAAGTGCATGTCGCTTGTAATCGCTGCAATAGCGCTTCAATCACAGAACGCTGGGGACAACTCTCTGGAACTCGTTGAGTAAACGCATTTACCATACAACAAACCATTCGACAAGAAACAACATAGCGGGAAACTCTCGTTCTGGGCCTGCCGCGTGGTCACGCGACGACGGCGCCTCTGCTGGGGCCCTGTGAACGCTGGACAGAATCAAAACAAGAGGGCTGGTCGAGCAGCGCAACAATTGGGAACGCCGGTCGGCCGGAAGAAAGGCTGCAGTGCCAATTAGCGGCGCAATTAGAAGTGGCCGCCGAGGGCGGGCGTTAATTAATTGCCTTAATTGCCGTTCCCAGCACCTGGCTCCTCGGCACGGCTTGTTGACGCTTTGCAGACCCGCGGCTGCCGCGCAGAAATGCGAGCGTGCCGGAAAAATTCGCACACAGTCGCAAAGCGCAGCTGCAACCTAGAAGAAAGCGTAGACTACTTCCGGCGCAATCGCTATGCAAGCGTCCTCACGAGCCAATGGGATTCGAGACGCGCCATTCTCGTAGTTTCCAACTCATGCTCATCGCAATTTACTCGCTGAAAGCGCTGTAGCAAAATAAGCAAATGAACTCTTGTGTTAATTGATTTTGAAAACCCTCACATTAGTAAGGTAACAACGTCTCATAAGAAAGTTGCTTTGATACGGCCACTTTCGAGATACCTCTTTGTCCAAGAAGTAGAATATTATTCTCAAAGGAAAACTAGTAAAGTTACTAGTAAGGGTACATCTCACGAGCAGGTTTCCAACGTGAATATTTTAACACTGTAGTAGCGATTTGGAAGTTACCAGCTTGACACTACTACTTACTTAACCGTGGCCTACAGTTCAACCAATTTGAACGCCTATATCTATATCTACAGCTATACCGTGCGAACCTCCATGAGGTGCATGGCAGAGGGTACATCCATTGTATCAGTTATTACGGTTTCTCTCGTCCCATTCACGTATGGGGTGCAGGAAGATGCGTTTACATTGTGGGGGCCCCTCTTGGCCTGTTCGGGTGTACATCGCTGGCCATTAACATTGCGATACCAGGGACGACAACAAATATAAAATTTTATTTATTGTGCATATACAATATAGCAGGAGGAGTAAGTCACAAATTTTTGCGAATGAAACTATGTGGTTCCAGAGACCTTTCAGGTCTCAAGCATCTACCATGTATATATGCAGACTGAAGCGACGAGTGAAAATTCGTATCAAGGTCGTGGTCGGAAACCTGGTCTCCTGCTCATCAGGCATATGCGTTAACCACTACTACCCTGGCACACTGGCTGGAACAACATCACGGACTGCTACCGTAGCACGCCTCCGTCCTCACTCCAAATTCCCGTTCACGTCTAGGTCCACTAGGTGTTCCCTCTAAACACGAACTCGAAGGCTCTCTAACTGTACTGGAACAGCACCTCCCCATCGAACAAAGTAAGCTGAGGCGTGAATGGGAATTTTGGATTTAGGTGAGAGGCATAGTATGGTAGTAGTCCGTGCTGTTGTGCAAAGCCACTGTGCCAGGGTGGTGTAGGAGCGTAGGTGCGACTGAGCGTAGGTGCGTAGGAAACCTTTCTTCGCATCCCGGCATTGATACAAATTTTGATTTGTCGCTACAATCGACATATATACATTAAATTTGAAGGCGATTTGGGGGTATACACAGAGCAAAATTTAGTACACAGAGATGTTAAGTTTTACGCGAACAATGCCTCTAACATGGATGGGCATAGAGAAATACCAAGCTTGGATAACAGTTGTGGGTACTTTGCCCCATGCTGCTTCAACTCTAAAGCAGAGTTCACGTCTGGGTTAGCTCCAGCGTGCCTGTCTCTCGGCACTCCATGACAAGAATGATTTCATTGCGTGAGAGATCTGGAGAAGTTACTGGCCAGGGCAACAATCGAGCACCCCATGTGTCGGGGTAGGTGAGGACAGCATGCATCGTGCAGGTATTCAAAGAACTAGCCACAAGACTGTAGAAGAACTGGAGACTCCCGGACAACACTTTCGTCCTGGATCTGAGGAACTCCGATCGCAACTAAAGGTGAAACCATAACCGCCAAAAACACACTTTTCCTTAGGGAAAAGGTAGGCTCAAACTGAGCAAACAAACAACACAATATCGGCGAACCTCTGTATTACAGCAAACTTGACGGGAAGTGCCAGCTGTATACGTGCAGCTAACTAGTCGGCGTTAACAGGAAAGCCGAACACACAATACAAAAACAAACTCCCAATGATTTCACACAAAGAGCAGCCGATTTTATGATCACATTCACTTGGCAACTTGGTATGTTACAGGTACGCTCACGCCAGCCGGCCCAGGAGATACCATCAGAGACCAGCTACAGTGGTAACACCCGTCTACCAACATTTCCTAACACCCACAAATGAAATGCCAGTAGCCCCACTACCAGCCCAGACTATCGCAGAGGTTCCCCCACCCACGGCATTTGCAGTGGCACTTTCTTCCCTCTGCCCTTCAAACCGTTACTCTTCAATCGCTTTCTGTCTGGTGTCTCCTCAATCGGACCATATTGTGGGTGCTCGCACTCAGGCATACGGACATCATCATAAACCCGCATCCTGTGACTCCTCGATTCGAATACAAAACATTACACAGAGGTGACAGCATAACTTTTTGTGTTGGTCACTACGCTACTGCGAGCGTGGAGGGGCTCCACTTCTTCCAGACAGCACAGGCGACATGTAATCTTTCGTTACATTGTTGAAAGATAGGGTAAAAGGGGCCCCAACACGTAAAAAGTAATGCCTCCTGCCCAAATTACCAGCTATACGGACCAGATGTGGTCGTGTTAGTGCGCAATGGTACCCTACACCATCACGCCAAGTGCTGGGCTTGTACAACAATCTTGCAACAATCTATCTTCTTCGCAAACAACTATGTCCATCGTGATCCTGTAGGCAGAACTAGGACTCATCTGAAAAGACGAAGTGCACACCTGTAACCTTGTGTTGTCCTCGGATGCAGCCCTACCCATGTCTCTCTCTGTTGTCGCTTCAAGAGAAGCTATGACAATGATCGCCGTGCTAACAGTCTTTGGTCCTTCACATCGTACTGTCCGCGTGGGTACGTCTCTTTCTGCAAATTCAAGATGCGTGACGTGGCTGCACGATTTTTCACGGCCGAGCAAACAATATGTCTCTCATCTCGAGTGCTAGTCGCACGAAGCCGCCGACACCCAATATGGCATTCAGTACAGGCCTCCTCAAAGTATCGATTCCATACTCGCACGTCAATCGAGGCATTTCGTCGAATGCAAGCGCGCAAAGATAAATCGCCGGCTCGACAGGTCACTATCCTACCACTTTTGAATTCCGACACGTGCTCATACACGATTCTCCTTATACGAGGCATGACACGATGTTCTCACAAACAAACGACATTCAAATGTGATTTTAGAATGAGAAATGAACTGTGTAATCTTTCCTTATATGTAGATCGTAACTACGGCAATTTTGTGTGACTGCGCGGAAATTCTAATCATCTGCATATCCAATCATGTAGTAGACTTCAGCCAATGTGACGTTTCTTGCATGCCGTCCTAGTGGTTTTGTAGTTTTAATGACCAGCATTGTACTTTGGCAAGTTGCTGTAGAACGTATTCAGCTCCTAGTAGTTAGTGTAGAAAGGTTAATTTGATTTTATAATTTACTTTCTGAGTATTTTACTGTTGCACTTTTCAAACACAGCAGCTGATGACGACTTGGTAAGACGTCGTAACCGGAAATGATACCACTTGTGTGATAGTAACACACGGCTTACTAAAGTTAATTGCATGCAGGAACCTCGGGACTCTGTAGGATTTGCGGTGGGCATCTATGGAACGGCTATAACTATACGCATGTGTCGTCTTCCCAGTGCTTGCATCTGTACCGTCTATGCGTGAAACATGTAGTAGTTCGGAAGCACCAGGAATATGTCACCAGAAAATATGAAGTGGTGGGTCTCAACAAGACATCCATGCCAATTCTAAGAATCAGGCGCACTGCAGCAGACACGGCAGTTCCGACTAAGACGTGGTAACTGTTGCCTGAGGACAACCGGCGTGTGAATAAAGGTATACAGCGCGATTGTGGACAAAACGACAGAGAGCAGCGTTTTTAGTAGAAGACGATTACTAAGTTTGGAAAGTACATTCTTTTGCACAGAAGTGAACATTACCGAACATGAAGGACACCTTTCAGTGCAGAGATGCTCGTTGACGCGAATTGGAGACAGTTAATTAGCAATCTTATTACTATGGAAAGCACTGGTCGTTAAACCTAAGCATCGGGCTACAATGACGGACAGGAATCCAACTCTGCCTTTCGTGATTAATGCTGTTACAACAGATTCAACTCGTCACCCTCGAGCCTAGATCCTGACTCTGTTTTTTCACCATTTATAATCTACAGATTCAGACACTGAATGAGGTCTGAATGATATTGCTACCGTTGAATTGAGTAAGTAAGAAAGTAGTTTAGTAATGAAGATAAAGTAGGAACGCACGCTGATCCCCATGTCCTACACGGGCCAATATGCCCTCGTCTTCTTCCAACTAAAGAATGGGATCACTCAGCCACAGCTGGATCTATATTTTAATGTGGAATCCCAATCACAGTGATAGGTGACAATTTTCACATACCAAGGCATTACCAACGCTGAAATTTCGTTTCTTCATAGAAAAAAGTCCTAAGATCGGCCGGGGATTAAACCCGACCTCTTGAATTTGTAGCCGTGAGCAAGTCAGCGGATCCGTATCTACTTATACTATATTATATTAACTAACGAATATACAACACCCTGTACTACCTTGTTGATATATATTTGAAGCAAAACATACAGCCTTGAAACTCGCAAATACTGAGTTGTATTTGGAAATAAAATTTACGAAACTATGAACAAATTTCACCAATAAGGTTGACAAAGGTATACAAAAATACTGAACAGTCTCCCATTTGCTGATGACTTTGCTATAGTTTCTGAAAATGTGATACCTGCTGTAATACAAATTAATCTTTTCGAAGAAATAGCCAGCAATTTTTTTAATAGTATTAAAAATGCTCGAAATTTCTGAAAACAGATTGTGACCAAAAAAAAGGTTAAAAACTGAAATATCGTGGGGAGATCATTCAGGAAAATAGTTTGAAAAATCAGCTGTACGGGAAAGAATACATAAACGGGAAGAGCTAAAAATGCCTGTCTAAAATGCAAAAATAAGCCATTACAATGAAGTAGTAAATCGTAATGTCCATATGCAAGCGAATGTCTAGATTGAACTGTTATTTAGATAAATTAGAAATACTAGAAGGAGAATCATTAGGAAAATACACTGAAGCGCCAAAAAACTGGTATAGGCATGCGTATTCAAATACAGATATATGTCAACAGGCAGAACACGACATTGCGGTCAGCAATGCCTATATAAGACGACAAGTGTCTAGCGGAGTTGATAGATCGGTTACTGCTGCTACAATGGCAGCTTATCAAGATTTAAGTGAGTTTGAACGTGTTGTTATAGTCGGCGCACGAGCGATAGGACACAGCATCTCCGAGGTAGCGATGAAGTGGGTATTTTCTCGTAGGACCGTTTCATGAGTGTACCCTGAGTATCAGATATCCGGTAAAACATCAAATCTCCTACATCGCTGCGGCCGGAAAAACGTCCTGCAAGAACGGGACCAACGAAGACTGAAGAGAATCATTCAACGTGACAGAAGTGCAAGCCTTCCGCAAAATTGCTGCAGATTTCAATGTTGGGCCATCAAAAAGTGTCAGCGTGCGAACCATTCAATGAAACATCATCGATATGGGTTATCGGAGCCCAAGGCCCACTCGCGTACCCTTGATGTCTGCAGGACACGAAGTTTTACGCCTCGATTGGGCCCGTCAATACCGACATTGGACTGTTGATGACTGGAAACATGTTGCCTGGTCGGACAAGTCTCGTTTCAAATTATATCGAGCGGATGGACGTGTACGGGTATGGAGATAACCTCATGAATCCATGGAGCCTATATGTCAGCAGGGTACTATTCAAGCTGGTAGAGGCTCTGTAATGGTGTGGGGAGTGTGCAGTTGGAGTGATATGGGACCTTTGATATGTCTAGATACGACAGTGACAGATGACACGTACTTCAGCATTCTGTCTGATCACCTGCATCCATTCGTGTCCACTGTGCATTCCGACGGAATTGGGTTATTCCAGCAGGACAATGAGATACTCCACACGTCCAGAATTGCTATAGAGTGACTCCATGAACACTCTTCTGGCCACCAAAATCAGCTGGCCACCAAAATCCCCAGACATTAACAATATTGAGCGTATCTGTGATGTCTTGTAACGTGCTGTGCAGAAAAGATCTCCACCCCATTATTCTCTTACGTATTTATGGACAGACTGCAGGATTCATGGTGTGCGTTCCCTCCAGCACTACTTCAGACATTAGTCGAGTTCACGTCACGTCGTGCTGCGGCCTTCTGCGTGCTCACGGTGGACCTACACGATATTAGCCAGGTGTACCAGTTTCTTTGGGTCTTCAGTGTATTAGATCCACGAAAAAACTATGGAAGGATGGAAATTACGAATGATGAAATTTATCAAAACACAGAAAACATACCAGACGTAAAAATATCTGTGGGATAAAAAGTCAGCAGAAATATGGATCGAAGCGCTAAAAATTGAATTATAAATACGTGATACAAAAACTGAAGAAATGACTGATGGAAGTGTTCAGGGCAAAACTACTGAATATGGAAGTATTGCAAGGTAGAACAGTGATAAAAACTTGTCTGAAGCGTCCAGAAGACAGGAAGAAAACAGTGAACAGCTGACAGAATGAGGAACTGAAATCGGCAAGTGGTTCTTAGTTGACCCATCCGAGAGGAAGAAAAAGAAGAGTACACAATAAAAGGGTATATTTATAAGATGGGTCCCCGTACGTTCCTCATTACTCTTCATCCAAATATTACCAGCTTTTCCTTTTCTCGTTTAGTGATGTTCAACGTTTGTGAACTGTACATGACTGCTGTGTATATCACTGTGTTATAGATTGTCATCTTAGTGTTCGCTGATACTGATTTTGAGGTGAGCGCCTCCCTGAAGGAATACATGCACTTCATTACCACTATTATTCTTTCCTTGATGTCCGTTTTCGTGCTGTTGTCACTAATAAACCAAGATCCCAAGTATATGAAATGGTGAACTCTCTTAAACCTAGTGCCATCTATCTCACGAAATAGTTCCTGCTCCTGTCCTCTTCCTAACTGCATTAACTCCGTTTAGTACTGATTTACCTTGAACCCAACCTTCTGTGCGTAGTAGTCCACATTTTGATACATTTATTTCGATTCAGGGATTGATTCACTTGTAGTACTAAATCATGCGAGACAATTGAAATTCTCATACATATGTACTCCAACCCTCTCTTGTTGCCAACATTCCCGTATTACTTTCTCTAAGATGACATTGGAAAAACACACATTATGGAATAAAACGGTTCAAGATTAAATGTGTTGGATTTTACTTTTTTTTTACCATGAAGTGAAAAGCTGGCACGGGAGAAACAGAATGTAAGTGGAGATGGCTGACAATTCAGAAGACAACTATAGTGGAAATACTTGCAACTATTTTACTGACAGCGAACGTGTTACAAAACTATGATTCGAGAGATAATGAAGTTGGCGGCTGGAAGTAAAACTGTTCGCTTTATTTATTATGATTAATCATCTCCCTATCAAGTTTTTATCGTAATATACAGTCTATGGTAGTGCAACAAATTCGAAACGTCTCGTTAAGCTTCACGACATATGAAAACAAGTAAAAACTAGCAGTTCCTAGCATGTAAAAGGCTCGTGTTCGAATCCCGAAACGCCCACAGAACTTCTCTCTCGGGGACAGATATCAGTGTTTCGAAGTGCAGACCTTTGCTGAGTTAGGGCTGTAATTCCGGAAATGCCTGGCGTGTTCTGAAAACTTGTAGACCGTATAAAAAAAAGAAACAAACGAACTCCAGGCCTCGGAAGGTCCAACCGTACCGACCGAACGCCGTGTCATCCTCAGACGATAGGCGTCACTGGAGGGGCATGTGGTCAGCACACTGCTGTGCCGGCCGTTGGCAATTCTTGTGATGGGAGCTACTACTTGTCCATCAAGTAGCTCCTTCATTGGCCTCACATGGGCTGAATGCACCCTGCTTGCCAACAGTACTCGGCAGACCCAGACGGTCACCCATCCAAGTGCTAGTCAAGCCCGACAGGAATTAACTTCAGTGATCTGACGGGAACCGGTGTTACCACTGCGGCAAGGCCGCTGACGCAGTGTACAAAATTGCGTTTAAAACTTAGTACTTTTTCTGTAGTGTAAACTTTACACCTGTCACAAAATTTTTCTGTGGAACGCTACCGATAGCTCACTAATCAGGCTGTCAGGAGTCCATCGAAATCAGTACTTCTGCTGATGAAGACGACCCTAGTGTTTCTAACGTCTTTTTCCTTTTTACTTTCACCACATTTCTGAACAAAATATAAACCTTATTGGCTCGCACAGGTCACAGGAACAATGCATTTGTGGCACTCTTTCGAGTTCCTACGCACCAGGGACACACCAGCAGTTGGTGGCAACAAACTTAAGGTCACTAGGAACAGTTCAACGATCGCCCATCCGATTAATTACCTGATTATTCTGTTCTCGAAACCAGTTTTCGTTTGGCGAGCTGGGCTTTACGTAAAGATGCAGCGCTCCACTTCTTTACAATATTAGTAATTTGTAGACATTGGCGGTAACGAAGCAGACGAAGTACTTGCGTATACAGGTTCACTATGATGAGGTGCGATTAAAATGTCGAGTTAGCGGGAAGATGTCACTCTCTTTCAGGCATGGGTGACAGAAAACTGAAATTACTTGACAAGAGGCAGCCCTTGATGTTCTGTAACGAGCCGACGGTCCAAATCTGTTTTACATCAAGATGCATAACGTCATCGCCGAATTTTAAACTCTGTGCCCGTTGTTATAGAAAATGTGATTAACAGGCTCCGCCTTGCAACAAAACATGTTTGATTTCATCCAGACATACTATAATGCAGTACTTGTGTTGTTCGCAAGTACGATGAGGAACTCTGCATCGTACTTCTGAAGAGCATAGGCAGTGCAATATCTTATTTATCCGTCGACACCAGGCAGGCAACTTTAATTAAAATGCCTACCCTGTACGGGAATACACACAATGAGTGTGCGAGTGCAGGTTGAAGCCAAATGTGTGACTACATGTGGAAGTTTGGGTCTGGCCCTGAATAGTGCTCGGATGCCTAATGGTAAGGCGACCGCTCGTGATAAGCGGGAAATACGGGTTCGAGTCGGTGCTGCACAAATTTTCATTGTCATCACTACATTACATAGCCGACTGCCGGCCATATTCGCATATCCGAATGTATTTCACGTCACCCAAACATGTTCCACAAAACGTTGAGAGTTGCTTCACTACAACTACACCGAATGACAATGTTGACAAACACTAACGCTTTCGTCTCCCAATATAATTTTTTCCCCAATGTTACAATGTTACGCCAATTTTTTGCTTCATACAAATTATCTGAGCATAACTTTGTTGCTCATCGCATACTGCATTCATCACGGATCTGTGACCGAGATGGAGAGCCAGTCAAGGAAATAACAAAATGAAATCTAAACGTAAGATACAATACGGCAAAACTGATAGAACCTTTACACTTACACTTTCAGAAAAAAAAACATGCACTGAAGATACCGCAACTGTGGTGAAACATTTGTGAATGATAAAGACATAAATGTATGTAGCTAAAAGCTTGACCCATTTAAGACCCAAGATGAATACATTTAAACTACTCATATTGGAATTCACAGCCAATGCAGCTGCTAGTGAAGTTTTCATAAAATACACCATCCAAGGAACAACCACCTACTGGAAAGATACTACGAACCTTTCCATTTATATTAAAAGTGCTGATAAATAAGTTTTTCTGAACATATTCGCAGTATCTAATACCTGTTTCTGTGTGTAAATAAAAGTCGTTCTGCTTGCCCGCTATTCGATTTTCTCTTCTTTTATTTACTGGCTATTCACAGTCACAATTTTCTGTGGTCCCTTCGTCACTTCTATGCACGGATGTAACCTGTACTCTGTCGCCCTACACTGCCCAGTGTAGCCCATTACGAACATTTACTTGAAAATCTCAAAATTTCCACTTCAAGTTTAACAAGAACGTTCTTAAACGCGTGTTTTCTGTTTGCCGTTCGAAACGAATCAGGTAATCGTTATCAAGTAAAAAAAAAAATTAAGAAACTTATGTTCAACGAATTTTTACTAACAAAAAATAATCTTCGGCGCATTGGAGGAGATGTCATGAACAGTTTTCGATGTATATTACTGACTGACGGTATCCACAACGATACTCCTCCATACTATCACAAACACACACTTGAAGACTGCTATTCTTTAAACTCACTACCTCTGGTCACAATGTAACATATCATTCCTTGGCCGTGCCTGTGTGGCCTTTCTTTAGCCGTTGTCTACGAGAGAATCGTGTTTCTGTATGAAGGGGGCTTGCTTCGGCCTGGAGCAGATGGGCCGGGTTTTCCTCCAGTCCTCCTGAATGGGCTGTGACTGGATCCTTCAAGGCGGATTTTAAGGGCAGGTATTTCCCCAGTGACGGGTGGTGTATTCAGCGTCCGTTCCAGAAACAGTTCTTAATGCCCTGCCAGCAGACAGAGGCTCACAGAAGCGCTATAAGAAGGAAACGGTCAATGAGAATGCCTACATTCTGCTCCTAATTCTAATTTGCTGAAATGCCTATACTTTAAATAATAGGCTCGTTCGAGTAACGGTTGCAACTTTTGGAATCGCGCGAACGCGTCCAAGGAGATATTTTCACCCAGTTCCAGCGGTTTTTTACTGGCCTAAAGTTGTTCCGAGTGGCGGCCATTGGATGGTTACAACTAGTTTCGACCACCAGAGGAATTTCTTCTAGTGACTCCAAAGCGTTTAATAACCTCGTTCCAAAGAGATAAGCCTGTACATGCGCAAATCTTTTTGTGTTCAGTATCGCAGTATCGTTGAAGAAAATAAGTACATACTACGTTCCTGCTAGCAAGCTGAAGAGAGGGTACATCTTATCCATTTGAAATTTTAATGCATCCTTCTGCAATTTTATTCACTTCAGAGATTTTTCTGCAGAAATGTGTTGTATAATATACTACATGAATCCTGGGGTATTGAAAGCAAAAGGATCTCACTATCCACTGTTGGATTCACTTACAAAATGAATAACTTACTCTCTTGTATAAATGGATCGGATAACAAGAGCGGATAACTGTGGCTCACATACGTTACTCGTTGCCGTTAATGACATGCACACAATAACTTGGCTCGCTTTAGAGGTGAGGTGGCATAGAAATCTGTACGTTCGACTGTTACACATACATTAGTGGAATTAAGTTGCATAACAGATTCATAACCACAGGACGCACTGTAGCCACTCCCTAGCAACTAAATCTGTAATAGTTTTTCGTGCAATCGGATTATTTCCAGCATTTGTAATGTTTGGGCATTTACTGCATTGTAGTTTATTAACATTGGTTCAAAAATGGTTCAAATGGCTCTGAGCACTATGGACTTAACTTCTGAGGTCATCAGTCTATTAACATTGGTACTAATTACCTTCTATGTATTGTCAATTAGCAACAAAATTTGTTTTACCAAAATCAATGAGACAATCTTATCAAATTTTTCATGATATGCATATAATCAAAAATAGTAAAAAAGAAACAGGATATTAACGAGGAAAGTGGTGTCAGGAATAATTCACAATTTTTTCAATTAACTTCCTGGATCACTGCTGCTCCAAGAAGTGGTGCTCAAAAATAGGAAGCAGAAATATTTGACTCAATTTCATTCATTATAAATGATGTTTTTGGAAAGCCTGCACCTGTGTAATTAATTACTTAAACACTGAAACACTGCTCCTATTAAGTATTTTCTCATGCTTACAAGACGCGTTTCGAGAATTTCTCATTGTCATGATCAAATATTTACCCAAGTATCTATTTTCTGCGTTGTTCTGCCTCCCTTCCAATAAAGTCGTCTTTTTCACGTAATAAGGTACTGTATGTCCTACACACACGCAAATCATTTATCATACCGTTTGTAAAATTTCACACAGGGTGTGTGCTTTTCGACACTGTGGAGGACGCACAGCACCTTATTACATCAAAAAGACGATACAGTACAGTGGAACAGAGGGAAAACACACATACAAACATCACACATAACACGTAAGTAAATATTTGCACTCGCCAATGACAAATTCTCGAAGCGCCTAGTGCCAAACATAAGAAAAATACGTACATGGTGCAGTGTTTCATCATTCAAATCAGAGACGTTTGAGCAACACGAAGAGAGCCTCTCACACATTGCTAAAACGCATTGTTCTGTTGCACCGCTTTGCTAACTTCTGCCTCCATTCTAAATCTCCATTACCACACTTTCTGGACATTTAAAGTTATCCACAATTTCAATATCTTGTCCTTTAATATTAAATTGTCCCTTGCCTTCTCTGTCTCCTCTGGTTACCACCGTATTCTTGCTTTTCTACACACTGCATTTCATTCCGCATTGCTGGAGTTGTTTATTTTTTTCATTTAAGATATCGATTTGTTCTTGGGCATCCCTACTGTTGGTTTCCCACACCACAATATCATTGTAAACAGCAATGACGTCATCGTTCTTCCTCTACGAGCTTCTTCGTCTCTTCCACTATTTCATCCATCACGACTATAAATAATAATAATACTGACACCACACTTACTTGTCTAAACCCTGTAACATTCCTAAACCGATCAATTCTTGCAACTTGGATCTGGACAGAGCTGAAAAATTTGTCATAGTTGCTTGAAGAGCTTCAGTTGCTGGTTTTGCTTCCCTTTCTCTCCAAAGTTACCTAAACCTTTTCTCTGGGGACACTAAGCCTTCACTAACAACGGGACCACACGGCAAACGAATTTTTGTAATTTTTTATATTTATGGTACGTGAAGTTATACGTCTCCCAAAACAATTCGATGTAACTCTCAAAAGTTCTCGAGAAAATCGACTTTGATGATTTCCAATGATGTTTAATATACTAAAACAAGGTACATATTTTTCGACGAGCAGTGTGGCGTTGTGGTAGACTACTTGCTCGCTGTTTGGGGTGCGTGGGTTCGATTCCAGATGGAACGAAATTTTTAAAGAAAGATGCATGTTCTACGAACATTTCCGTGAAGCGTAATCGCTTCATCAAATCTCATTTCGGTCATTACTTTTTTTTGTTCAGTTCAAATACCTGCGTTATTCAAACATAAAGTTCATAAAAATATGCTAAATTAACACATCTGCCATTTTTATGAAAAATGCCGTCTTCTTATTTCTTATTATATACTGTACACAAAAATCCAGTTTTCATCGCAAACAAAAATTCTTAATTACCGATCTTTTTATCAAAGATTGTTGATCAATAATGTACAACTTTAGAAAATTATAAATTAATTTCATCTTTTTGTATTTTACACTTAACGTAAACGCTCACGAGACATGCTCCTTTGTTTAAAAATTGATTCCTCCAGGATTAGAACCATCCCAGCGTATCGGGTGAGCTCTCTACCACATAGTCACTAAGCTTGCCGAAAGAATACCACTTCAGTTTAGCATTTAAAAACGGTCGGAAAACTTCAGAGTCGATTTTCTCGAGAATTTTAGAGAGTTGCATCGAACTTCTTTGGGATCAGTTCTGTGCTTCACGCACCATAAATATAAAAAAAATACAAAAATCCGATTGCCGTGGTCCTCTTGTACGTCAGGAAATGTCATCAACAGACCTTTCCTGTACTCCCAATGTCTTTGCATCAACTGCCTCACACTCAAGATTGGGTCTACTGTTGATCTACCTTGTCAAAAATCATATCCCTCCTCTTCTAACTGACCTTCCAATCTTTCCCTCATTCTCCATTACTTTTGCTACTTGTGATGCGATTGTGATCCCTCCATAGTTAACTCATACTTTTCTGTATCCCTTCTTGAACAGTGAAATAATTACTCCATTCCTCCGTTCTTCAGGCACACACTTTTGAGTTTATATGCGTTTTAACAATCTCTATAACCACTGTAACCCAGTAGGTCCAGCTGCCTTTATCATCTCCACACTTATTTAATCTAAAGATATGGGGCGATAAATCTGTCGTGATATTCTCTTGTAACTACAAGGTACACGTGACTGAACGTACATTCACTCGAATCTGTCCTGTAGTCTTAAGGAGGGGTGTAAGTGTTTCATTAGTTTTGGATGTATATCCTACATCAATGCTGTCAGCTTATACAGCAAATAATGTTACCAAATGTGCATCCTACATCTATACTGTTAATTTATGAGACAAATTATGTCGCTAAAGGAGAAAGCACTGTCGAATTTCGAGAACGAGAAAAATTTCACTACCGGGAATTTTTGCAGTATTGCAGTCTGAAGCCCACAACTTGAGTGTCAAAGTTCCTGACTCAGCTATTGAAAGCTCAGTCATTTCACGAAAAAAACACGATAGTTCAGACACTAAGGCAGTAGTTATTCCCTTCTCCAATCCCCGATAAATTATTTCAGTCCTCAGTTTCTAATGACGTAGCAAACGACGACAATTTAACCTGAGTAGCTAACAACATGACCATCATTTACACAGATATAATATTTCTGCGGCATACCACTTGCTATTGATACCGAGCCTACTCGCGCAATATGTGCGTAATTTGAAAGCCAAGGCCCTGTGAATAACGTAATAACAAAGTGAGTACATGAGACAAGCGGAAACTGTCTTGCCCTTTCCGGGACATGCTCGTACTTCTTATTCTACGGCAAGCTGTGAATTATCAAGCCCGGCGTACAACCTGCCAGGCTAACCACCTGTCGATATTTTACGCCAGGATGGGTATCCGGCCAAAGGAATGCGTGGTCGGCTATCAGCGAACGCTCGCTCACCATTTGCAGACACTGCAAATGCCGTGAAAAGGCTGAGAATAGCAGAAAAGAGCAGACGAACGCAGATCTGCCGATAATCGTTCTGTTTTAGAAGAGTTTCTGTGTCACGAAGGGCATGTTCAATGATGGATAAATAATATGCAAAATTTTATTTTCACGCCGAAGAGTAGTTCGACTAATAACTAACGGTATTCGTACCAAGTCGTGCAGAAATAGAGCGAAACTGAGCCACTGGTGAATTATGTTACGACATTATTAAGCTGCGAATTCAGTAGTTTAAGAAATGCTTTGTACAAGGAACAGTTTCCTTATATTCAAGTACTAGCAATCACGGGAATGCATCGCAATTGCCAAATACTTAAGGGAATTGGATGTCCGTCCTCATCTCCGTTTCTCCCCTTCTGTCTGTCCACCTCTTTGTTCGTTTCCTCCTCTTTCCCCTTTATCTATCCATCAACTTCTCCTCTCACTCTCTGTTGTTCTCCTTCGCCCCCCTCCCTCTGTCGATCTCCTCCTTTTCCCTCTTTATGTTCATTTCCTGTCCCCTCTCCGTCCACTTCTTCTCCCACCCTCTCTCTTAATCTTAGCCTTGTTTTTTGAGGTTACAAAGGAAACATTGATTAAAATTGGGCTCGCTGGGTAAATCGGTTGATATCATTGGTATACGGGGTACGAGAGAAACATCTGCAGCTACAGGATCTGTGAGGATAGTAGCTTCAACTACAACATTTCACATGGTTTTAATCAGCGTCTATGTAGGATTACAAAGTTTCCGATGTTTCAGATTCCATAGTTATACTGTAACCGTAAGCCGGTAAGTTGTTAATATAACACTCCTGTTTTCTTTTGAAACCGACTACGAGCAATGAAACGAAACAGCACATTGTTGTGGGTGCAAATTTTGTTTAAAAGCATATACAAGGAGAAATAATATATACAGGAGAAATAATATGTCTAATGGTTTAAATGTCCTGATATCGTAGTTAAAATTGAAAGCAACAAAGAAAAATAAACCACACGTTTTCACAGCAAAGAACAGCATAACGTAACATCTTTTTCCCTCGGTGCCATTTTTAAAAGAAAACATGTACAGAGTTGTTGAAAAAACTTTGTAGCCTATGACTGGCTGAAGGTTTATTTGAGCAATGTGCAAAAATTTTAAGCAAATCGATCAAGAACTTTTCGAGATTTTTACCAACAACGTTTGCCTATTGTATACAGTCTAGGATTGTCCAAATTTTGTTAGAGTACGTGTGAAAATTTGAAGTAATTAGATAAAGAATTTTTCGAGATTTTTCCTAACAATGTCTTTTCCTCATGTATAACATATATATTTATTTACAGTACATAATTTAAAAATTTGTAGCCTTCATCTGTCCGAACGTTTCGTTAGTATCGTGTAAAAAATTTGAAGTGAATCGGTCAGGAACATTTCGAGATTTCTGGTAACAACGTCGAACAACGCCTTGTCCTTACATATTAGTACATATATACCTACGTACATTAAAACATGTATAGCCTATATCCATCCAAATGTTTATTAGAGTGCTATATAAAAATCTGAAGTAAATTGGACAAGACCTTTTCCAGATTTTTGCCAATGTTGCCTATGTCCGTTCAAACGTTTGTCAGAAGACAGTGAAAAAATTACGAAGTTGCATGAATGTGGTGCCATCTATTAATTATTTACGAAGAGTTTGAAAACACTGCATTTATTAAGTAGTCGTTTGACTGCGGATGGAAAAAAAATGTATTCGAAAATAGATACTCATGGCATTGCGAAGTACCTGCTGTAATCCGAATTTTCTGAGCGAAAGGATCTGCAACTGCTCTAATCCACCAGGAGTTGTGCCCTGTTAATGGGTTTAGTAACGAGACAGAAAGTTAAAAGTGGCCGTACAAATATGCATGACGAAAAGCGGATGGCTGGCTCAGTACCCCGACCGATGAATGTTGCAACAAGTAGATAAAAAACTGTGATATGATCGAGGATTGGTGCTCAGGCTGGTATAAATTTCTCGTTTTGGGCGCACCACTATGTACACACTTGTCTCGTAAATGCTCGAACATCACAAATTGTTTGCAACGTGGCTACCGAAAATGCACACCGACCAACACAAAGAGCAAAGAACGTCAAGGAGACGAGCGTTTTTTTTTAGCGCTATCGACAAGACTGACCTGTTTTACCATATTGTTACGACTGATGATATGTGGACATTCCACACTTGGTGGACAGAATTTTGAAGATGGTGTGGAACTGAAGACCACTGTTGTCAAGTAGTTCAATATCCAAGCGTATTATTTTCATGCAGATGGACTGAATATGCTAGTGCAACGTTATGAAAAGTGCTTCGAAGTGAACAGCTTTTACATGGAAAATTGAAAGAGGTTTGTTAGGAAACTAAAACCGCCAGTAAAAGTGAATAGAAGCAATCAAAACGAATACATTTTTTAAAAGACCTAAGTCCCCTTTTATTCATATACGCCTACTATCTTCTTTAGCTTTTACTTCAATCTAATTTGTTCATGCAGGTGACCGTCAAACAGTTTTGCTCAGGAGCCAATACTGATATGGTGGTGCGACTTCTCGGGTCGCAAATGTATGAATCTTATTATTAATACGTAAGCAACCTACATTGGCATGTCCCAAACAGACTAGAAATAACGGGGACGCGCAAGTTGACCGCTCCCCCGCCAAGTATTGTTCGTTAAAAGTCGGCAATATTCGGAATACTTCGTTTCTACTGTTCTCTATTTTCAATTGCTGCTGCCCTGAGCGATTCCAAAGTAGACACACTGAAATTTCCTGAAGAAGTGTTGTCCGTCTGAGAGGGCGATTAACTGATTAACAACAGTAACTGTACTTAAATGTATTATTCAATATGAGACACGATTACAGATGGTTATTAAATTCTGAGAATGCTATTTTTCTTCTACTTATTGCGTTATATTACAACGGCTTTAATTTAATTTCATATCCTTCGTTAAAAATATGGACCACATCTGAAAATTACCGTCTCTACGGGGTGTCCATAAAGTTAGGGGACACAGGGAATTGTTACAAATAACAACACAGAACATTTAGTCACTTTCATGTTATAAGTATTATTTTCAACACGATCTCCGTGCTTTTCAATGCATAATTTGATGCGCTTTGCAAGATTAAGGTGAACAACATGGGATAGGTCTGCATTATCGATTTTCGCACATGGACTGGTAATACGTTCATTAAGGTGGTTTAAATTCATAATCTTCATTGAGCATACATCACAAACAGAAATAAATTAATATTTATTATTATTATTATTATTATTATTATTTTCGATTATTCCCTTTTGAGAAAGCGACTGAACTTGAGTAGTCATGATTTCTTCTTCTTTCTTCCCAAATTCTCTTCATACGTTCACTGTGTTCTCTCTTGCGTTCTTCCGACTATCTTTTTCCCGTTCTGTTCTCCTTATGTTCTTGTTTAAGTGTGTGTTTCTGTATGATGTTTCTAAACTGTTCTCTATTGTTTATATTGTCTTGTGTGATCCCCAGTTCTTTAATGTCTTCTTCTGCTTCAGTGCTCCACTTTGTCTTGTTTTTGCTCTTGTTTAGTATCTCAAAGATACGTCTTGTGAGCCTACTTTTATTCATCCTGCTGATATGTCCATAAAATTTCATCCCTTTCTTTCTAATGGTGTCTGTTATTGTTTCTACGTCTTTGTAAATCTCTCTAGTTGGCCTCTTGATATAAATTCCTTCCCGAAACACTGGTCCATATATTTTCCTCAAAATTTTTCTTTTCTGCTTCTCAATCACTGTAGTTTCTGCAGCATAAAGTGCTTCTGGTAGTACTACTGTGTTGTAATGCCTTAGTATCGCATTGACAGAAATAGATTTCTTATCATAGTGATCCACGTGAGCTTATATGCTATTTGTAATCTGGAGATTCTATCTTTATTGGCTATTGAGTTCAGTCCTGATGGTTGGATTCTCTCTCCCAGATATCTGAAGTGGGCAACTTGTGCCACTTATCCGTACTGAGTTGTGATGTGGAGATTATCTACAGGTTTGTTTTCCATATGCTGTTTTCTCGTAGGAGATTTGTAGCCCAATTTTCTGTGAGATTTCGTGTAGTTTTTGCAATGCAAGTTTAGCTTCCTCTCTATTGTTCGTTAGAATGGCAAGATCGTCCTCGAAAGCCAGACACTTCATCCTAATTCTCTGCTCTTTTTTAATCCCAAGCTGAATTCCTTTATTAATATTTATTAGTATTTATGAAATACAGAATTTTTATTAGCATTCCCTATGTACTCAGAGTTTCTGGACACCCTGTTTAATGGGCATTCACGAATCCTTGTTACTTCCGTGTCAACATTTAGACCATAGTAGCGGACTGGTCCGAGTCGCGCATGTCCGTGAGGTGACAGTAGAGGAAGACAAACAGTAACATGTTACGCCGCTCATGTCTTCTAAACCTGCTATAGCTGCGTTGCTTCAAGGCGTTGGTTACACCTCTGCCCCTGAGGTAAACATGCAGCTTTACTTTGCTCAAAGCGGAAGTCACCAACGTGAATTAAAATTAGGCGCATCTTAAAACATTATTGCACCTGAATTTTTGTTTATTACGGAACAGTTACGTTAGTTAACGTTAACGTCAGGGATGCTGTTTTTGAATTTGGCTGCTAGTGACTAGATGCCCATAATTACAACACATTGCAGAGAACAAAAGGCAAAGGGCCGCACGAATACTTTGTACGGGCCACAGTTTGGCGACCACTTGTTTACGTTAATAGCATGTTTAGCTTCCTACTGCAGGTAGTAAAGCATAGCAATAATTGAATGCATTGTCAAAATTCAAATGCACATTTAACTGAAGTTTCTCATCTTAGGAAAATAGAAGGAACGATCTATATTTAACTTGAAAAAAGTTTTTGTACTGAATATAGCAATAATTAATATTTATCATTTACGACCGGATTCTACAGTTGAAATTGCCATTTTCCGATCTTCAAAAAACTTTTGGTTATAAATCGTGTTCCCTTATGAGTCTGTCACTGATGCCATGTCGTATTTACGGTGGAGACTATACAGCACATTATAGAAAGATTTGTCAAGAGTAAAACCATAAACAGATGCTTAAAAGTATGTATAATGTTCTGTGTATTCTCCACCATAATGACGACATGGTATGAGTGATAACTCATAATGGAACACAATTTACAACGAAAAGTTTTTTGAAGATCAGAAAATGGCAATTTCAACTGTCGAAACCGGTCGTTAATAATAGATATTAATTAGTGCGACCTTGGCTATAAAAATCTTTTTTCAAATGCACGTTTAGTTTCGTCGAAATTGTATTACCATGAAAATATTATCGGTATAGAACGGTATTTGTGCAGCGTATGATCTCTTGAGAGATAAACAATTGCGACTATAAACGAATTAAGCTACAGAATTTCGACAAAGCCACCAGGAGCAGACGTTATGAATGTTGTGTATCTGCTAGGGGAGATGGTAGTGTCGTCGTGCGACTGATGGTTCTATTCCATTGTAACCCAATCACTAAAGGGCGACATGTCTAAAAGCTGAACGAACCAGGACGTAATGAGTGGCTGTTGTGCGCGGTAAAGCATTTGGTCATTCCTACAAAAATGTACTGGAGTAGTGGGACGTACTAGAGGCTTGGTTGGTTGGCTTAGGGGATGGGACCAGACAGCGAGATCATCGGTCCCACCAGAATGATTAGGGAACGATGAGGAAAGAAGTCGACCGCCTCTTTCAAAAGGAACCATTCCGGCATTTGCCTGAAGCGATTTAAGGAAATCACCGAATACCAAAATCAGCATGGTCGGACGGGTTTGAACCGTGGTAGAGGCTTGGTATGATTTTCGCTATACAAATTGCTAAACTCAACGACGTGATTTTCGTAGCACTCATCATTACAGATCATGCCCAACAGCGATCATGCTTGTTGGGTAAATGTACAAGAAGTAAGTTCTTTGGAGTATTGCGCCTCAAACTGTGACAATGCACGTATAAGATAATACTTCACAGAACGTTATGTTACAAAACGTATTCTGTAAGAACGTACTGGAGAACCGACGGGTGTACTGTCGCAACATCACACAGAATGCCAACAGTGCCCTCTTCTAACTCTGACAGCAGAAAATATCGATATGCGTCACCTAGGGACGTTGTGGACATCCTAGTCTTAGCTGTTTGGAATATCCATGTGTTATTCGGAGCACAGCAGTTATGGACACCCTGCTAAACAGGCATTTCGCTCAATGAACGTACAACGAATGTTTTGAGGCTGTCAGTGTACCAAACCAAAGGCTTAACACGAACTTCCTGTCGACACCGAGGTAAACAAATGAGTAATAATGCAGTGGGCCATGAAGAGTCGGGAAACAACCGCGCTTATATTGAACGAAACATCTTAGTACAAACCTGAACCGAGTAGGGAAAGTACGGTAGACCTACATCTACGTCTACATGGATACTCTGCGAATCACATTTAAGTGCCTGGCATCGAACCACCTTCACAATTCTCTATTATTCCAATGAACGAACACCTATATCTTTCCGTATGAGTTCTGATTTCCTTTATTTCATCGTGGTGATAGTTTCTCCCTATGTAGGTCGGTGTCAAAATATTTTCACATTCGGAGGAGAAAGTTGGTGATTGTAACGTCATGAGAAGATTCTGTCGCAACGAAAAACGCCTTCCTTTTAATTATGTCCATCCCAAATCCTGAATCATTTCAGTGACACTCTCTCCTATATTTCACGATAATACAAAACGTGCTGCCCTCCTTTGAACTTTTTCGATGTACTCCGTCAGTCCTATCTCGTAAGGATCCAACACAGCGCAGCAGTATTCTAAAAAAAAAATGATTGTTGGCATTGTTGGCCGCCGTATTGCAAGTCCTTTTTAGTTGACGCCACTTCGGCGACTTGCGGGTCAATGATGATGGACACACAACACTCAGTCCCCTGCCGGAAATCGAACCCGAACCCCCTGCGTGGTAGGCGGAAACGCTACGACGGCGGACTAGCCATATTCTAAAAGAGGACGGACAAGCGTAGTGTAGGCAATCTCCTTAGTAGATCTGTTACATTTTCTAAGTGTCCTGCCAATAAAACGCAGACTATGGTTAGCCTTCCGAATAACATTTCCTATGTGTTCATTTCATTCAAGTTGCTCGTAATTGTAATTCCTGGGTATTTAGTTCAATTTATGGCCTTTAGATTTGACTGATTTATCGTGTAACCAAAGTTTAAAGAATTCCTTTTAGCACTCATGTGGATGACCTCACACTTTTCGTTATTTAGGGTCAACTGCCAATTTTAGCACCATTCAGATATCTTTTCCAAATCGTTTTGCAATTTGTTTTGATCTTCTGATGACTTTATTAGTCGATAAAGGACAGTGTCATCTGCAAACAACCTAAGACGGCTGCTCAGATTGTCTCCCAAATCGTTTATATAGGTAAGGAACAGAAAAGGGCCTCTAACTCTACCTTGCGGAATGCCAGAAATCACTTCTGTTTTACTCCATGACTTTCCGTCAATTACTACGAACTGTGACCTCTCTGACAGGAAACCAAAATCCAGTCACATAACTGAGATGATATTCCATAAGCACGCAATTTCACCACAAGCCGCTTGTGTGGTACGGTGTTAAAAGCCTTTCGGAAATACAGAAATATGGAAGCGATCTGAAACCCCTTGTCAATAGCTCTCAACATTTCCTGCGAATAAAGAGCTAGTTGTGTTTCACAAGAACGATGTTTTCTAAACCCATGGTGACAGTGTGTCAATAGAGTTTTCTTCGAGGTAATTCATAATGTGCGAACACAACGTATGTTCCAAAATCCCGCTGCATATCGACGTTAATGATATGGGTCTGTAATGAAGTGGATTACTCCTACTATCTTTCTTGAATGTTGGCGTGACCTGTGCAACTTTCCAGTCTTTGGGTACGGATCTTTCGTCGAGCGAACGGTTGTATATGATTGTTAAGTATGGAGTTATTGCATCAGCATTCTCTGAAAGGAATCTAATTGGTATACAGTCTAGACCAGAAGACTTGTGTTTATTAAGTGATTTAAGTTGCTTCACTACTCCGAGGATATCTACTTCTACGTTACTCATGTTGGCAGCTGTTCTCGATTCGAATTCTGAAATATTTACTTCGTCTTCTTTTGTGAAGGCATGAAGATGATCCGACGCAGATCTGAATGCTGCTCCTCTTGAATGTTAAATTACGTGTACTCTGAATTGGGCCATCTGCTTCGGTGGCCCATATCATAGTAAATAATGGTTAACGCTCGCATTCTGCACCTTTATTAATCCATGCGAAAGTACAGGAATGTATGATTTTCATTCCTTATAGAAGACTACGATTTTTCATCACTGGAATGACATCAAAGATACGAAGCGCCATAGCACAATCAAAATGTATTATAGTTTAATCACGAATTTTATGTCGATTTCAACTAAGTGAGCCTTGTCAATATCAGCCATGAACATAAAAATATTATCGAAGGAAGCAAAGGTAAGGCAACGCAAAACTTTCCACTGACTGGAGACACAATGCCTCGGATTCGCTGCAAGTTCTGCACCAGGTGTTTCAACACTTTCCCAGTTACTTAAAACAAAGGAAGTGGCATCTACATCTATACTCTGTAAACCACTGGTGTGCGCGGGATAGGGCACTTCTCATTCTACCAAATACGAGGGTCCCTTCCCATTGCATTCGCATGTGAAGCGCGAGCGCTCCGGCCGCAGCGACGAGTGGAGCCGAAGGGCGAGTTGGAAGAGGACAATGAAGGCTGCAGCCGGACGTCGCTAGAGCAACGCAGTCGCCTCTTCACAAACCAGCCCGTTTGCTGAAAATACTACTTGCGTCCTATTAGATTTACGTTCTGTGTTAGGAAAACTATAATGTCTACGCACTTGGAAAAAAAAGAGAAGAAGAAGAGTGGAGAAGCCAAATCTTTTAATGCCGAATGGGAATTGCTATACTTTTCGTATCGTTTGAAGCCCATGTAAAGTGCTTAATATGCCACTGCACTCTTATGAGCTGGGAAAACTCTTATTGAAACGTCATTACAACACCAACCACAAAGACAATATGATGCACTTGTCTTCTCCCAAAAGACAGCGAAAGCTGGGTGAAATGAAAGGGGCCATTAGGAAAGAAACTGAGTTAAAGGTAAGAAAAGCAGTTATAAAAAATTATCTGAATTCATTGTCACAACGCAAGAGGAGAATTGTTTGGAAGACGGGATTGATTCTATCAAACAAAAATAAAAAGTTATAAAAAAAAAACAGGTTCAAGATAATGACAGGTAACATTTACCAGACCTCTGCGCAGTAATGTGTGGACCAGATACGACTGACTACGTTTTAGTAATTGAAACATATCATTACGAGTTCCGAAAGAGATTGCAAGACTTAACAGGACTGAAGAGGATTTAGGTTTGTCAGACGAAAGACGGATTAAAGATTTATTTGTCAGACCGTTCTCACTAATAGACTTTTATAAAATGTTACCCCAAGAACAGTACCCTCAACTGAACAGACAAGCTATTACAGTTATTTCAATTTTTCGTGCAACATACGTGTACAAATGCTTTTTTTTCTGTTATGAAAGTGACAAAGCCACGCCAACGTTTGGGTTTAACTGATTTTAATCTGCGTAAATCCATGCGTTTCACTATCACGAACCATAGTTCTAGTTATATTACATACTCTAAGATTGAAGTGTGTATCAATTTATAAACATTACAATTCAATGTTAAATGACTGTGTAAAACACTCTTTTTAGTTCTGATCACGTATTAGCACTATCTAATGTACTTATTTAATTAAGCAATACAATCCATTGCTTCAGCAGAAAAGTATCCTGCAATATTCGCCTCTTAGAAGTAGTTGCAAAAACACTTTGACCCAATTTTCCCGCGCGTGCAACCTTCGGCATGTAACAGTCTCAATTCACATACCCTCTCGGAAGCCGGAGCGTTGGGCAGACTCGGCAGGCTCACGGAGCGAGAGACGTCTCTCGGAGTGCGTATCTGAGCCAGGCCTGCTCTGAAGCCTCCCTGCGCGCCACAGAAGCTGTAATCTTGGATGCAATACGTAAGGGGTTGTAGTACATTCCTATATTCCTCACTTAAAACTGGCTTTTCAAATTTTATAGACTTTCGCTGAATAGCTGACATATACCATCAATCATCTGCCAGTATACAACCATGCAAGCATTTCTGTGACACCCTTGCGTCGCCCAAGCGGACCTGAGACCATTCGTGCTGCCCTTCTTTGTAAGTGCTATTTAGTATAGGCCTCATGTGTGTTTTGTAACCAATCTCCTTCTGCAGGCTGACTGAATTTTTCCAGACTCCTACTGATGAACCAGAGTCTGCTACTGGATTTATGTACCACCATTGTTCCATTTCATATCTTCACAGGTATTTGCACGAGTAGACGGATTACAACTGTCTCTGACTGGTACTGTAATAATATGATAATAAGTTTTTACGTTTTGTGAATTGAACAAATTCCTGAAGATTTCAGGCAAGTTGGAAATCTTCACACCACTTTGTATCTTATGGAGCGTGACTGAATATCGAGCAGCTTTTTTCAAATAGTACTTCATTGCAGATAACTGCATCCTCTACAAAAAAAGATCCAAGGTTACTATTAACATTATCCGCCAGGTGATTAACCTAGAACGCTAAAGGAGGGAAAATGTTGCATTGGTACTAAACCATCTTAAACTGTGCTACTCCAAATTTATTCAAAGGAAGTCATAATTTATTGGTTATGCATTATGTAATTACATTATTTCATCTTCAGTGGTATGTTACATACTTAATTATGTACAAAATGTCCTGCTTTATACACTATTGAATCGTAAATTTTACGAGGGTTTAGTAACCTAGGGTTAATATACAATCTGAACGGCAAGGTTCCCAACACACTTCCCTACGAACTGTTGTATCCGGGTATTGGTTCAAATGGCTCTGAGCACTATGGGACTTCACTTCTGAGGTCATCAGTCCCCTAGAACTTAGAACTACTTAAACCTAACTAACTTAAGGACATCACACACATCCATGCCCGACACAGGATTCGCACCTGCGACCGTAGCGATCGCGCGGGTCCAAACTGTAGCGCCTAGAACCGCTCGGCCACTCCGGCCGGCTATCCGGGTATTGGCTGGAGTGCACTCTCTTATATCGAAATCGAATCATAAAATCGGCGCCATCTACATCCTCACTCTGGAAATACTATGAGGCGTATGGCAGAGAGTACTTTCCTTACTCTGGAAATTACTATGAGGCGTATGGCAGACAATACTTTCCACTGCAACACACATAAAGGTTTCTTCCCGTTTGAATGGCATACAGAAAGACGGCAGATCAATTTACTGCGCCGGCCGCAGTGATAGAGCGGTTCGAGGCGCTTCAGTCCGGAACCGCGCTGCTGCTACGATCGCAGGTTCGAATCCTGCCTCGGGCATGGATGTGTGTGATGGATGTCCTGATGTTAGTTAGGTTTACGTAGTTCTAAATCTAGGTGACTGATGACCTCAGATGTTAAGTCCCATAGTGCTTAGAGCCATTTGAACTATTCATTGCGTGCGCGTGTGCGTGCGTGCATATGTGTGGCGAGCGCGCATTATTGTCTAATTATGTCATTACGGTACGTAAGGGGAGTTCCTTGCTTAGTATTGGTTTATAGTTTCTCGCGGGATAGTTGATATCTCTCTTCAATACTCTGCCTGTTCAGATTCCTCAGCATTCCCGAGAGTCAAGAAAACCTGTCAACATCCGCGCGGCCCTTCTTTTTGTACCTGAAATACGCCGCCGCCGTAAGTTTCTCACCGTACAGCACGTTGTGCGCTGAAATGAAGTTGGCTCACGGATTATAACTTTGCGGACCATCGAGACTCGAACACACATAAAATTGCCTCTAACTGACTGTTTTACCGCATTAGCTATGGGAGTACGTTGCACTAACCGACGGAAACATCACAGGCCAGCCATTCTTTCCACCGATTTCATAGTTTCAGATGCTTGTGTCGTCTGCTAGGACAATTGACTCGTCGGAGCACGTATGAGGCTAACATCCGGCTCGTCGTCTTCCAGGTCATTCGGCGCGTCACCCGCACGGAAAGAAAATGATGTAACAAGAATTGTGGTACAACATGGCTCTGTTCCTGGCAGTTTTTTTTCCTGTTGCTTCAGTGATAAAAAGTATACATAGCGAAGCAGATACGACTGTGTCGCGGTGCCTGCTGCCCCGGTAAGACGTCGCGTACAGAAGCGGCAGCATTCCAGGAGGCCTGACTGCAGTTACGTAACAGGTGGCAGCGCCGTGTTAGACAACATGGCACGGCTTTGCGCGCTCCGCATCCCTGACATTCCCAAACGACGCAGCCCCCACCCACTCCCGCTGGATCCATTTCCAGTTGTCAGGCGCGTGCGGCTGCTGCCGCCACTAGCCCCACCAGCTGTCAGCCGCAGTTGCTACTCCTCTACGGGTCTCTCTCCCGTCTCCAGAAGACCACTACGGGACGCTAAACCGATGGCCAGTTTACTTCCAGGCTCCAGCTTATAAAGTCTAACGGTTGTCACGTACCCATTTACATACGCAAATCAATTTCGCTTCGTTAATTAGTTTGACTATTGTCAGTTTCACAGAGTGTGACAGTGAAAAACCCCGCGGTGTGTGGATATGTAATCGCACCGGAATGATGGCACTGCCTAGACTCTGTCACACACACCACTTAAGACGCGATGTAAAATTTTAATTGCCCAATGGAGTCGTTATCTCAAAGATGACCCTAACACGGAATCCTAAGATGGGGAATTGCAATAAAATCCTACTGAATGACTATTTTTACTCAGACGACAGATGATAATAATAATAATAATTACAATGAAATGAACACCCTTAGCTGCTTACAGGCGTTGACATACGTCAACGGGGACAGATGAAAATGTGTGCCCCGACCGGGACTCGAACCCGACATCTCCTGCTTACATGGCAGACGCTCTATCCATCTGAGTCTACTGAGGACACAGAGGATAACACGACTGCAGGGATTTATCTCTGGCACGCCTCCCGCGAAACCCACATTCTCAATAATAATAATAATAAACTGAAGAAACTACAAGTTACTCCAAATGAATTACAAATAAAATTAAATTCGTGTTTTAAGACTTATTGACATGATTATCAGAAAAAGTGATTGCAAGAAAGGTATGAAGCAATTGGGAGTGCACTACCAATCCTAGCTGCACATTCCGTCACTAATACGAATGCAATTACCCACTGTTTTAATTACTCCAGTGATTGATCGAATATGAAATGAAAACGATACTATGACTGGAACTGGGATTAACGTTACGTCCTCTTTTCAAACATCAACGCCAACTTATCGCTGGTGCTGAGCATACTCACCAATATGCTGCGGCGTAAAAGTCGGCCGTGCATAAGTCGCATGCGAGGAACCAGAATCTCGCTCATCGAGACTCGGACACCGTGAAGTCCCATCCACCGTCTGATCTCAGAGTCCTCGACATCTAAAACCAATGACCACGCACCTTCCACATCCAAACCAAGAGAGTCTATCTTCAATATCCCTCCTCCCGACTCTGCTGTATTCGTCGTTCCGGCCACAACCGTCAGTCAAGAAAAATGTTGCTGCTTTCCGCCAATAGCGTGAAAACTGCCACGTTTAATAAATCCGGACCAAAGAATGTCTACAGACGCGGGCCCCTCAGAGCACATCTTCCTCGCCAGTTTGCTCTAGAAATTCCCTTCTGACGTCAGTAGGCGACAGAAGAATCAGGGCGTTGTTTATACACTTCTAAATTTCTAGAAGCCTAACCAACGTGACGGGAACTCCGCGAGGCTTCTTCTCCTCTCACCGCCTAGACCCAGACATTCCAAGACTTTCTATTTCTCACCATAAATTATTAGGTGGCAGCCCCCACTTGTGACTACCGCCCTCAGTCTCCTACACAGCCGAAGCGTGCCGAATACCACGAAACTCGCCTTAGCTTGATTGACAGGGGAGTTCCGTGAGCCTGCCTGCACAGGTGGCTCCTTGACACGCGTAAGCCTCTCAATGCCGTGTGGTCTCCCCTGTCACTTTCAAAGTTCTGTACGAACTGGACGGTTCTCACGCTTTCTTAGAAGAATAGAACAAGCGCTGACCGACAACCACTGCAGTTTTATAAAATACATTCCCAGCATTAAACTACGTCATGAGACTTTTAGCATGATGAAACTAGTCATGCCTGTCGCCAGGCGTGTCAAGAGGCAGCTGAATTCAGCACATGAATGGAAAGAGGCACGCCAGTCGACTTGTAAACTTTCAGTAGCATAGACAGACATCAACTGTACCCTGCCTTCAGCGAACTGCGAAGTCCTAGAGCTTTGGAAGATATTCACCATGTCATGTCAGTTTAGTGGTATCAACAGTAAAATACTAGGAAATATGCAGGAAGACCCAGAAATATGGCAGCTAACTTCGAGAGGTAGCAGAAGGTGTCTTGAGGAACAAATCAAGAATAGGAACCCGTGTACGAAAACGCCATCCTGCGACGGTATAGAGCGTCGACGTTACAGGTGCCGGGCCTTACAGTAGGCCACCGCTTCGGCAGCAAACGTGACTTCGTACGTTGTCACAGTAGGCAGAATGCCTTGCAATGTTGTTTGTTATTCAGTGATCGCGACTGATTGTCTTGATAGCCAGTGAAGAAGATGGAGCTAGCAGCTGCGCAGATAGGCCTTGTCTTTATGAAGGCGATGCTCTGTTGCCTCAGTGGATGATGGTTTCGGACACGAGTTTCCGTCCACAATTAATTTTTCTCCTGGAACCCTCTAAAATCTCCAAAGTTTGCCATTTTCCTCCTGGAATGCTCTAAAATCTCCAACGTTTGCCGGTACACATGAGAAAAATAAACTGCAAATGGACACCTAGGTCCTAAACCGATAGACACCAAGCCAACAGAGCACCGCATTCATAAGCGGAAAGGCCTGTCTACGCCGCAGCTAGCTCAGTCTCCTCCCTATAACAGTTCGCAATTTGTCAAACACTTCTGGGACACCTTGCATACATCGTCATGCTTAGAAACGTACTTGAATGCATATCCCCGTCTACCCTTGTCATTGTTTTAATGTTGAGCCATACAAACATGGTGACAAAGTTGACGTATTATAAATATTTACTCGTTTGTATATATTTAAGCGTACAACAGCGTATGTACGCTTTGTACATAGTTGTTATTTTTTGCAGATCGCACGATGGCCCACAATACGCAATTAACTGTTATATTGCAACTTTTATTATCATAAATAATTACTTATAAATGGTGACCATAATCGAATGCTAGCATTTCACTCAGAAACGGTGTAACTCCAATACCAAGAAAATTTTATATCTATGCTGCATGAAGTTTGCTATACTATTTAAAACTCATTTACTGTGATGCGATGGATTAGGAGCCTTTACGTTCCCGTCTATTAAAGACATCATTATGGTATTATCTCTACAGAGACGTAATACAGTCACGGAAAACCAAAATCGGGTCACTGGATGGGGACTAGAACCGATGTCTGCGTTATTTCGTCAATACGATGCTTCCCTTAATCTGCCAGTTATTGTTTGTAATAACAACGAATGTAACGACTTCACAACAGAACAAGGTTTTTTTTTAAATATGTAATCTCCTGTTCGTTTATACGATTTAGCGTTCCGTGTAATATAGTTACGGGATTTTAGATGAGACCCATAAAGATTACAGCGCTCAAATGGTTCAAATGGCTCTAAGCACTATGGGACTTAACATCTCAAAGTCATCAGTCCCATAGCTTTATAACTACGTAAACCTAACTAACCTAAGGAAATCACACACATCCATGTCCGAGGCAGGATTCGAACCTGAGACCGTAGCAGCAACACGGGCTGAAGCGCCTAGAACCGCACGGGCACAGCGGCCGGCTTGCAGCGCTCATTCATTGTATCAGCGGATAACATTTTTAAAGCTTATCTGTCACGTTCCCGGTAACAACGTCGTTAATATGTCAGACACTACATACCAACAAGTGATATTGTTTTTCTCCAACTATTTTCAGTTCCCACTGACTTCAGTGCTGCTGTGTTATTTATATCAGCTGGAAACTGTGCACCGTTGTATTTGGATGTGGAGGGTGATCTTCCCAATTGTTAAATCCAGTTAATGATCGACAGTTGGTGTCATTGAGACTGATTATGTATATCAGACAAAATATATTGCGAGTTTAGTTTTTTCTAGAATATACCATTTTTCTATATTTTTTCTGCACTCTTAGATGAAATGTCGCGTGCGAAGGAGATAATAGTGGCTGACGATCGAGTGCAGTGGCATGATCGGTGCCTAGAATTGGTTTCCCACAGAACCTGTAGCGGAGCAGCTATCTGGGAAGGAGACAGTAGTCAGAAACTGGCATAAGGTACGAGGGGTAGCAACAGAGCTTCAATTTAGTCACGCAATATTTTTTTGTTTGTTTGCAGGTATGTGTCTGCATCCGTGGCACACAGTGAAAGCCCCCGTCACTGTACCGTAGGATGCAGACAGAGAAGCCAAAATCATAGCACGGTCCGGTGATATATTGGAGTATCCTGCGATACACAGTTTTCTGCATTTGAAGGTGAAAAACGGCGCTTCACATGGAGTTTTCCAAACTTCCCATAGCAAACAAAAAACGGATGTGTAATTATCTGTTGAGGGCCGTAAAAATTACCGTAAATATCAAAAAATTATAGTACATTAACTAAAATTTTTCATTGCAAATACAGCAATGATTTCTTCACGCTTTTTTCAATTACTCTACTGATTTACCATTAGCGCTCCACGTGTGCACTTTGCAACTCGATAGCTCTTTCCATTACGCTATTGTGAACACACAAAATCCGTGTCTGTGTTCTCTTACTTGCCACTACTGAAGGATCTTCAGCGCCGATCTGTCACTACCTTACATTTAGTTTTAAAGTATCATAGCAACACAGATGCACTTTCGACAGATCCTCAATATTTGAAACAGCGTGCATTCATAGAACATACACACTATCAATAATACTGACAAAAATTGTCGACAACGCCGTTGTGCAAGGTTAAGATGTCGAACACCTAAAACAATGCACCTATTGCAGTTACGTAGTTATACTGTAGCTTGCAAGCAACAGAAAACAACGATAAGGAGGAAACGGGTCCGATAATGGAAAAAAGAACGATTAGTAACATGTTAGTTTACTGATTGAATTCAGAACCACAGACACGAAAGGTTTCATAAATTATTTTCCGATGAGCCCTGGATCGTACATATTAATGTTGATACAGAATAAAACCAACTCGAAATACGATAATGAGAGCGAGTCTCGCAGTCGACAAGAGTTTAGGAGTAACTTCGAGATTTCTGGCGATAAGCAAGTCATTCTAATGCTCGAAGTTCAGTTCTCTTAATACATCAGCAAACACAATTAGTAACATTCTTTGGATACCTGTGAAGCCAATTACATCTGCCTGGCAAGGAGATGTTCACGCAGTTAACGCAAAAGCCGGCCGAAGTGGCCGAGGGTTCTAGGCGCTACAGTCTGAAATCGCGCGACCGCTACGGTCGCAGGTTCGAATCCTGCCCCGGGCATGGATGTGTGTGCCGTCCTTAGATTAGTTAGGTTTAAGTAGTTCTAAGTTCCAGGGGACTGATGACCTCAGAAGTTAAGTCCCATAGTGCTCACAGCCATTTTTAGTTAACGCAAAACAATTTTTTTTTTACGCATTACGATACTACAGTGAAATTAACACTTATTTCGCAGACATCTTACAAGTCACTGCAGTTACCTGCATACTTTTTGAAATGAAAGCGGTTTCTCCAAACTGCTATGTAGTTTACGAATCTACACCATATTTTCAAATTAATACAGTGATTCCTCTCACAGAGAATCCTCCGTTAACTAACCTAAATTGGTCTACACACTGATTACCCTTGCATATGCCTATTAACCCCCCCCCCCCCATGAACCATGGACCTTGCCGTTGGTGGGGAGGCGTGCGTGCCTCAGCGATACAGATGGCCGTACCGTAAGTGCAACCACAACGGAGGGGTATCTGTTGACAGGCCAGACAAACGTGTGGTTCCTGAAGAGGGGCAGCAGCCTTTTCAGTAGTTGCAAGGACAACAGTCTGGATGATTGACTGATCTGGCCTTGTAACAATAACCAACACGGCCTTGCTGTGCTGGTACTGCGAACGGCTGAAAGCAAGGGGAAACTACAGCCGTAATTTTTCCCGAGGACATGCAGCTTTACTGTAGGATTAAATGATGATGGCGTCCTCTTGGGTAAAATATTCCGGAGGTAAAATAGTCCCCCATTCGGATCTCCGGGCGGGGACTACTCAAGAGGATGTCGTTATCAGGAGAAAGAAAACTGGCGTTCTACGGATCGGAGCGTGGAATGTCAGATCCCTTAATCGGGCAGGTAGGTTAGAAAATTTAAAAAGGGAAATGGATAGGTTAAAGTTAGATATAGTGGGAATTAGTGAAGTTCGGTGGCAGGAGGAACAAGACTTGTGGTCAGGTGACTACAGGGTTATAAACACAAAATCAAATAGGGGTAATGCAGGAGTAGGTTTAATAATGAATAGGAAAATAGGAATGCGGGTAAGCTACTACAAACAGCATAGTGAACGCATTATTGTGGCCAAGATAGATACGAAGCCCACACCTACTACAGTATTACAAATTTATATGCCAACTAGCTCTGCAGATGACGAAGAAATTGAAGAAAAGTACAATGAAATAAAAGAAAATATTCAGATTGTGAAGGGAGACGAAAATTTAGTAGTCATGGGTGACTGGAATTCGAGTGTAGGAAAAGGGAGAGAAGAAACATAGTAGGTGAATATGGATTGGGGGGAAGAAATGAAAGAGGAAGCCGCCTGGTAGAATTTTGCACAGAGCACAACATAATCATAGCTAACACTTGGTTTAAGAATCATGAAAGAAGGTTGTATACATGGAAGAACCCTGGAGATACTAAAAGGTATCAGATAGATTATATAATGGTAAGACAGAGATTTAGGAACCAGGTTTTAAATTGTAAGACATTTCCAGGGGCAGATGTGGACTCTGACCACAATCTATTGGTTATGACCTGTAGATTAAAACTGAAGAAACTGCAAAAAGGTGGGAATTTAAAGAGATGGGACCTGGATAAACTGAAAGAACCAGAGGTTGTACAGAGTTTCAGGGAGAGCATAAGGGAACAATTGACAGGAATGGGGGAAAGAAATACAGTAGAAGAGGAATGGGTAGCTTTGAGGGATGAAGTAGTGAAGGCAGCAGAGGATCAAATAGGTAAAAAGACGAGGGCTAGTAGAAATCCTTGGGTAACAGAAGAAATATTGAATTTAATTGATGAAAGGAGAAAATATAAAAATGCAGTAAATGAAGCAGGCAAAAAGGAATACAAACGTCTCAAAAATGAGATCGACAGGAAGTGCAAAATGGCTAAGCAGGGATGGCTAGAGGACAAATGTAAGGAAGTTGAGGCCTATCTCACTAGGGGTAAGATAGATACTGCCTACAGGAAAATTAAAGAGACCTTTGGAGATAAGAGAATGACTTGTATGAATATCTAGAGCTCAGATGGAAACCCAGTTCTAAGCAAAGAAGGGAAAGCAGAAAGGTGGAAGGAGTATATAGAGGGCGATGGACTTGAGGACAATATTATGGAAATGGAAGAGGATGTAGATGAAGATGAAATGGGAGATATAATACTGCGTGAAGAGTTTGACAGAGCACTGAAAAACCTGAGTCGAAACAAGGCCCCCGGAGCAGACAACATTCCATTGCAACTACTGACGGCCTTGGGAGAGCCAGTCCTGACAAAACTCTACCATCTGGTGAGCAAGATGTATGAAACAGGCGAAATACCCTCAGACTTCAAGAAGAATATAATAATTCCAATCCCAAAGAAAGCAGGTGTTGACAGATGTGAAAATTACCGAACAATCAGTTTAATAAGCCACAGCTGAAAAATACTAACACGAATTCTTTACAGACGAATGGAAAAACTAGTAGAAGCCAACCTCGGGGAAGATCAGTTTGGATTCCGTAGAAATATTGGAACACGTGAGGCAATACTGACCTTACGACTTATCTTAGAAGAAAGATTAAGGAAAGGCAAACCTACGTTTCCAGCATTTGTAGACTTAGAGAAAGCTTTTGACAATGTTGACTGGAATACTCTCTTTCAAATTCTAAAGGTGGCAGGGGTAAAATACAGGGAGCGAAAGGCTATTTACAATCTGTACAGAAACCAGATGGCAGTTATAAGAGTCGAGGGACATGAAAGGGAAGCAGTGGTTGGGAAGGGAGTAAGACAGGGTTGTAGCCTCTCCCCGATGTTATTCAATCTGTATATTGAGCAAGCAGTAAAGGAAACAAAAGAAAAATTCGGAGTAGGTATTAAAATCCATGGAGAAGAAATAAAAACTTTGAGGTTCGCCGATGACATTGTAATTCTGTCAGAGACAGCAAAGGACTTGGAAGAGCAGTTGAACGGAATGGTTGGTGTCTTGAAGGGAGGATATAAGATGAACATCAACAAAAGCAAAACGAGGATAATGGAATGTAGTCGAATGAAGTTGGGTGATGTTGAGGGTATTAGATTAGGAAATGAGACACTTAAAGTAGTAAAGGAGTTTTGCTATTTGGGGAGCAAAATAACTGATGATGGTCGAAGTAGAGAGGATATAAAATGTAGACTGGCAATGGCAAGGAAAGTGTTTCTGAAGAAGAGAAATTTGTTAACTTCGCGTATAGATTTAAGTGTCAGGAAGTCGTTTCCGAAAGTATTTGTATGGAGTGTAGCCATGTATGGAAGTGAAACGTGGACAATAAATAGTTTGGACAAGAAGAGAATAGAAGCTTTCGAAATGTGGTGCTACAGAAGAATGCTGAAGATTAGATGGGTAGATCACATAACTAATGAGGAGGTATTGAATAGGATTGGGGAGAAGATAAGTTTGTGGCACAACTTGACTAGAAGAAGGGATCGGTTGGTAGGACAAGTTTTGAGGCATCAAGGGATCACAAATTTAGCACTGGAGGGCAGCGTGGAGGGTAAAAATCGTAGAGGGAGACCAAGAGATGAATACACTAAGCAGATTCAGAAGGATGTAGGTTGCAGTAGGTACTGGGAGATGAAAAAGCTTGCACAGGATAGAGTAGCATGGAGAGCTGCATCAAACCAGTCTCAGGACTGAAGACCACAACAACAACAACAACAATGCCTATTAAAATTGTTTTGAGTTAAAAAGCTACCAAAACGTTGAATTTCAGATATGATAGACAGAAACGCGAATTGAAAACATAAACAGTCCACACTAACGCCATCTGACTAGTTCATGATGCACTGTCAACATTTGAAAGGAAAATATTGTGAAAACGTCAATACTTTACTTCACACTAAGTGTGTTTGACAATACTGAGACTATTTTCAGGGCCATCAATACTGTTCTTCAATATTTCTAGTATTGACAATACGTCAATACGCGCCCACAGACGGTCAATACGACAGTTTGATAATATTATTGACCATGTGAGGCCCTCTTAAGTAGTTAAGGTTAAGCGGATAAAATACTTCCCCAATTTCTTTGGTACCGAAATTATCTTCCCCAAAAATCTCCCCAAAATCCCCCCCCCCCCGCAAAAAAAAGTCCTCACAAAGAAGAAAAGCAAATCCTGAGTCCCTGTGGACAAGTCTACAACAATCCATGTTAAGTTGGTGGAAGTGTACAACAGTGCTATCCATTTGACACAGTGTGGGCAGATGGCGTAGAGGCTTCTTGTATGGTCAGACAAGTCTGAATGCCGCAGGACGAAATGGCAGACCATCTCTCTGTGGCGAACCGGCAATCGCAAGATAAGTTGAGCCCTGCTGTTTGACCACCGGTGCAGTACAAGCGATGTGACAGTAGAAAAAGTGAAATCAGTCATGGGGTCAGTTTTCAGTTTCTTGCACGGCATTATGAAGACTATAAAGGGGCGCCGCCCGCTGTGTCCGCGACTACTCACACCCATTCGAAAGGCTCGCCGAAACGAGGCAGCAGCGGAACTGTTGCAGCAGTGTCAGGAGAGTCCCGGCGACTTCTCTAGCTTCCTAATCATGGACCAATGTCGACTGTGTCACTATGACCCAGAGATCAAGGAGCAAAGCAAGCTGTGGAAATAAGGGGCTGTCACGGCCGAAAGAGTTGAACACCCACCAGACAATGGGTAAGGGCGATGCTGAGTGTTTCTGGTACTACTATGGCCCTGTGCTAACAGATTATACTCTAAGATACAAACGGTCCTAGTGGCATATTACCGAAATCTCCTGACGAAGTTACGGATGACTGTTAAGACGAATGTCGTGGAAAGCTGTCCAAAGGGAGTGTTTTTGCTCTCCGGCCAGGCTGCTTCTCTCGGCTATCAGATTTTTCCACGGCCCTCATATGCTCCTGACAAGGCCCCGAGTGACTTCACCCTCTTTCCCCAGATGAAGTCACTGCGTGGTAGGCAGTTCACAATCAAGGTGTACCCGAAGTCATTCATCGTTAGAAAAAAATACGTCGCATTGAAGAGTGAATGTGTGTAAGAACTAACACCAAGTTCATGGCCACAGTTTGAATTTTTTCGAGGTGATAATTAAAAATTTTGACCAGATGTGTTTTTACGCAAGGCACTTGTGGGTGGAAGTGTAAGACTACAGAAGTTAACAACAGCTGTTGCGTACTTCAGACTATCTAAGGATCGCTGCAGACCACGAATGCCTTTAACGTGGTCCAAGTGAACACCTTGGAGTTAGCCACGTTCTTCTGGTGGTACTGCTCGGGACCAGCGCGGCAGGGAGTCTAATCTATCGCTCAGATATTTCTTTTTTGTTTGGGAAGTAATTAATGTGAAACCTGAGATATGTTTTGTTCATGACGGCGATAGCAACTACTGCATGGGTCGCGCATTCTGCCCGGGGCCACGTGTAATTACGGCGTGATGCGGCTTGACACATTGCAACTTCAGGGCGAAGGTGACTTGCTGATGCAAGCTGCGTATCATGTTTGAAACCTCCACGAGAATAAAACTTTTTCACAGCGACACATTCTTGTAGTGTAGTATCGAGTAGAATCACTCTTCAGGAAGCCAGGAGTCCGAATATCTGGTTTCTCATCGTCAATGCAATACAAACAAGAGTTGCTACTCTTTATTTGGTTAGATACGCTTGGTTGAACGATACGACTGGAGTGGTTTTTAACAACTTTTCGTAAGAAATGTATCTAGTTGCCCAAGTGACATAGGAAACCTGCAGGAAAACAAAATAAAATTGTGTCGTTCGTGCTAATAACTCTCCTTGAGACTAACAGCAGTATTTTGCTTCATTACTCAAGCCTCTTGCAAATCGCGGATGGCTCTGATTATGGAAAAAGTCGGCTTCATTCAATAAATGTATGTTTATGGTGTCAATAGGAAGATAATGTGCTTGTCAGAAACCTTTTGCCAGTGGTTCTCAGTGATCTTGGGGCTGCATAAGTGCTTCGTGAAATAATAATAATAATAATAATAATAATAATAATAATAATAATAATAATACCCGTGGAGGCCCGGGAAAAGAATAGGCCTCCGGTATGTTCTGCCAGTCGTAAAAGGCGACGAAAAGAACAAACCACTAATAGGGCTAACCCCCCCTTTAGTGTGATTAGTTGGTTCAGGACAGAACTAAAGAAGCCTCGGACAAGCGCCGTCATGGTCGGGGACGACGCTTGAACCCTATGCCCGCCCACAATGGTAACGACACTGCTAGCCAACTGGAAAATGATTTAAATCCAAATAGAGGTGTTTTGCAGGATATGCTTCCTGCAACCACCCTAGAAGGAAAACAAAGACAGAGGATGAGATGGTCAGATGAAGTTAATCGACACCTCATGTTCTGTTATTACCAAGCAACAAACCTAGGAACCAACACAACTGGATACAGATCACAAGTATACACAACATTTATTACCAGATACCCAGAATTAAAATTTTTAACAGAACAACGACTAGCTGATCAGATCCGTGTAATAATCAAAAATAACAGGATACCCCAGTCAGAATTAGAAAACATCAAACAACAAGTACAACAAATACTGGAACAAAATAATGTGCAATCAGAAGAAGAAGAAAATACAGTAATGGACTCAAACATCCCAGAGCAAACAAACAAAGAACAACACGCACCAATTAAACAATCAGAGGAAAACGAAATCTTAAGACAGCCACCAGAACAAGCACAAATAGAACACGAAGTGACACACATGTTAGATATAGAAGAAAAATTTCAGCTGACATATATAGAATACAAAGACACAAATACAGACATAAGACCATTCTTGCATAGACCACCAAATAACCCACAAGTCGAAACAACAATAAAAACTATCAACACAATCATACACAACAAAATAAATGAAAACACAACTATGGTAGAGTTACAACTACTGGTTTATATAGGAGCACTCACTACACTAAATATACACACTAGACAGAGATCAGAACCAACCAACACACAGAAGAAACCCACAAAACCAGCATGGCAACACAGGCTACAGATCAGAATAGAAAAACTGAGAAAAGACATCGGACAGCTAACACAATTTATAAGAAATGACATCTCGGAAAAAAAACGAAAAAGGTTAGGTAAAATCTCACAACAAGAAGCGACAGAGCAATTAGACGAAAAGAAGCAGAAATTACAAGCATTAGCCAAACGACTCAGAAGATACAAAAAAAGTGAAAATAGAAGGAAACAAAACCAAACATTCAACACAAACCAAAAGAAATTTTACCAGACAATAGATAACACACATTAAAATAAACAATCCACCGAACATAACAGACATGGAACACTTCTGGAGCAACATATGGTCAAACCCGGTACAACATAACAGGCATGCACGGTGGATACAAACAGAAACAGACACATACAAGATAATACCACAAATGCCTGAAGTGATAATTTTGCAACATGAAGTCACCCAAGCAATTAATTCTACTCACAATTGGAAAGCCCCTGGAAATGATAAAATAGCAAATTTCTGGTTAAAGAAGTTCACCTCAACACATTCACATCTAACTAAATTATTTAACAGTTACATTGCAGACCCACACACATTCCCTGATACACTTACACATGGAATAACTTATCTGAAACCTAAAGATCAATCAGACACAGCGAACCCAGCTAAATATCGCCCCATAACATGCCTACCAACAATATACAAAATATTAACTTCAATCATTAAACAGAAATTAATGACACATACAACACAGAACAAAATTATAAATGAAGAACAAAAAGGCTGTTGCAAAGGAGCACGAGGATGTAAAGAGCAACTGATAATAGATGCAGAGGTGACATATCAAGCTAAAACTAAACAAAGGTCGCTACACTACGCATACATTGATTACCAAAAAGCTTTTGATAGTGTACCCCACTCATGGTTACTACAAATATTGGAAATATACAAAATAGATCCTAAATTGATACAGTTCCTAAACATAATAATGAAAAATTGGAAAACCACACTTAATATCCAAACAAATTCAAATAATATCACATCACAGCCAATACAGATTAAGCGTGGAATATACCAAGGAGACTCATTAAGTCCTTTCTGGTTCTGCCTTGCTCTGAACCCACTATCCAACATGCTAAATAATACAAATTATGGATACAATATTACTGGAACATACCCACACAAAATCACACATTTGCTATACATGGATGATCTAAAACTACTGGCAGCAACAAATCAACAACTCAACCAATTACTAAAGATAACAGAAGTATTCAGCAATGATATAAGTATGGCTTTTGGAACAGACAAATGTAAGAAAAATAGCATAGTCAAGGGAAAACACACTAAACAAGAAGATTACATATTGGATAACCACAGCGACTGCATAGAAGCGATGGAAAAAACGGATGCCTATAAATATCTAGGATACAGACAAAAAATAGGAATAGATAATACAAATATTAAAGAAGAACTAAAAGAAAAATATAGACAAAGACTAACAAAAATACTGAAAACAGAATTGACAGCAAGAAACAAGACCAAAGCTATAAATACTTATGCCATACCAATATTGACCTACTCATTTGGAGTAGTGAAATGGAGTAACACAGACCTAGAAGCACTCAATACACTTACACGATCACAATGCCACAAATATAGAATACATCACATACATTCAGCAATAGAAAGATTCACATTAAGCAGAAAGGAAGGAGGAAGGGGATTTATCGATATAAAAAACCTACATTATGGACAGGTAGACAATTTAAGAAAATTCTTTATAGAACGAGCAGAAACTAGCAAAATACACAAAGCAATCACTCATATAAATACATCGGCTACACCACTACAATTTCATAACCACCTCTACAACCCGTTAGACCACATAACATCAACAGATACGAAGAAAGTAAATTGGAAAAAGAAAACACTTCATGGCAAGCACCCGTATCATCTAACACAGCCACACATCGATCAAGACGCATCCAACACATGGCTAAGAAAAGGCAATATATACAGTGAGACAGAAGGATTCATGATTGCAATACAGGATCAAACAATAAACACCAGGTATTACAGCAAGCATATTATTAAAGATCCCAATACCACAACAGATAAATGCAGACTTTGTAAACAACAAATAGAAACAGTAGATCACATCACAAGCGGATGTACAATACTAGCAAATACAGAATACCCCAGAAGACATGACAATGTCGCAAAAATAATACATCAACAGCTTGCCTTACAACATAAACTTTTAAAACAACAAGTTCCTACATACAAGTATGCACCACAAAATGTACTGGAGAATGATGAATACAAATTATACTGGAACAGAACCATTATAACAGATAAAACAACACCACATAACAAACCTGACATCATACTCACCAATAAAAAGAAGAAATTAACACAACTAATCGAAATATCCATACCCAATACAACAAATATACAAAAGAAAACAGGAGAAAAAATTGAAAAATACATCCAACTGGCTGAGGAAGTCAAAGACATGTGGCATCAGGATAAAGTTGACATCATACCAATTATACTATCAACCACAGGAGTCATACCACACAATATCCACCAGTACATCAATGCAATACAGCTACATCCAAACATATATATACAACTACAGAAATCCGTAATTATTGATACATGTTCAATTACCCGAAAGTTCCTAAATGCAATATAACACATACCGTACAGTTAATAGGAAGTGACGCTTGATCAAGGTCCGCGTCACTTTCCATTCTCAACCAGACTTAACGTCTGAGAAAGTAAAGAAATAATAATAATATTGTACGATATGATAAGACAAAGGACGTTCACCCCTTAAAACAAATGTGTAGATAGTATCGCTTAAAAAGACAAATATTACATATTAAGAAAATAAAATATAAAACGCTAACGGTATTTAGCCAATATGCAACCGTAAGACCCAACAAAACGTTAGCCTTCGTCTCCGGGCTTTTGTGAATTCAGCGCGATACTCGCGATGTTTCTTAAAGGCACAAAGCGGAGCAGTAAGCAGGAAAGTTCTGCATTCAGCGGGACGCTGCATCAACAAGTGGCCCATGACTGTCTGGCAAGCAGCTTACATATTTCCTGGTGTTCACAAGGGGCGCGTCGCCCTCCTGAGGCGCATTCAGACACCATGCTGCACCTACTTGATCCAGAGAGCGGGGTTTACACCCTTTTCATTGCAAATTTAACACGCAAGTGAACACAGCGCTATGTATTTCTCCGCGTATGTTCTACGGCACTGGCGTCTCCTTCTTGCGGAAAATTAATCATATACTGTCGAATACAGTCGCGTATGATCATTAACGCAAGTTTGTGATGCAGCACATTGCCTCACTGGCACGTTTAACGTGCAGCTGCGTCCACTTCTCCGGTGAGACCCGTCCCAGCGTGGATTAAACGTTAGCTGGAATATTAACATATCGTAAAAACCGAACTTCCATACTTCAAGTCTCTTAACATCACGAACTGCAGGGAAATAATATTGACTTCAAGATTCATTGAATACAATATGTAATAACAATATACGGTAAAACTCAGTAAGGTATTTCACATGATTACATTAGACTAGCGCTGTTCGCTCCAGTTTGTAGCAGACTAATCTCCGGTAAAATCTAAGATTTTTTTCAGGTTGCTAGTCGCTTGATGTGATCCGTAGCCACAGGAACGTACGAGAAAGGGGCTTATACCCACGACTTGACAGTTGCAATATAGCGCTGTGAGGACGAGGCCAACATCTATTATTTTCGCTGCATTACTGAAATAGATACCACACACGAGTTTGAGTGCACAATATCCAACAGTATTTCACAACAGGAAGAGAAACCTCAGTTTAACGTCTTTTCGACATTGAGGTTATTAAATATGGACACTATCACGTACTTGTCGAGGATAGTGGATAAACTCGATCGTGACGAGTCCATCCATACATTCGACTGAAGCCTTTTACGCTAACCAAATAAAACCTAACAGCATTTCGCAGCAAGAAGTAACTGGACACGCCGCTTAATAAGCACGAAGGCTCCGGGTTACGAAGTCTTATTCGTATTATTCTTAAGAGAGTTATGTGCGTTACTAGTTTGTGCAAAAATGCAAATTAGCTAAAAAACTATGGAATACAAAGTATATCAAACGTTCAGTTGATAAACGATAGGCCGCGCAGGGTTAGCCGAGCGCTCTAAGGCGCTGCAGTCATGGACTATGCGGCTGGTCCCGGCGGAGGTTCGAGTCCTCCCTCGGGCATGGGTGTGTGTGTTTGTCCTTAGGTTAATTTGGATTAAGCAATGTGTAAGTTTAGGGACTGATGACGGTGGTGGTGGTTAGTGTTTAACGTCCCGTCGACAACGAGGTCATTAGAGACGGAGCGCAAGCTCGGGTTAGGGAAGGATTGGGAAGGAAATCGGCCGTGCCCTTTCAAAGGAACCATCCCGGCATTTGCCTGAAACGATTTAGGGAAATCACGGAAAACCTAAATCAGGATGGCCGGAGACGGGATTGAACCGTCGTCCTCCCGAATGCGAGTCCAGTGTGCTAACCACTGCGCCACCTCGCTCGGTTGGACTGATGACCTTGGTAGTTAAGTCCCATAAGATTTCACACACATTTGAACACTTTTGATAAACAATAGCGAGATCTCAACTCCCATTCTGCCACATTTCACTGATATCTACAATATCCACATCTATACTTCATACGGAATTTAACGATTGGTGATGAAAGGTACTACTTGTAGCCCTATAACGTCGGTAAGTCGCAAATATCACCTCCAACTTCTGTGATTTTCAAGGCGTGGACATTTCACGGTGTGATTGTGGGAGAACCTAATGCGTTGCCTGACTCGTCACGCATGCTCACAGAACTTTATCAAGAATCCTCCCCGTGATACACATGTCTTGTAGCATCTGCCACTGGAGTTTACTGTGCATACCCGCAACGCTTTCGCTCCTGTAGAACAAAACTGACGAAACGAACGGTTCTTTTTTGGATCTCCTCCATTTATCCAATCTGTTAAGAGTCAGACACTGACAAGCATTTCTTAAGAACCGTTCGATCGAGTGTAAGTCACTTGATTCCTTGATGAGCTCCGTTTCCATGGGATTCTTCCAACGAATTTCAACCTGCATTTGCTTTACGTACAGCTGGCAGACGTTAAAACTCTGGGTCGCTGCGGACATATATTTCTGGATAAAGTAGCATTCAGCTACAACTTTCTTTCCTTATTTGAAGCAAGTGACCACACACACACACACACACACACACACACACACAGAGAGAGAGAGAGAGAGAGTGAGTGAGTGAGTGTGTGTGTGTGTGTGTGTGTTAACCCCAACTCCACCGACAAATTTTCAGTTGTTCACGGATATTTTCAGAAGTATTTTGGCATCAGGTAACCGTGGCCTCTTGAGGATCGTAACATAATAATAATTTCTATTTACTCGGTTTGCTTCCATAATTACCTCTCTTGCCGAGAAAATAACTTCACAATAACGAAAAAAGCCTGTAATATGCAATCATCAAAATCTACAACATAAAATACAAAGGAATGCAACAATCGCTGCGTGAACAACTCAGAATAGCGCCGATGTGCCGTTCTCCCATTGCATTCAGTGAATCCATTCGTGGGGTGCATGTCGGCCAACTCTTCACCAGCAAATCTGTCCACATGGCTGTGTACCACTATCAACGTACAATCAACACTGCCCGAAAGAGATACCCGTGGCAGAACGGGGCAATAGTGAATGGAAGCTTGATGGCGAAGAGTAGAGCCGCTGATACCAGGTGCGTATTCTACGTGCGTTAATTGTATGCTCTATTAAATGTGCGAGTCGTTACGTCACAAATTTTCGTTGTAAGTCCATTCGTAATAATTAAATCATAATATAATATTTATTTCACTATCCATATTTACTTTGCTTTCAACCGGCAGCTGCTTCCTGTGCTGTTCAAGAGATGGTGCACCTGTATGTGCGCTTCCTTGTTAACGGTTCTCGATACGTGTAAGCAAATCGCTGTGGTAATCTCGACTCCCATTTGACGGCTTGTCACGTCGTGGATAGATGCATGGAACAGGACGTTTTCTATTCTGCTACCCTGAATTCAGTGTGCATTAGTGAGCTTAGTAACGGGTGAATGCATCGTATCTAATACGTCTGAATGATATTTTGGCCAGCAGTTTCGTAAAACGAGTGATTGTAATAGCGGCGTTTTTAACGAATCTTTCCACTCATGGCAACTCAGTGAAAAGTTGTTAAAAATGCTCGACCAGCTCCAGGTCTCAGCAATTTAACGACAGAGTACAAATCCAGAGATTTCATATGAACACTTAATCCTGATAACTACGACAAAACTGTTTGGTTACGCAGCAGTGAAACATTGTTTAAACTTTTCTGCTGGTCATGTCTGTTTCCCTGAAAGGACAAATCTTGGAATAGCAAATATTGTGCTTATTCGGCCCATGGTAATCTATAAACTGCAATTTAACTGTATAAAAATCAGAATTTCATATGCATGAATGGAAGCTCTGCGTATGTTTGGCAAAATTTGGATCGATTTGCAATTGGATGAACAGAAACTTGTAAGCTTTTTAAAATCACAAGAACCAGTGAAACAGAACCAGAAAATATTTGGAGAGACTGAAAGGAACCGCCGGCCGCTGTGGCCGAGCGGTTCTAGGCGCTTCAGTCTGGAACCGCGCTGCTGCTACGGTCGCAGGTTCGAACCCTGCCTCGGTATGTGTGTGTGATGTCCTTAGGTTAAGTTAGGTTTAAGTAGTTCTAAATCTAGGGCACTGATGACCTTAGATGTTAAGTCCCATAGTGCTTAGATCCATTTGAACCATTTTAGGGCAAGTAGAATTATCATTTCGAGGATAGGAAAGCTGCGACTCCAACAACGAGGCAATTATTACTTTGGAAAATGCAGAAAATTGGGACACAACTGCTATCAATTAAACACGTTGATATATCATTATGTTACGAGATTTTCAATTTAATTTCCTGTAGTGTGTGTTTGAAGAACTGATTGTTTAGTAAAAATCCTTAGAATTACATTTTGCAGCAATGAAGTGGGAGACTTGAAAGCTGTGCATTGTGAGATAGAACGCTTTTGAGGAAATATGGTTCAAGGCTGAAAGCATAAGTGATATTCCAAGGAAGAGAAAGAAAGGAAAGCTGCACGGAAATAGGAGGAGGAGATTACTGTTTAACGTCCCATCGACAACGAGGCCATTAGAGAGGGAGCACAAGCTCGGATTAGGGAAGGATGGGGAAGGAAATCGGACGTGACCTTTTAAAGGAACCATCTCGGCATTTGCCCGAAACTATTTAGGGAAACTGCGGACATCCTAAATCAGGATGGCCGGACGCGGGTTTGAACCGTCGTCCTCCCGAATGCGAGTCCAGTGTGCTAACCACTGCGTTACCTAGCTCGGAACACAGAAACATATGTAAAGGATGGTTACAGGAGGGTGTACCTTGATCATGCAGTTAAACCTCGGACTTCACTCGCTGCTTGGCTTAAACTTTATCGAAATGTTTGAAATTCTCAAGCTTTGCAGAGTTGTTTCCCGCTGAGGCATTTGAAAAATTAAGGACAATAAATGAGAAGGTTTATCGTATTTTTAGGTTAAGTCCGAAGAGTTGGCAGTGTTTACGTCACAAAATCTTACAGCCAGTCTCTGACGGAAATACAAGGTTTCCTGTCTCAAAATTTACTTTACACTGGACTTCCAGAACTCTGTAAACTATTTTAACCATACTGGCTACATCGTCATCAGTTGAATGAGCATTGTCCGCACTGTAAAGAATAAAGACCTTGAAAACTCATCTGTCCGCATTCCGCATCATGTCTCTAGAAAAGAATGTGATGGAAGTTCAGAATTCATTTTTCGATGACATTACTTAGGAGTTTTGCAGAACGAACCACACAGCGGACTTTGACTACAGATAAAACCACGAGGAGTGGGCTATCGCACATACACTATGTGTATGTGTACATTGGTAACTTTCATGTCGCATGTCTTACTGCATGCCTTGCCAAGGTTTTCAGGATACGCCACTGGACGATACTGTTTTCAACAGCAAGTACCGTGACTGACTGGAACAAGTTTGTTTCCAAAAAAGACAAACAGTGCAAGTCGTCGACTTTTGCAGTGTTGTGCAGAAATTTTAGTGTAATACAGATTATAAACATAGACGGGAGTAAGAAATGCAATTAGTCTGCAACGAGACACCGGAGACCAAGGTTACTCGTACGCAGCAAATATTTCCGAACAATCTTCGAAATTACGTCGGTGGAGTTGAGGGTTGAGCCTGTATAGGTGGCGGCAGGTAGCAGCGTGTCGCAGACCTGCGCCGCCCTGTCCAGGAGCTCCTGCGCCTCGCGTGCCGCATTGCCCGGCTCGCGACGCGACGCGACACGGTCCGGCCGAGCCCGGTCCATCGCGGCCGCGGCCCAGCGCGCTCAAGGTCAAAGGGCCCGGCGGCGTTGCCGGTTGCCGCGCCCCAGTAAGCCACGCCAGCTGCCACCTGCCCCTTCCCTTCCAGCGGCCACCGCCCCGCCTCCGTCACCGCCGCTGTGCCGACGACGTCCGCGACTTTGTGCACACCTGCTGCGTCTGCAGCGCCGCCACGCGTCCGCGGCCGGACCCACGAGCAGGGCAGAATGGAAAGGGCGTCAGACTAGGGCTGCCAGTCTGGCTTTTTATGGTCGAGTCCAGCAAAATATGTACGGGTCTGGCTTTTTAGTGATGAAAGAGAGAACCCTTAACTGACTTGTTCCCAGCCAATAACACAAATGTCCAAATCGAGTTCACAGAATTTTCAGGCGATTATCAGAGACCTATCAAAATCAAGTGGAAGAATTTAGAGCAACATGAGGATATTAGTGTTTAGCGCCCGTTCGATAACGAGGCCATTGGAGACGATCATACGCTCGGATTATGGAAGGGATAGAAAAGGAACCATTCCGGTATTTGCCTAAAGCGATTTAGAGAAATCACGGAAAACCTAAATTGTGATGGTAGGACGCAGGTTTGAAACGTCCTCCTCCTGAATGCACTCCAGTGTGCTAACCACTGCACTACCCTTTAGGTAATTTAGAGCAAACATGAATAATATGCACACAAATGCCAAACACAACTTAAAATCATGTGCATTTTGAATTTAGGACCCAATTAAGGACCTTGCAGTGGATGACATTAGCAGATAATCCAACCCGGAAACGAGCAGCGGAGACTAGATATTTTTTCACAAAAAATGTTTAAATTGGATGACCACGAAATTCGTGCAAGGAAGACAACTCTGCCTTTAAAAAGCTTCTGGCACTTGAAAAGCGGACAGTTTGCCACAAATCATGGCGCAATGCAGAATTTTATTCGGAATTATTGAAACTGGAAGAACATTACTTTACTATTTCAGATCTTGAAGCCAACATCGAAAGGATGTTCTCTTTCATAAGCGCTGAATAGACAAAACGAACGTAATAAAATGCGCATTTACACAGTTACAAAGATGGTTACGTAAATTAAAATTACACTTTTAGAAGCTCCGCAAAATGATTTCCAAGGAAATAACGTTCTTGATAAAAGTGTGTTCAAATGAGAGATAACGATACTTAACTACAGATTATTGGTTTTCTTTGTGAGTCGAATTGAAATGACCAAAGTTATTGAATATCTCTTAGTTTTCGTCCAAGAAGCATGATTTTTTGTTTGTTTCAAGAAGAACTTTTATTAGTTTATTATGACATAAAATTATCTTAAGAAGAAGATTGATAAATTGAAAAGACTGAGCACCTAGTGGCTGTAATAACTGGCAAATTACAAGGCTGTTTACTAACAGTTTCTTTTTACTTAAGCACATTTAAACATGATCTTGCAAAAAAACTGAATGTAATTAATTTTTAATAAACGATTGAAAGCACTCTGACTCTCTTTCTATTTAAAATAGGTACTTTAGGTTTTAGGGTAAAATGTCCGGCTAAATATAACGCCGAATCTAGCTTTTCTTGTTTTGGACCTGGCAACACTACATCCGACGTCTCAAAGTGCACCCCTTGTTTCCGGCTCCTTACCAAAGCTTCGTCTACGGAGTCCTCTCTACAATGACTACAAGCTTGTAACAAGAATTTTGAAAACACCATGTATCATCGCTACATGTTGGTTACAAACCATTAGTAAACTTCTACATATTGAATACTATCGTGCTAACTGCGTGGCACGCATCAAAAACGCTGGTGATTAAAACTAGAATGCTGAATAAAATATAAGAATCATTTTTACACCGTATTAGTCAGCAATACACTACGAGCCACTGGCTGGTTCAACCTACTGGCAAGATAACAAATGTAATGATACATATCTTAGGCCATATATCCAGTATTACTTCAATCATCATGTGCCCCTACTTTTCTGTATGAACCTGCTACTTTACGTTCATTTAACCCGCGATTTTCAGTAAATTCGATATCTATCATTGGAAGCAATCCACGCGTCTCTTAAAGATACTGGTGATAGCTTCTGCGTTAAAATATGAACGTACACTTACAATTTACTTAAACTCATAATTGTCACAATATGTAAAAACATTTACCTGAAAAGATAAGTCACGTAAAGTCGTCATTGTGTAAAATTATACTGGGAAGTGGTAAAATATCGTTATGTATCAGTCGTCCATTTTGTCCTCACTGCCGCTAATAGAATAGCTGTGTGCGTTTTGCAATAAACCAAAGATGGTTCCATACGTCGACGTACAAAGATGCTACCCTTCAACCACAGCAGTCAAGAGAATATTATCAATTGAACTAGGAGGTGCAACAGTGACAGCTCATTTTCGCGATTTCGTAGCAGCTAAGGGCGTGTCACTACTACTGCAACATAATTATTATATTTTACTCTGTAATGAAACTCTTGTCACCAACGTCTTTTTAAAATGTGTGCAATACAACCAGTATATTAGTGTTGAATATATGGAAGCTTACTAATCGATTGTAAGCTGCCTGTGACAATATGTTTATTGACAATCATGAATTTCAACTTTCGCGAGTGTTTACTAAGAGACTTTTCAGTGGCTTAGTTCTTGTACAGTAACTGCGTCTGCTGTTGAATGTTTATATCACACATACCTACAGACACTTGAATATGGTCAGGTAGACTGAAATCGAGGCTTTTTGGTCGCAACGCCATTATTCTGGCTCTTACAGAGAAATGCAAGCTGAGATGGGTGCAAAGCTGAATTAAAGTTCTTGGGCGTTCGGCGCCTTGATTTAAAGATCACACCCTTACATTAAAAAAATCACATGCTAATTTAGCTACCTTGCTCTAAAGCACCGTAAGGCTAACTGTGACGGATCTCTACGGAACTCTCTCTCTCTCTCTCTCTCTCTCTCTCTCTCTCTCTCACACACACACACACACACACACACGTGCGCTTGCGCTTTAAGGTAGTGAGGGAATAACATATAAAATTTGAGGGGAACATAAGGAGAAAAGGAGACTAGAGTGAATCAAGACTTGTTTATCGGAAGTGTACTAAAAATTCAGAACTTGAACTTCTGCTACTGTATACAAGTTCCGCATTAAAGGAAGGAAGGTATCCGGACTCCATACAAAAAAATCAAACTTAACTTGAGACTGGTAAGTTGCAGGTTTCATAGACAAGCAGGACTGCAGATAATATCGTAGTGTCCTGTAGGGCAATGGCCAGCACCTTTCTTTTTTAATTTAGTTTCGGCAAATATCCCAATTTACCGAGGTAACAGGCACAAGCACGTCTTTCAGTTGGCTTCATTCACTAGATGTTGAATCTGATTACATTTATCTCTTTTGATTATAGTCCTAATTTTATACGTTGAATGTTGTTCTTTTAGCATTATTGAATTACTAATTTTCAGAATCTAAACAAATTAGCGTTGTGCCTAAATTATTAAATATGTAGTTGTAAACTATATGTATTTCTTAATATCTGCTGTTGTCACCATACAATAAATAACAAATTAATACTAAATTAACAACATGACAAGTTTATCAAAAGGTCTTCTGGTCACCTAACAATACTTACATTCATTGGAATAGGATGAAAATAGTAGCCGAATGATGAACACAGTACTTAAGAATTAAGTTTTGTGATGTAAGTTATCGCCGTATGAGTGAATGGTATAATGTTCTCCAGTGTCAGATTGTCACTTTAATTCTTCGACTGATTATCGGCGTCCACATTGTCTGGATATCTACACGCCATAGAAGACAGGACAAGACTGAGTAAACAATGCCACCATGGTCTTCGTCTGAGGTATGAGGAAAACGATTATGTGGGGTCCGACTCAATAATGGTATACCCTCAAGCTATAGACTGGCTGAACACCACAGCAATATTCGTATTGGAGTTGGTAAGCTCTTGCTTTCACCTGTCGTTTGACAAGACCTATCCATCCCCTGATAGGAGGACCTACTGTTTGAGACATTTCTTTCTACCGGGTCTTGGAGCTTCTGTTGCGTCGTGAAAACTCGCACTCGCTACCACGTCCAGAATCCACGTACTATTAGCGATGTGCGGCGCGCGAAACAAATTACTGGACGTACTGCTACGCGGATATAATCGTTCACTGGCGGAAAAAAGTTAATTCTCTGCAGTGCTACGCATGTATGATCAGTATAAATAAGGGTCGCCAGCCACGCACTGCATTATCACTGGCTTTTAGACCACGAGTGGAGTCCGCAGCTCGTGGTCGTGCGGTAGCGTTCTCGCTTCCCGCGCCCGGGTTCGATTCCCGGCGGGTCAGGGATTTTCTCTGCCTCGTGATGACTGGGTGTTGTGTGATGTCCTTAGGTTAGTTAGGTTTAAGTAGTTCTAAGTTCTAGGGGACTGACGACCTCCGATGTTAACTCCCATAGAACTCAGAGCTATTTTTTGACCCACGAGTGGAGGCATTTCCGAAACGGCTCAGTTTGTAAACTGTTCGCGTGCCGCCGTGGTTAAAGTATAGCGTGCACGGAAAAATGGCGATATCCAAATCCGGCACCGAGGCGACTGTGGTAAATCACGGGCCATAAATAACAGGGGTGAACGACGGCTGCGGAATGTATATTGGCGAACAGACGTGCAACTGTTGACCAACTGACGACCAGAAGAACCAAAGTGCTACCAACAGTGTCTGCTGAATGACTCTCCAACAGACGTTGCTGTGTACGGTCCTCTGCTGCAGGCGCCTGGTTCACGCACCCATGCTGACTGCTGTTCAAATGGCACGAAGCACTATGGGACTAAACATCTGAGGTCATCAGTCCCCTAGACTTATAAACTACTTAAACCTAACTAACCTAAGGACATCACACACATCCATACCTGCGACCGTAGCAGCAGCGCGGTTCCGGACTGAAGCGCCTAGAACCGCTCGGCCACAGCGGCCGGCTGACTGCTGTTCATCGGCGATGAAGGCGGTAATTTGTACGCCAGTGCCGCAACTGGACGTTCACTGAGATAGGTGGCGTTCTCAGATGAATCACGTTTTATGCCCCACTGGGCGGATGGCCGTTGGCATGGACGGCATGAAACGTCTGAAAGTAAACAAGGAACCAGGCCGCAGGAGGGTGAATTATGGCATGGGGAATGTTTTCGTGGCTGTATCTAGAGGATGTCATTTTGGAAGACACAACGGATCAACTGAAGTATGCATCTAACCTTGGGGGCCACGTCCACCCCTAGATATGCAGTTTGCTTTTTTCTTGGCAGAACAATGCAACGTGTCACGTAGCTCAATGTGTAAATGATTGCTTCGATAAGCACAATGATGAGTTTAGCACACTCCCCTGGCCACCAGACTCCTCGGATTTAAAACCAATCGAGAATCTGTGGGACGACACCGATAGGGCTCTTCACCCCATGGATCCTCAACTGATAAATCTACTGCAGCTGGCCACGGCACATAAGTCGGCACGGTTAATCGCCTGTAGGTACCTTCCAGAACTAACTGACTCTCTTCTCGCACGTTTCGCACCGCTCCGTGCTTTAAAAGGTGATTATTCAGGCTTTTGACAGGCGGTCACATTAATGTGAGTACACAGTGTACACGTGTGATACTCAAACACGAGAAATGCCCTCAACTGCAAGTAGGAGACGTTGAGTACTAACAGCACCTTATCCCAAATCGCCAACTCTGTCAGTTAACACGGACAGTGTGACGGCAGGTAGGATCTCGTGAAGCGTGGCAGCGGGCGAACCGTGCCTGTACGCCTGGCATTTCCGGAGAATCAGAGTCTGGCCTGCGGCGAAGCTCTGCTCTCGCACAAGGCCACGTTTCCAACTTACAGAATAAATCCTGTAGACCAGTGTTACCTACAGCATTCTTCCAAAATAAATACACTATTCATCCGCACAAATGAGCAGTTATCTACAGAAAAAACATAACATGTGATGAGAGTATCACAAACAGAATAATGTGAATTTTTATAACTGGATTTCTCTTACCCTAATCAGTATTCATCTTACTGCAGTTTACAGCACGCGTTAACTATGTTAAAAACTGTACATGAAAATGACGTTCTTGACGAAAACCAATCTCAACTAGTCTTTCTCAGAAAAAAATGCAAGTCCCTGTAGAGTTCGATAAAGGGGAGTAGATGTAATGAATGTGTTGCGAAAAATGGAAATTTTTGGCAGACTGGGATGCGAACCTGCATCTCCTGTTCATCGTTAGTTGCATATCTACGCTGCAGCGTAAGCGAAAATGTGCTGCTACAGCAGTGCTATTCCCATACACATTACGCGAGAAACACTGGTCGTACCATTCGTAAGCAATGAGAGGAAGCTTCAATGACAATGGAAATTTGGTATAAGGCTGGAACAGTGGTTACACGGCCTAATGTTTATGGTGACCGCTTCAGAAAAATCCGGATTAGAATCCCCGACTTCCACACATTTTCATTTGTCACGGCATATTCATTTCATCCTATGGCGATACACCACTCTTATCATGTCATGTCACTGGATCATGATAGCGGTGTAACCTTGTCGCTGAGTCAGTGGCTGATGGCTGAACGAACTTCGTATATTCATACCACTAATAGAATTCTAAACGCAGTACACGAAGTATGTAGTTGGTCATAATGGTTTTATATTACATCGCCCCAGTTGAACTATATACAAGGTCCACTCACTTTAACATGAGCACCTGTCAAAACCCTGAATAACCGACTTTTGAAGAATGGGCGTGCAGGAAGAATGTCAGCGAGGTTCTGGTAGGTGCCGACACGTATCCGTCAAACCATGCCGACTCCTATGCCGCGACTGGCTGCATTAGGTTTCTCGGTTCAGGAGCCATGGCACGTCAAGCCCAATCGAGGTGGTCTCACACATTCTGGATCGGATTTAAATATGGGAAATTTGGTGCACAGAGGAGTACGGTAAACCGATCCTGGTGCGCTTCGAACCACGCACGTACACTAAGAACTGTACGACACATTGCAGTTTCCTATTGGTACTCGGTAGATGGCATCGTGCCAAGGAAAAACAAACTGCGTGTTGGGGTGGACATGTTCCTCGAGATAGATGCATACTTTTGTTGATCCAGTGTGCCTTTCAGAATGACTGAATCACACAGGCAATGCCACAAAAGCACTACCTAGATCATGACGCTCCCACCTCTGGCCTGGACCCTTCCGACGTTTATGCAGGCTGTTTGCATTCAAACGTTTCACGCTCATGAAGCATGAAACGCGATTCATCTGAAAGGTCATTTGTCACCACTTTGAGGACGTCCAGTTGCGGCACTGCTGTGTAACTTCATTAGGGGAAAAGTGGATTACGCTGATCACAGGTTAACTCACCGTCATCTCAGAGAGAAATTAATTACGACGTTGCATATACACAGCTTCTTTTAGGTGCAAGTATCAGAATTATTTCATAAAGAAAATGTTTTAGTATAAGTATTCATGATTCTATTTTTCGACTGTATGTGAGAATTCCTCCAAAAGACCAACGTAGAACTATCTGTCGAAATCAGAGAAAGATCAGTCGTGTTACTCTCTAAGGAGAAATTTCGTCCTTGCAAAACGGAAAATGTTACTATGAAGCAGTGAGCAGAAGGAACAGCGATTGTAAGAGTCCAGAACTAGCGGCAATAAAACCGGACAGTATTAGGAAGAGGTGGCTAAAACCGGGTAACAACACACAAATCCTAAATTCATATTGGAATATATAATACGAGGGTGAGTCAAATGAAAATCTTAAATATTTTTTAAATATTATTTATTGAGCAGGAGTAGTACAAAGCTTTATCATTTTTCGCTATAATCTCCCCCACGTTGAATGCAAGTCCTCCAGCGCTTACAAAGTGCATAAATTCCTTTAGAAAAAAATTCTTTTGGTAGTCCACGCAACCACTCGTGCACCGCGTGGCGTACCTCTTCATCAGAACGGAACTCCTTTCCTCCCATTGCGTCTCTGAGAGGTCCAAACGTATGGATATCACTTGGGGCAAGGTCTGGTTTGTATGGTGGATGAGGAAGACACTCAAAATGCAGGTCTGTGATTGTTGCAACTGTTGTACGGGCAGTGTGGGGCCTTGCATTGTCATGTTGCAAAAGGACACCCGCTGACAGCAATCCACCTCGCTTTGATGTGATTACAGGCCGCAGATGAGTTTTTAGAAGATCTGCGTATGATGCACTGGTGATAGTGGTCCCTCTAGGCATGTAATGCTCCAAAATGACGCCTTTTTCGTCCCAAAAGAGAGTCAGCATAACCTTCTCTGCTGATGGTTCTGTTCGAAACTTCTTTGGTTTTGGTGATGAGGAATGGCGCCAGTCCTTGCTCGCTCTCTTCGCTTCCGGCTGGTGTAAGTGAACCGAGGTTTCGTCCCCAGTAACGATTCTTGCAAGGAAGCCATCACCTTCTCGGTTAAAGTGCCGAAGAAGTTCTTCACAAGCATCGTCGTTCTCTCATTTCAGGAGTCAGCTGCCGTGGCACCCATCTTGCAGACACTTTGTGAAACTGGAGTACATTATGCACAACGTGGTGTGCTGACCCATGAGTAATCTGTCAACATGCTGCAGTGTCATTCAGTGTCACTCAGCGGTTTTCCTTCACTATAGCTTCAACTACTGCAATTCTCTGTGGAGTCACAACTCGTTGTGCCTGACCATTTGCGAAATTCCTACTCCATTCGTAGACTTGCTACGGTGACAAACATGCATCACCGTACTGAACCTTCATTTGTCGATGAATTTCAATAGGTTTAACACCTTCACTAAGAAAAAACCGAATAACAGAATGCTGTTCTTCCCTGGTGCAAGTCGCAAGTGATACTGCGACGGTATGTGTGCATCTGCACTATGCTGCCACCTACAGGCCATTCTGCACGCTATTTGTAGCACGCTTACCAACTTACAGGATAACGGCGCGAAATTTCGTTTTGTTATTACAAATTAAAGGTTTTCATTTGACTCACCCCCGTGCCCCCTCCCCCCCCCCCCAATAAACCATGGACCTTGCCGTTGGTGGGGAGGCTTGCGTGCCTCAGCGATACAGATAGCCGTACCGTAGGTACAACCACAACGGAGGGGTATCTGTTGAGAGGCCAGACAAACGTGTGGTTCCTGAAGAGGGGCAGCAGCCTTTTCAGTAGTTGCAAGGGCAACAGTCTGGATGATTGACTGATCTGGCCTTGTAACAATAACCAATACGGCCTTGCTGTGCTGGTACTGCGAATGGCTGAATTTTTCCCGAGGGCATGAAGCTTTACTGTATGATTAAATGATGATGGCGTCCTCTTGGGTAAAATATTCCGGAGGTAAAATAGTCCCCCATTCGGATCTCCGGGCGGTGACTACTCAAGAGGATGTCGTTATCAGGAGAAAGAAAACTGGCGTTCTACGGATCGGAGCGTGGAATGTCAGGTCCCTTAATCGGGCAGGTAGGTTAGAAAATTTGAAAAAGAAATGGATAGGTTAAAGTTAGATATAGTGGGAATTAGTGAAGTTTGGTGGCAGGAGGAACAAGACTTCTGGTCAGGTGACTACAGGGTTATAAATACGAAATCAAATAGGGGTAATGCAGGAATAGGTTTAATAATGAATAGGAAAATAGCAACGCGGGTAAGCTACTACAAACAGCTTAGTGAACGCATTATTGTGGCCAAGATAGATACGAAGCCCACACCTACTACAGTGGTACAAGTTTATATGCCAACTAGCTCTGCAGATAACGAAGAAATTGAAGAAATGTATGATGAAATAAAAGAAATTATTCAGATAGTGAAGGGAGACGAAAATTTAGTAGTCATGGGTGACTGGAATTCGAGTGTAGGAAAAGGGAGAGCAGGAAACGTAGTAGGTGAATATGGATTGGGGCTAAGAAATGAAAGAGGAAGCCGCCTGGTAGAATTTTGCACAGAGTACAACTTAATCATAGCTAACACTTGGTTTAAGAATCATGATAGAAGGTTGTCTACATGGAAGAACCCTGGAGATACTAAAAGGTATCAGATAGATTATATAATGGTAAGACAGAGATTTAGGAACCAGGTTTTAAATTGTAAGACATTTCCAGGGGCAGATGTGGACTCTGGCCACAATCTATTGGTTATGACCTGTAGATTAAAACTGAAGAAACTGCAAAAAGGTGGGAGCTGGAAAAACTGAAAGAACCAGAGGTTGTACAGAGTTTCAGGTAGAGCATAAGGGAACAATTGACAGGAATGGGGGAAAGTAATACAGTAGAAGAAGAATGGGTAGCTTTGAGGGATGAAGTAGTGAAGGCAGCAGAGGATCAAGTAGGTAAAAAGACGAGGGCTAGTAGAAATCCTTGGGTAACAGAAGAAATATTGAATTTAATTGATGAAAGGAGAAAATATAAAAATGCAGTAAATGAAGCAGGCAAAAAGGAATACAAACGTCTCAAAAATGAGATCGACAGGAAGTGAAAAATGGCTAAGCAGGGATGGCTAGAGGACAAATGTAAGGATGTAGAGGCTTATCTCACTAGGGGTAAGATAGATACTGCCTACAGGAAAATTAAAGAGACCTTTGGAGATAAGAGAACCACTTGTATGAACATCAAGAGCTCAGATGGAAACCCAGTTCTAAGCAAAGAAGGGAAAGCAGAAAGGTAGAAGGAGTATATAGAGGGTCTATAAAAGGGCGATGTACTTGAGGACAATATTATGGAAATGGAAGAGGATGTAGATGAAGATGAAATGGGAGATACGATACTGCGTCAAGAGTTTGACAGAGCACTGAAAGACCTGAGTCGAAACAAGGCCCCCGGAGTAGACAACATTCCATTGGAACTACTGACGGCCTTGGGAGAGCCAGTCCTGACAAAACTCTACCATCTGGTGAGCAAGATGTATGAAACAGGCGAAATACCCTCAGACTTCAAGAAGAATATAATAATTCCAGTCCCAAAGAAAGCAGGTGTTTACAGATGTGAGAATTACCGAACAATCAGTTTAATAAGCCACAGCTGCAAAATACTAACACGAATTCTTTACAGACGAATGGAAAAACTAGTAGAAGCCGACCTCGGGGAAGATCAGTTTGGATTCCGTAGAAATACTGGAACACGTGAGGCAATACTGACCTGACGACTTATCTTAGAAGAAAGATTAAGGAAAGGCAAACCTACGTTTCTAGCATTTGTAGACTTAGAGAAAGCTTTTGACAATGTTGACTGGAATACTCTCTTTCAAATTCTAAAGGTGGCAGGGGTAAAATACAGGGAGCGAAAGGCTATTTACAATTTGTACAGAAACCAGATGGCAGTTATAAGAGTCGAGGGACATGAAAGGGGAGCAGTATTTGGGAAGGGAGTGAGACAGGGTTGTAGTCTCTCCCCGATGTTATTCAATCTGTATATTGAGCAAGCAGTAAAGGAAAAAAAAAAATCGTAGTAGGTATTAAAATCCATGGAGAAGAAATAAAAACTTTGAGGTTCGCCGATGACATTGTAATTCTGTCAGAGACAGCAAAGGACTTGGAAGAGCACTTGAACGGAATGGTTGTTGTCTTGAAGGGAGGATATAAGATGAACATCAACAAAAGCAAAACGAGGATAGTGGAATGTAGTCGAATTAAGTCGGGTGATGTTGAGGGTATTAGATTAGGAAATGAGATACTTAAAGTAGTAAAAGAGTTTTGCTATTTGTGGAGCAAAATAACTGATGGTGGTCGAAGTAGAGAGGATATAAAATGTAGACTGGCAATGGCAAGGAAAGCGTTTGTGAAGAAGAGAAATTTGTTAACATCGAGTATAGATTTAAGTGTCAGGAAGTCGTTTCTGAAAGTATTTGTATGGAGTGTAGCCATGTATGGAAGTGAAACATGGACGGTAAATAGTTTGGACAAGAAGAGAATAGAGGCTTTCGAAATGTGGTGCTACAGAAGAATGCTGAAGATTAGATGGGTAGATCACGTAACTAATGAGGAGGTACTGAATAGGATTGGGGAGAAGAGGAGTTTGTGGCACAACTTGACCAGAAGAAGGGATCGGTTGGTAGGACATGTTCTGAGGCATCAAGGGATCACCAATTTAGTATTGGAGGGCAGCGTGGAGGGTAAAAATCGTAGGGGGAGACCAAGAGATGAATACACTAAGCAGATTCAGAAGGACGTAGATTGTAGTACGTACTGGGAGATGAAGAAGCTTGCACAGGATAGAGTAGCATGGAGAGCTGCATCAAACCAGTCTCAGGACTGAAGACCACAACAACAACAACACCCTCGTGAAATGATGAGCCAAAAAGATTACGGTTACCTGCTTAACAGCGTGCTGGTCCGCCTAGGGAACGCAATAAAGTATCGATTCTGTGCGATATGGATTTGAGAAGTCCTTGGAAGGTTTCTGGAGGTACCATATGTGGCACTTAATGTTTATGTACAAGTCACACAGCTTCCGTAAATTATATGGCAGTTTTTTGTACGTGCGGAACTGGCGATCAATAGCGTTCGAGATGTGTTCCATCTGCTTCAGATCAGGCGAAGCTGATGGCCAAGACATCACCGTGAGTCCACTATCATGCTCCTCAAACAATCTTGGGCGTCATTGTGACCTGGTGACACGGACAGATATCCTGCTGGAAGATGCCACCGCCGTGGGAAAGAAGGGTGCAAGTGGTGGGAAGTAACGTTCACGTAGTCCACAGATGTCATAGTGCTTCGATTACTACGACGGGTCCTGTGGACGCTCAGGTGAAAGTCCTCTGTGACCCGCGTCGGTGCCGCGGTGGATGTTTCCAGCAGCAGTTCGCCTGGATAACGGCGTAGCCGAACAGGATCCATCGGCTTGGTGTAACAAAACATCTACATCTACGTGATTACTCTGCTATTAACCATCAAGTGCCTGGCAGAGGGTTCAGTCGACCACCTTCAAGCTATCTCTCTACCGTTCCACTATTGAACGGCGCGCGGGGAAAACGAGCACTTAAATTTTTCTGTGCGAGCCCAGATTTCTATTATTTTTTCGTGATGATCATTTCTCCCTATGTAGGTGAGTGCCAACATAATGTTTTCGCAATCAGATGAGAAAACTGGTGACTGAAATTTCATGAGAAGATTCCGTCGCAACGAAAAACGCCTTTGTTTTAATGATCCCCACATCAATTCACTTATCATGTCCGTAGCACTACCTCCCCTATTTCGCGGTAATACAAAACGAGCTGCCATTTTTTGTACTTTCTCGATGTCATCCGTCAGTCCCACCTGATGCGGATCCCACACCGCACAGCAATACTCCAGAATAGAGTGGACAAGCGTGGTGTAAGCACTCTCTTTAGTAGACCTGTTGCGTCTTCTAAGTGTTCTGCCAATGAATCGCAGTCTTTGTTTTGCTCTACCCACAACATTATCTATGTGATTGTTCCAATTTAGGTTATTTATAACTGTAATCTCTAAGTATTTAGTTGAATTTACAGCCTTCAGATTTGTCTGGCTTATGGCGTAATCGAAATTTAGCGGATTTCTTTTAGTACTAATGTGAATAACTTCACACTTTTCTGTATTCAGTGTCAGTTGCCACTTTTCGCTCCATACAGATATCGTATCTAAATCATTTTGCAATTCGTTTTGGTCATCTGATGACTTTACAAGCCGGTAAATGACAGCATTATCTGCAAACAATCTAAGACGGCTACTCAGATTGTCTCCTATGTCGTTAATATAGGTCATGAATAATAAAAGGCCTGTAACACTTCCTTGGGGAACGCCGGATATTACTTCTGTTTTACTCGATGACTTTCCGTCTATTACTTCGAACTGAGGTTGTTCGCACACGATGCTGTTGTCTATGGGAAGGTTGAAGCGCCAGAAGATCCTGTGTTCTCGGAATCTTTTGCGGTGGCATGCTTCGATAAAATCTTCTAGGTTTACAAGCCGCATCCCTTCGAATGAAATACTCGAGCTTCCGATAGCTGTCTCTGCAATCGTCATCAAGTGCCAATGACGAAAGACAACTCGTGAATAGCGTTACGAGGCCAAGCTTGCTGCATTCCTTCACACTATGGAGCAACGACTAGCAAGATAGGACGCGTGCTGAAGAGACATGGATGGAGCCCACTGTTCCGGCCCGCCTCCAAGATAAGAGATACGTTGCGCCCCGTTACAGCCAGTGTAGGCTTTCGAGTTCGTGGCGTGTATGGTGTCCCTCGTGACTGTGGTAGCTTTCATACAGGTCAAACTATTCACACTGTTGCTGAGCGTTGTGTAGAGCACTCACGACGTTTTAAACAAAAGGAACTTGAGAAGTCGGACGTGGCTGAACGTTACCTAGAAAACGGGCACAAAATGCAATCGGAAAAGAAGAGAGTTTTGGCACAAACTTTATCATACTGGGATTGTGTTATAAAAGAAGTGGTCGAAATTAGAATAAACAGCAACATTTTTATCGGGGACCGGGCGTACACACTTAGTAGGTCATGGAAGCGGCTTTGGACAGTGAGTGAGAGCAAAGACGGAGGGTTGACACTTGCAGGGAGGCGGGAGAGACAATTTCAAACGTGGCGCCATCTGACATCACTCGGTCCCGCGGCGGGGCGGAGCTGTCCAACTCGCCTTCCGCGCATTTTAACTCCAGACTTCTCTGGAACGTTCCAGACGCTGCAATTGCTTCTAGTGACGAGGCTTGTAAACAGAGAAGATTTTATTCAACCAGAAGACTGTACCGAAGTGTCCCGATTGGTGCAGGAAATGGTAATTAATCCTGAACGTTAACAAAGGTAACACAGTGCGCATAAATAAGAGAAGGAATTATTAATTTTTAAATTACGCTACTGACGACAAATCAGTGGATACAGAAACAATCATAAAGTATGTATGAGTAACCGTACTGAGCGACGTAAACTGCAACAAAGGAAAATTAACTGCAGCTGCCCGGCTGCGATTCACTGGAAAAATACTAGGGGAATGCAATTCATTCACGAAAGGAGATACATACAAAACTCTTGTAAGACCGATTCTTGAGTATTGCTCATCGGTCTGGGGATCTTAGTATGTTAGATTAATAAAAGGAACAGAAGTAGATCCAATAAAGAGGGATCGTTTAGTAAGCGCGACAAGGTTACGGAGAGACTCAACGAACTACAGCGGCAGACGGGACAAGAGACACGTCGTGTACTACGAAGAGGTTGAGTTGAAATTCCAAGAGCTGGCGTTCCAAGAATGAGCACGAGGAAATATCAAGGCAAATGATTAATGCATTTGCAGCCAAAATCAGATTGTGAATACGCTGCACACTGTCAGGAGTTCATGCAGTGCTCGGTATGCCACTGCGCGGGAGATCCCGCTTTCACCAGGTAATCTGCTTGCCCGACTAGTTGTACTGCAACTAACAGCGTCATCCCCGATACACTTTTATGCAAGTGGAAGGAATATTTCTATGTACCTCCTCGAATAGCAAATATGTAGAACAAAAGCTGGATTTTTGAAAAAAAAAATTGCGCATTTTTTGGAGTGAGTGAAGTGTGACCGATATAGGGCTGCCCGGTCCAAAAATAGAAAAGGCGGATGCGGCGTAATATTTAGCCGCACATTTCGCTCTAAAAGCTGGCCTACTTATTTTAATACAAATAGTCAGCTGGGTATTCGCAGCCAGTTTTTTGGGACATCAACCTTAACTGCGCTTAAAATAAAAAGCAATCAGTAAAGCGGCTTGTAATTTGGCAATTACGATAGCACATAATCCGCTGTTCCTCAAATTCTACTTTGCGTCGCTCGCTCTGCACTCTGAGTGGTTATGACATTGTGCGTTAGGCTCGTTCGGCTTACGAAGAAAGATATAGGATCCAGACATACGATTAGCACTGGTTGGCGTATCTATAAGTACGATTAGCACTGGTTGGCGTATCTATAAGGAGCTCTCAGTTGAAAACGAGGCAAATGGAAAAAAGTACGTAAACTTTATTATTTCAAAATGCAATTATCCTACTGTGAGACAATACGACAGTACCTTCACGGAAAGATGTTTTTGGTTGCCTACGAACCATGGTTGAACCCAGCGGTGCACCTCTTCGTACGAAGCAAATTGACGGCCACGAACGTCTCTCTTCAGAGCTCAAAAAACAAGGAAATCGCATGGCGAGACGTCGGAACTGTGTGGAGGTTCTGTATGGGCTTCCCAGCGAAACTTCTGCAACGGAGTCGAAACAATCTTGGCAACACGTGGGCCCGATCTCTCCACACGCGATTTCCTTATTTTAGGAGTCATGAAGAAAGACGTTCGCTGCCGTAGATTTGCTTCGGGCGAAGAAGTACACGCCTGGGTACAATCACGGCTCCGTAGGCAACCGCAAAAACATTCTTCGATGAAGATATTGACCGTCTTGTCTCATAGTGGGATAAATTTGTTAACAGTTACGGCGATTAATTCTGCAATAATGAACATTTTATTTACATTTATCCACCTGTCTCTTTTTTCTCTCTGACTGCCCCTTATGGTGTCTCTCTTACGAGTCGTCGGCTGCATTTTTTCTTCTGTTGCGGGAGATGTTTGTAATTTTGTTTCTCCAGTGTGTAGCTGGAGTTAGCGCAAACAAATACTGCTCTTCGAGTCTTTCATGCGACTCCCATTGCTGAAGAAAAGCGTCGCTTTCTTTCCCTTACGAACAAAATGGTTTTTAATGCGGAATTTCACGCGTCCATTCGATTGAGTGGTCGCAAATTAGTCTAGCGCGATATATGTTTTATCTACATGTATTTACAGCGACAGTAAAACACGAAGAATAACTGGTACTCCACCAGCGCCAGAACAGCGCTTCTGCGTGGCGGTATTAGCGCGGGTCTAGATGGTGCTGCGCCGCAAGAGTCCTGTGCTTGTCATTCTTCATGTTTTAGTGTTCCTATTAATAGAGATTGATAAAAATAAAAGCCGGACTGGACTAATTTAGGACCACTCAATCAAATGGGCACGTAAAATATTGCTTTAAAAATAATTTTGCTCGTAACGGGAAACAAACCGATGCATAAAAGACGTGATGATTAGTATTTGATTTGGCCAACTCCAGCTGCACCTGCAAAAACTGAATTGCTAATATCTGTCAAAACACCACGGAAAATGCGCCCGACGACCATAGGACAGACATTTTTACTCCTCCTTATATATACTTATCGCGCTTATATACTTATCGCACAGGCCTTAGATATGCGTTCTCTAATTCATTGCTAAGAAGCCTAACAAAACCCGGAGAGGCCGGACTAATATATACACCCTAACATAAAAAAACGACACACCACGAAGGAGTTATGAAAGTAAGTCGCAAACTGATGT